>NC_141538.1:82288125-82588437 GCF_021556685.1 Rattus norvegicus
CGGGGGTGCCACCTGGAGACCTGAGTATCAGCATCCCGTGACTTGCAGGGGACTACAGGAAAGTCCTTTCCCTCTTGGCTTAGGCAGTTTCATCTAAACATCCAGATGGGATAGTGCTTACTCAAATGACACGGCTGAAACAATGCGTGGCTCACATTGTAGAATATTCTCAAACGTGTGGACTTGAGGAAGCCACCACTGAGCCTGCTCCATACCTGGCCGGGACTGTACTGAGGATGCATGAGTGCCTCTTGTCCACGTGGGGGCAGCAGAGGACTTACAGAAAACAAAGACAAGGAGGGGCTCAGAGGCCTGCAGTGAAGGCCTGCGGGGCGGGGTGGAGGGTAGATAGAGCCTGCCTGCCTGCCTTCCTTCCTTCCTCCCTCCCTCCCTCCCTCCCTCCCTCCCTCCCTCCCTTCCTTCCTTCCTTCCTTCCTCCTAACCAGCTTTAACCCCCTTTCGAGCCTCCTCCTTGACCTGCCAATCCTCATGCCTGATAGGGAGCTGCAGGTTGAGCTAGGCTCTTAAACAAAATGGAAGTCCCTGGGGCATTCTGCTCCAGAGACCAGGAACTGGGCACACAGGCTGTCATGCACCCAGGAGATCTAAGTGTCCTACAGGCATTTCTCTTAAATCTCTGTTCAGGTCCTTATTTTGCTGGTAGCCATGTTTTGCTGAGTGGAAAACGGAAGCTGAAAGATCAGGTGTTGGAGGCTACCTGCAAGTAAGTCTCTATTACAAACCCAGATCTGACTCCCTGTCCCCCAAGGCTCTCTGCTGACCTCCCCACCCCTGGGCCTGGAGACCAGCAGGACCTCTTAGCCACGCCGTCCAGGAACACCTGTGACCCCTGCTACCTGTCACTCTCTGTTAGGACTTAGCTTTCTGTTCTGATTGAAGTGGGGTGATTCAGAGTTCAAAGATGGATGACAAAAGCCCACGACGCTCTTGTTCCTTGCAGAGAGCTGGGATTAGTGGATGGATGGGCCCTGAGATGCTATCAGTTGGGATTATAAGGAGCTGGTGGCTTAATCTGAAGAAACAGCTTAGAGAGTGGGACACTGTGGGGCTGGGGGAGTGACCAGTGCCATGCAAACATGAGGGCTTGAGTTCTATCCTCAGAACCCACTTAGAGGTGTGGTGTGTATGTGTGTGTGTGTGTGTGTGTGTGTGTGTGTGTGTGTGTGTATCCATGCACACACTTGGGAGTTCTTCTTGAGGTTGACCTCTGGTCTCCCCAAGCACATGAGAGTGTGCATAAGCACACACACACACACACACACACACACACACATAAGTGCATGTACACACACACACTTGCATACATATGTGCATACACACACACACACACACACACACAGAGTCACATAAAATTGAGACACTGTGGAATTCAGAATGTCCTAGAGATCCAGCTGTCCTGGAGACAGGTCTTGTCACCTGGCATCTGGCAGCAGGAAGAAAGCCCCCCAGAAGGAACTTGTGAAGTGTTCTAGGGTGCCCAGGAAGGACATACTGTCACTATCTTGCACTTTGCAGGCTGAGCTTGTCTGTTTACAGAAGGAACAGTTCAGGCAGACCCTGTGAATCACCCTAACACATGTGAAAGGGGAAAGTTGTCCCTTCCAGCAACCACGAGGCAAGTGGGGCTCCTCAGAAAGTGCCACTGGACCTTTCTCAAGAAAGACAAGTGAAGATTCTCCAGCTACTATCTTGGAAGACAATGGAAACTTTTTTCTGGCTCTCCTCTGACTGGCTCCTGTGGTCCTTGGGTTATCAGTGTCCAGGGCATCCTATGAAGGAAGAAGCCAGCAGAGATAACATCACCATCCATGATAGCAGGAGACCAGATGCTAATCCAGCTCTCTCTGGGCAAGCACAGGAATGACAGGTCCGTGCTGGAGCCAGGAGCATCAGTTGGTGCATCCACATTTAATCCTACTGTCCCGACCAACACTTGGCTTCCTTTAGGGTAAACTAATTTTATCCTCACTTCACAGAAGAAATTGAACCTCAAAGAGGTTAGTACTTCACCCAGGCTCCCAGATCTGGTAAGCTGGACACATGGAGTCTGAGGAAGACCAAAGCCTGAGGAGACTCCAGGGGACCATTCCGATCTGCCTCCCGCAAAGCCCTGACCATTAGACAGTAGTTAGACCACTGCCTTCCACTTCCAGCTCTCCTGCTGGGGCTATGCAAGTCCTGCTTCACTGAGACGTCTGAAGCATTTCTTTTGGAAAATAACATTTTATCTCTATTTTGTGTGCATGTCTGTACACGTCTATGGGTACATACATGCCATGCATGTATGTGGATATCAAGGGACAACATTCAGAAACTGGTTCTCTCTTTCACATATGGGTCCCAGGGATTTAGGAACGGGAGATGTTATTGCCTGCTCAGCCATCTTGCCAATGACCCACTCTGAAGAAAGCCCTAGGGTGGGAACACTTTCTCCTTGGGGGCAAACTTCTTCCTGACATGGTGGGGCTCATGTGCACTGTGCTCAGGGATCCCTCCTTCTGAGGTCCAGGCCTCACTCTGGGGTGCAACTAGACAGCTCTCACAGTGGCCTTTAAGAACATTTTTCCCAGGAGCCATTCCCAACACATTCCTTCGAAGTGAGGACTGCAACCACATTTTTTTGGGGGGGAGTAAAGGCCTGTGAGCCATGCTTGGCACACAGAGGTAGGTGTTAGTCATCATTGATTCTCCTGCACTGTGATTGTCACTTGGCTTCTCCTTTTCCCTTCACGTGGCTGGATGATCCATGAGAGTAGGGCATTGGCTCAGCTTCAGGTCAGTATTTCTTGTATCTGCTAAGTGGAGGGCCTGTCTCTAAATGAGGGCTTGCGATCACAATGAATGGGAGTTCGTAAGCCCTGCAAGACTCATGTAGTCTATCTCTCTTTACACACACACACACACACACACACACACACACACACACACACACACACTATAGGTGTCTTCAGACACACCAGAAGAGGGCATCGAATCCCACTATAGATGGCTGTGAGCCACCATGTGGTTGCTGTGAATTGAACTCAGGACCTCTGGAAGAACAGTCAGTGCTCTTAACCTCTGAGCCATCTCTCCAGCCCAGTATATCTCTGGATTAGAACCCTAGTCTCCAGCCATGGCACTCAGCTGTCTGGAGTTTCAGTGACCACTGTTCTCAATTCCCAGCAAGGACACACCTACTTGCCTACTCTGCCCACCATGTTTGACTGGAAAACTAAGGCAGATGCATCCTGGACACCCAAGGAGAAGGCAGAAATGGAACTGTCCTTTAAAAGGAGACAAATGATCCCTTAAGGGCTGAAACTCCCACAAGAGCTCTGAAATTGAATATGAATTTGGGCACTCGTGTCTGTCATTAGATCAGGGGAGGAATACTTGGAGAGGAACAGCCCACTGATGGTTGGTGGCTAAAGCAGCAAGTTTTCTGACATTAGGGTCACTACTCCCTTGATTTCTATGCTTGGGGTCTGTCTGGGAGTCTGTCTGAGAGTCCGTCACTGCTGGCACTTCACTGTCATCTGTAGGGTGGTGTGATTTGAACCCAGATCTTCATACACTCTAGGCAAGTGCCCATCTGCCAACCTAAACACCTGGCTTTCTCACAGTCTTCCCCTCCCCCACCCCCTTGAGATAGACTTCCTCTGTGTAGCCCCGGTTGTCCTGCAACTAGCTTTGTAGACCACACTGGCCTCAAACTCAAGCGATCCACCTGCCTCTGCCTCCCGAGGGCTGAGATTAAAGGCGTGTGCCACTGCTGTCTGGAGGACAGTCTTATTTTTGTTGATGTGAATTTGTTTATCTGTGTGCCCACGTGTGAAGGTGCCCAGCTGTACATCCCACTTCAGTATCATCCTCTGAAGTGACTTCCTGAAACTTGTGCCATCCTACAGCTGTCTGTGGCTTCTGCCACACACCCAACAATGCCCTGGCTAAAGATGAGGTCCCCAAGGGTCTGGAAGACTTGTTCAGAAATTGTTCTAGCTCTCCAGGTCTCTCCGGATGGGTCATCATTCTAGAGTCTCATGAATGGTCATCAGAGCTCTAGTGAGCGGCTCCTTTCCACTGGACCTCTTCCGACTTCAGTATATTTTAAAAGTCCATAGAAGTTGAAAGAATTGGGTTTCTGGGAAATGCCAAGAGTCTCCCTCAATTCCAAAGTTCTGAGACACTGGCAGCCTTCTTTTGACAGCTTTTTAAACACTTGGGAGCCAATGTTTTGCCCCTAAATTCCAGCAGTCTGTGTTACAGCGTCCGTGGCTTTTAGGATTCTAGAAGAGCCACTGGGTCTGTAGTTCTCAGTAAGGGCCACATGGGTATGAAGTCCCCCAGAGCTTGGGGGGAAGCAGCCATCCTGAAAGGGGTGCAGAGGGAAGGGTGAACATAGCTCTGGGCCCCCAAGGGCAGCAGAGGTCAGCAGGCCCCATGTATCTTAGGGGAGGGAGGTCCGGTGTTTTGTTGAGGTGAGATCAGGAGCTGGAACTAGGAACCTGCCTGGCTGAAGAGGATCCTTCAAATGCTAATGAGGCAGCTGGGGACAGGGTCGCCCCTAGATGGTCCCCATCCTTCCTCTCACTCCCAAGGCAGCTGGGAAAGGCTCTCACATCAGTGCCAGGGTCTTTCCTGCCTGAGGCCAAAGACCTCCCAACAAGCAGGGCTATGCATCAGGCAGTGAGATAGGGGATCTGGAGTCCAAGGAGGAGCAGGAATCTGCAGAGCCACTGACACGGTGATGTGAAAATGTCGGAATTGGGGAGGGGACCTTATACTGCCAACTGGGATCCCCTCTCCCTTCAAGTCTCTGCATAAGCATCACCTGTCAAGGCGTTTCTAGAACCCTGCACTGAGAACCACACACCTGCCCAGGCAGAGCTCCTTGGCACTGCGTGTGTTCTGTGAGAGCAACACACACTGCAGGCAGGTTCCATGTTTCTGTTGAGTAGTTTGTGGGAATGTGTGCACATATGTGCACATGCATGTGGAGGCCAGAGGTCAACCTCAGGTATAATTTCTCTGGCACCCTCTGCCTTCTGTTTATGAGACACAGCCTCTCACTGGCCTGGAACTTACTGACTAGGCTAGACTGACTGACTAGAGAGCACTGGAGAGCCTCCTGTTCTGTCTCTTCAGTCCTGGGCTTATAAGCATATGCCACTGCACCTGTGTTTTTATTTAGTTATTACACCGTGTATGTGAGTGAGTGAGTGAGTGAGTGAGTGAGTGAGTGAGTGGGTGAGTGTGTGTGAGCGTGTGTGTGTCAGTGAGTGTGTGACTCTGTGTGTGTATGTTTGAGTGTGTGAGTGTGTGTGACTCTGTGTGTGTGTGTGTGAGTGTGTGTGAGAGTGTGTGTGTGTGTGTGTTTTCAGTCTTCTGGAGGAGCTGTGTTACTCAACTGAAGATCAGAAGACATTTGAAGATAGTTCTCTTTCCACATGTAGCTCCTAGGGATTGAACTCAGGTTAACAGGTTTGGCAGTCAGTGCCTTTCAATGAGGAGCCATTTAACCAGACTCCCACCTTCATCTGTGTGTGCATACGTGCATGTATGTGTGCATGTGTGCGCGTGCGCTCGCTCTCTAGGGATTGAACACAGGTCTTTATGTTTGCGTAGCAAGCACTTTACCAACAGAGTTATCTCCTCAGTCAGGACTATTCTATCAAACTGTCATGTGACCGTAAGTTCCTTTTGACCAAAAGTTTGGCAAGAGAAGCAGCCTCTTGTCACATTTTTTTTCTAAATTCATGGATTTCTTCTCCCTAAATGTCATGTAAAAGAACTATTGGGACAGAAGGTAACCTGGGCTCAGAGCAGCCGAGCTGCCCAGGACTGCTTGTGAAGAAGTGACAGAAACCTGAGTGGCTAAGCCTGCTCTGCCTACCTGTACCTGGTCATCACCATGTCTCTGGAGTCTCCTTCAACCTTAACCTTCTCAGGAAATCCTGACCTCTGCTGAATACCCCTAATGTCCACTCCCGAGTCACGCTTCTCAACATCCACTTCCTGGGGGCTGCAGCCTGAGCTGAAGTAGTTAGTCCCAGCTTCTGGAATCTTCCCTACACAGACTTGGGAGTCACAGGGAAATGTAGAAAGGCCTAAGACATACGACACATTCAGAGGGGTCTCCATACACCCTAGTTTTATCTTTTTGTCCTTATTTCCTGAAGGGAATATGCTTTGAGCTTCCTTTTAGAATGTTGGATGAGAGAATCCTAAATCTTTCTCCACTTGGTCTTGAACCAGGAAGAATGGTGGAAAAACCAGTCCTGGTATCCACAGTGGAGACAGGAGGTCTCCAGGCCAACATCCCTCCAACAGGACCAGACTCTCGGGTGTTACCTGGAGCTCTCTAACCAGCTTCGCTCCCCTAAGACTCCTGCAGGCCTGTGGCTGAGGGCTGTCTGCTTGGAGCCCTGACCACTACGAAGGCTCAGATCCCAAAAGAGGCCTGACTGGATGCCAGGCATAAATGCTGCAAGCCAAGAATCTCTGCTAGCATGCTGCTTCTGCCGCTCATGGGGCCAACGTGACCACGTCACACATCTAAGATGGGGACTTCCCAACAGACATTCATGGCTCCTCTAAGCTTTGACACAACCCAAACTCTGGAAGCAGCTAGAGCACCCTGGGGTCTTTTGGCTTCTGCAGCTTTCACCTCAATAACTACTCTCCATGAAAGTGACAGCCACCTAGACGGTCACCCAGAGCACAAGGCTTACTAGGTTAGGACTCATGCCTCTCTTTATTCAGATTTCCCCACCCACTTACAGCATATTGTGAACCCAGCCTCAGGTCTGGGGTCAGGGGCCCTGAACCTCCCTAGGATTCCCCAGCTCTGTCCAGCAACTTTTCTTTCCAGTTCACAGACAGAGAGATGGAGACCCAGTGGGCACAGCCAGTCTGGCAATCTTTAATAAGAAGAGAGGCCTTGGCCAGGGCTCTGTGTGTCCTCGCTGGGCTGTGGTTGTCTCTGGCTGGGGTTCAGGGAGCTGTTGATCTGGTGTGTGAGGGTTTCCAGTCTTGGGGTCTGGTTTGGGATCCCAGATCCTCCTAAAGAACAATGAGACTTAAGGCCTGCACCCCAAGGTTGACTGGCTGACTGAGGCCCAGGATCTTCTGTGAAAGCCTTGACTCAAGTTTTCAGGCTCCAGTAGAGATCAGGACTAGGGGAAAGGACTCTGCCATGGGAGTCCAAGTCTGGGAACTAGAAAGTCCTTAAAAATCATCTCCTGCCCTGATTCAAGATGGGAACCCCATGGCACAAAAAACATCAACTCGTAATTTTCACCTCTTAGCACTTGTGGCATGTTTGAGGGCCCTGCAGGCAGGGGTGGTGCAGAGGGTACCACTTCCTCTCCCATCAGCATCTCTGCCAGGACTCGTGTCTGTGTCCAGTCACTATGGTTCCTAGACAGATGTGGAGGAAGAATGAGCCTACTGGCTCCAGGCCCCCCATTCCCACTTCAATACCCAGGTTTGGCCCACCTCTCTTGTGGGGGCTTGGCAGAGCCTGGGCTTGTTGGAGGTGCCCAGGGTGGGGGCCGCACAGATGGAGATATGTGGCCTGGGGCCTCAGGCTCCAGCACCTGCTGAAAAGACCAAGGCTCATGCTGGGTGACCTCAGGCTTTCGTGTCTGGGTACCATTTCCTCCATGCTGAGCCTAGCCATGCCCCATTGTACAAAATGATAAGGACTGCAGGACAGAGGTGGGTCTCTCATTTCCTCTGTGGGCTACAGGTGGTTCTTGGAATGTCTCCTCCAGGGATTGGGAGTTCCTTGAAGGCAGAGACCAAAACAGAGGCAGGCCCAAAGTTTAGGCTGACTTAGGGAAGCTTCCATAAGGAATGAGCGAACGGATGAGGAAACAAATACAGAAGTGAATGAACTTGTGTGAATGAGACAGTGAATGAACTTCCTAAAAGGAGGTTGGGCTGGAGGCCAGGCACACAGGCATTCCACGCCCTGGGCAGAGAGAGGGACTCAGCGTCTGCCTTTACTCCTGCGCCCCTGTCCAGAGCCCTGGAATCACCAGGACTGCTGAGCCCGGGATCAATGTCTTCAGTACTCTTCCTACCTGTGGTGCATGGCATTCTCTCCATGGGCAGGCCCAGTGGGTCAAGGACACTCGGCACAGAGGACAGAGGTGATAGCAGTAGCAGAGGGGTGGCAGTACCTGAAAGAGCATTTCATTGACTCTATGACACTCTAGCTTGCTCCCACAACCCAGAGTGATCAGTGAGACTCACATGGCAGGAGGCAGCTGGAGTCATCCTGCAGGGGCACACGGTGGCAGAGGTCTGCTGGGGAAGGGAGCAAGCCAAAAGGAGGCGCCTGGGAATAAGAGCAGGGTCTGAGTCTTCAGTCCCCAACCTGGACGCCTCTCTATGAACTCATCCCCTTATCAGCAAGGCAGCCAAGCCAAGACCCCATCTCCCAGAAGAGGGGCTCAGCAGTCAGTGGTCAAATGACTAGCTCAGGGTGACACGTGCAGCCAGGAGGTGGCAGTGCCAGAAGCTGAAGCCAACGAGCAGACGTAAAAGCTTGACTCTCATTTGTTCTGCAAAGTCTCCTCTGCCAGCTTCCCCATCCCAGGCCTTCCCAATGGCTACACTCACCTCTCCAGTTCATGGATCTGCTGGGCCAGGACATGCTGCTCTGCCTGGGCCAGGTCCCGGCTACTCCGAAGCTGTCTCATTTCCTTCCTAATGGAGAGCAGGCAGGTGATGGGAGGTAGGACCAACACCATGAGGAAGCAGAGAGACCGGCATAGGTAAGTCATATCTTAGCCAAAGCAGATGAGCAGGAAAGAGTAGGGAGAGAGTCCCCAGGCTAGCCCAACCTTGCTTTACCTGAGCTTCTCATTCTCCAGCATGAACTCCTGCAGCATCCCATAGAGGTTCCGCTGGGCCCAGGCCACCCGGGCTCCGTGGACTCTCGGTGCTGCAGGCAAGCAGAACAGCGTTGGACTCAAAGCCACCCAGACTCTATCCTCACCCCTTCCTGGCCCTCCCTCGGGAAGATCATACCCTTAGTGTACATTTGATCCAACTGGAGCCGCAGGCAACGATTCTCCTCTTGGAGCTGTAGCAGCTCGGCCTCTACTTGCTGGGGTGGCTTTACTGCAGGGGACTACCAAAGAAGAAGCCCAAGGCCACATTTTATGATTATATAGGCTTCACTTGCCATCTTTACATGCTGGCCCAGGTCACACCTCGTCCTTAATGTGTCATCCTGAAGGGATTCAGTTAGAACTGCACTTGAATCCAAGCCCTATCTCAGTTCTGCCCCAGCCTTGACTTATATTGTGATCCCCAAATTGATCACATATCAGACCCCATATTAGACCTGACCAGCTGGGACTCTGAATAGATTTGGATGATAGCCCACGCAGTCTCCACCCTAGGTCTGCCCAGACTCTAACTGTGACATAGACCCTTGGTTATGACCCTGATATCAGTCATGATATCATTCCCAGAATTCCAACTCTGATCCAATCCTAGATTCCAACCAGGATGGCAACTGGCTCTGGCTGGCTGTTACCTCCCACCTTGGGACCCTGTGGCCGGGTGGTGATCCGCTGAGCTCGGCTTGCGTATCGCAGAGTGCTGAGGGTCTCGGGAAGGCACTGTGCTGAAGGGGATACGCAGGCAACCTAGAGAGAACCGCCCCTGAGTGCTTATATGGAAAAACAAAAACCTTTCCTTAGGGCTCAGACCCTCTACCAGGTTCCCCATCCATCGGATACCATGAGCGTGACCCCACGGCCCCCAAGTGAGTCTGCCAGCAATTTGGTGAGCTTGCTGTCCCGGAAGGGGATGTGGCTCTGCTTCCTCTGTGGGTCCAACAGCAGGGAGATGCAGTGGCCTGGTGGGAAGAGAAAGGCCCAGAGAGATTGCACTGTGTGAGCAAAGTCTCCTAGCTGGGCTGCTGCAGAGCAGGAAGCCCTACCAGGCTGGCGAAGCCCTACCAGGCTGGCGAAACCCTAGCCCCATCCAATGCTTTCATATTGGTGTCTAGCAGCAAACTGGGCTCTCTGAAGGCACAGACATGCTGTCCACTCAATTCCCAATATTCAGCAGAGACTTGAGAGACCTCCAGCAAGGGATGTCAACAGCAGCTGCCACACCATAGGCGGGTGCTGAAGCTCGCTCCCTAGGGACCTAGGACCAGTCATGAAGTTGGATACACAGACCCATTCCCTTCCCTGTACTGTGCCCATCTTCTGGGAATACAAGGGTCATTTGTAATGATGCTGACATTAGAATGTAGACTGGTAACCGTCTACCAGAGGAGAAAAGTCAGCCTCGGACTTGATGCCAGAACTCTAGCCCTCATCTGCAACCCAAGTCCTGTGGTCTCCCTATTGTAACAATGGTTCCACATCAGAGACCCAAACCTCAGACCAGCAGGCCTCCAGGGCTTACCCAGTGCCAATAGGCTGCGGTTAATGCTATTGGCCTCAAGCATCAGCTGCCCTCTGGACCCCGTGGCTGCCACCTTCTCACTGCCTGCAAGGTCCACGAAGCACAGCTTTCCTCCAACAGGGGGCTCCCCAAGGTCCACAGGAGGTACCTGCTGAGACTGGTGAACCGGGGCGTGATGGGAACTTGGATGGGACTGTCTCCATCAAAGTCACAGTGTCTCAAGGTCAAAGGTTTCCTCCCCACACACCCAGAAGTTGCAAGTCGTTTTATAACATGCAAAGGCGGAGTCTTGATGGGGATCCCTGAGCCAGCCCTTCCACGGGCTAGGCACTCACAGTTGGGCGGCTGATGTGGAGTGTGAGCAGGGCATGGCTTCTGCTGGAGGCCTGGTTCAAGGTATGCGAGGAGCTCCGGCGACGGCTGAGACCTGTGGAAGAGGACGCCAGGGGCTGTACCATCTAGGAAGAAAGGGCATCCCCCAAGGAGCAAGAATGCCAGACAGGTATCAGGACAGAAGCAAGAAGGGCTGGCTCAGGGGCTGAAGGACAGCAGCTTTGGTGCTGCCAGGCGCAAGGAGTATGGGAGAAGGGAGCAAAAGAACACCAGAGAAGCACCTCTCCTGTGCGGAAAGACAGAAATGAACACAGATCAGTAGAGAAGTGGAATGCTGGGGCCAGATCCAGTGGCCTAGTGTCCCCAGTGCCTCCGCTAGGAGGGTTCTAAGTAAATGCTCAAATGAGGAACTAAGGCTGGAATCGTGACCTTATAGACAAGCTAGGTTGGGATGTGACCATTTCTCTTAGGCTCTGCAAGGGTGGAAGGTTAAAACCAAGAGGAGTGAGAGGCTCGAACAGGCAGCCCCGAAGGCAAGACAACCAGCGTGTGGCCCACCCTTGCCATGTCTTCGAATTGCTGCTTTGCTGGTCCTTCTCTGCCTCAAGAATCTCCCTTTAAGAGCCAGTTCCAGCAGCCTAGGTCCAGGGAGCTTCAGAGCGGGTTAAGGAATCCTTACCCACAAAGGGCCTACCCATCTGCAATAGTTCCATCAAAGCTTCCAGACTGCCACACTCCACCAACCGAAGCTGTTCCACATAGAAGCCTCGTGCCTTGGACCACCTAACAGGCAGAGGCCGGGGAGACCCCTGACTCAGCAAGTCCTGAACCTGGGAGGGGAGAGAGCAGAAGCAGGCTCATAGCCCTTTGACGATGGTCCCCTGTCTCCTTCTGCTCCTTAGACTGCCATTAGCTTACCTGCTCATTGTAGATCTCCAGGTAGGAGGCTCGGAGGGTGACTGGAGAATCCAGGTGCTGCATGCGATCTAATAGCCAGGTGAAGGTCCTCTGCATAATGCCAGCAAGGCTGGGGGGCACGGGCACCCCTTCTGCCTGGGGGCAAAGACAGCTGGGGCTGCAGCAGGAGCCTAAGCAGCAGCAGCAGCAGCAGCAGCAGCAGCAGCAGCAGCAGCAGCAGCAGCAGCAGCAGCAGCAGCAGCATACGGTACGGGCCAACCTCTTTGCAGAGCACTATATGCTCCACAAATCATGCCACGCATCCCGGCACTATCTTATTGAAATCTCACAGTCCGCAGTTCACCCGCACTATCCAATGGACAAATTAGCTAAAAGCAAGTAAGTGAAGCTGCTCAAATTAGAATACAAATGTCCCAAACTGTGCAAGCCCTTGCCTTTGTTCCTCAGATACCAGGTCTGTGAAACAGTGGGGTGGGGCTGCATTATCCACGCTCCTTCCACCCTGGAGTCTCACCCACAACCTGGCTTCACCAGGTTGCCCACCTGAGGAGGAGGTCCAGTCAGAGTGTAGGTTTTCCCGGAACCAGTCTGGCCAAAAGTGAAGACGGTGCAGGAGAAACTGTGGGCAACAAGGGCGTGGCTGGGCCCGGGCTTCAGGTGTCCAGTCAGTGTAAGAATCCAAGTCCTGCTCAGCCCACGCATCACTCACCCACGCAGCGCCAGCTCGCCCAGGCGCTTCACACCGCAAGCTCTGAACACGTCCTCCTGTGTGCGCGCCCCGTCCAGTACGGCACCGAAGCGGAACGCCACGTCGGGGCCCCCACCCGGAGGGCTCACCTAGAAAGAGGATGGAGTAGGGGTAAGGCACCATGCAGGGCCAGGGACCCTGGACAGGGAGGGCCATTTTCAGGAGAGTGGGGCACTCTGAAGAAAGGGCTGTTGGAGTAAACCGAGCACCTGGGGGTCGTGGATGGGGAACCCTCTGGAATTAGCAAAGCACTGTGTAGGGGTGGGGCATTAGGAAAGGCAGGCACTCTGAATTGAGGGAGTATCTAGGAGGGATGGAACATTCTAGGGTGGGAGAGCACGTCCTGGGGAGGCCGGACCATCTAAAAAGGGATGGACACTCTGTAGGGGAGGAGAGAGGGGTCCAAAGGCAAAGTTGCTCCAGTTGGACCCCGGAGTCACCTCCACAGGTTCTCCACAGGTTGCGGGATTGGAAAGACTTCTCACCTGCAGCGTCCGGGTCCCCGAGCAGTGCAGTGCACTCTGCTCCCCTCTACGCAGCTCCACTGTGCTCATGGGACGCACCCTGGCACCCAAGAGATGCCAGATGGTCTATCCAGATGGTGCTTTTCATCCCTTCCTGGCCCGGGTACCTCCTAGCCAACCCATACTTACCTGAGCACCACTTGAATAGGGGTTTCTGATCCTTCTGGCCCTTGCTCCAGGTTCCGTGCAGGGTCCCTGTGGCCACATGAGAGTTACCATCCCTGCCCTTAGTTGCTGTCCTCTGGGCGAGCTTCAAGGGATCCCTAACCTCAGACAAGTTGTACTTACCCATCGGGAGACCCACGTTCCTCCATGTCTTGTACTGCACACGATTCCTTTCCCTTTCCAATATGCCTCCCAGTCACCACAGCAAGACTGTCCAGACACACCTTACATACATCCCCCTCCTCAGTCTCCCACTGCCAGTCATCCAGAAAGACTGCAGCCTGCCCAGAGCTGGCAAGTTAAAGATTTACCCACCCTACCCGTGAGGTGGGGAAGTTCCATGCCAGGGCATTCTATTTTAGGGGGGTTCTGGAGTTCAAGGATCCCTTGCTTTGGCCAGTCTCCTCTGGAGAAGTATAAAGGATTACCCAGACCATCTTCCTTCATCTCAAAGACATAAATCAGGGATGGGAAGGGCTCAGCTAAGGCCATAGAGCCCGAGAAATATGGAGGCTCTTCTGGCACACACCCTCCCTCTCTCAATAGCTCAGCCTTTCCTTAGCACAGAGCCCAGGAAGTGGAGGACCACAGGAAACCTGGCTGGCTGGTTGGCCTCTGGGTTGAGCTGACATCAGCTTCCCAACATCTGGTTAAACATTGGTGCACCTGCCTCTGCCAAGTCAAGGCTAATCCAAAGCCGGTGTGTTGTTTAACTCCGTTGGCCTGGATCACCAGAGCAGCAACAGCAGCAGAGATTTCTGCAGGACCACCATTTTCCCCTGCCAGTCTCCTGGGTGACCCCAGGCCGGATAAGACCTAAGTAAGCCTGCCTATTGTTGCTGTTGAGTGGGAATAGCCCAAGGGTATGGAGTCCTTGGGGAAGCACAGAGGCTTGTCGCTGGGGGTGCATGGAGTGAGAGGGCAGGTGGGGACCCCCAAGTGAAGCACACAGTTCAGTAAGGTTGGGAAGAGGTGCAAAGATGGGGCCTGGAGAGGTGTGCTGGGTTAGTGAGGGCTGCATCCTATGAACTCACTCCTCAGAGAACCAGGAAGGCACTCAGGGTCACCAACTGAGAACTGACAGGTTGCCATTGTTGAGTTAGCAAGAGGAGAGGAACAGAAGAGACTACAGAAGGCATCATGAGCAATGTCTGTCACAGGGCACTCTAAGTCTGAGACTTCTACTCCGGGTTAACGGTGGAGGTGATGAGAAGGGTCAGACCTTGAATAGAATCATGCAGAGTATTAAGAGGGGTAAGTATAACTGTAAAGACCTACTGTCTTCTTCTCTCTGCCTGTCTGTGTCTCTCTGTCTCTCTGTCTCTATCTCTCTTTCTTCATCTGTCTCTGTCTCTGTCTCTCTCTCTGTGTGTGTGTGTGTGTGTGTGTGTGTGTGTATGCGCGTGCATGCATGCATGCACATGTGCATGGGCATGCCATGCCACAAATGTGGAGGTCAGGGGACAATCAGGTGTCAGTCTTGCCTTCTACTAAGGACAAGAGAAGATCTAACTCTCCTGTCAGAATGCCTAGAATGAACGAAGCCCTAAATTCAGTCCCCAATACCACAAAACTAGGCACCTGCCTGAAGTCCCAATACTCTGGAGGTAGAGGCAGGCATCAGAAATGTAAGGTCATCCTTAGCTATGTAGCAAGTTCAAGGTCAGCCTGGAATCCACAATAACCTATACAATAGTTAATTTTCATCAGAATTGTCCAAAACAAAATTATCTGGGCACTCATGTAAGGGATTCTTTTGAGCTTATTATTTGAAATGAGAAGACACCCCCTCCCAAATATGGGTAATACCTTCTGTTGGCAGCCCAGAGCAAAGGACATGGGAGAAGGAAAGTTTGCTTTTTGCCTGCTTGCTTGCCCTCACTCTGCAGGCACTTTCCTCTATCCTGTGGCTGACTCTGTTGCAGCCACACAGAGGAGAAATAGACAAGTCCATGGTCATAGATGGCACGCACATCGGGGTTTTCTAGAGGAACAGAAATAACGTAAGGGGTGTGTGGCAGAGGCAGGCCAATATCTGACAGTTTAAGACCAGCCTGATCTACACGACAACTTCTAGGCTAGCCAGGGCTACATAATGAGACCCTGACTCCAAAAATAGTTGTTTAAAATTGTATTAAATCATATTAATGTAGTGTTATTTAATATGTATGTTATATTGCTATACATACAATATGGCTTTAAAGTAACTGTTTGGATAAATCATCTGAGCTGGGAAAATGGTTTGGTGAGCAAAGGTACTTAAGGCTAAGACTGAAGATCTAAGTTTGGTCCTTGGGAGCTGTATAGTGGAAGGAGGGATGAGACTCTCACAAGATGCCCTCTGACCACACATGCACTACAGAATACATGCACCCCTGCCCAAAAAACGCACACAGAAGCAAATAAATAAATAAATAAATAAATGCAAAAATAGAAGGCAAACAAGACCAGTGATCCTTGTTTTCATCTCAGGTAGGTGGAAGGACAGCATAATCAGCCAAGAAAAAAAGGAGGACGGAAATTGCACAGCTAAGAGCAGAAACCGATGTACTGCATAGCTGGCACACAGCACAAGTGCCAACAAAGACGTGTACCAGAGACCTGCCCTCCAAAAGACCCAACAAGCAGCTGAAAGAGTCAGATGCAGATATTTGCACCCAACCAATGGACAGAAGCTGCTGACCCCTGTGGTTGAATTAGAGAAAGAAGCTGAGGAGAAGGGTGACCCTGTAGGAGGACCAGCAGTCTCAACTAACCTGGACCCCTGAGATCTCTCAGACATTGAGCCAGCAAACAGGCAGCTACACCAGCTGATGTGAGGCCCCCAGCACAAGTACAGCAGGGGACTCCCTGGTCTGGCGTCAGGCAGAGAAGATGCACCTAACCCTCAAGAGACTGGAAGCCCCAGGGAGTGGGGAGATCTGGTGGGGAGGGAGTGGGGGTGCGGACATGCTCATGGAGACAAAGGGAGGAGGTATAGAATATAGAACAGTCAGAGGGACCAGGAGGGGGATAAAGTCTGGACTGTAAAAAAAAGATTAAATAAAAAAATAATAATGAGAGGACTGGAGAGATGACTGAGCAGTTAAAAGCAGGTCCTTGCTCTCACAGAGGATCAAAGCTCAATTCCTAACACCTGTATCGGGCAGCTCACGACTGCCCATAACTAGCTCTGGTGGATTGAACCCCTCTTCAGGCCTCCAAGGACACACACAATAGAAAATGATGAAAAAGCACATTTTTTTTAGAATCAGCCAATTGGACTCCATTTTAGGTGAGCCCAGTTTTACTACTAACACGGAAAGCACTGCAATGAGGAGGCAGGGGAATGTGTCACTTCCCCCACCAGAAGCTGGAAGAGAAGACGAGGGGCTGGACTCACTTCCTCTTCTGCTTTGGACGCCATCTTGAGAAAAAGGCAAGAGCTGGCTTTTGGATGAGACCATTAACTCACATAAATGCCAAGCTAATTAATACAAAGAAAGATAAGCAAGAGCACAAGAACAAGCAATATCAGAAACAAAAGGGGGACTTAACTGTGAGTATTATAGACATTAAAGAATAAGACACCCCCATAAATGCCTTTATGCTAATAAGCTGAACTTGGCCCTGATCATAAATTTGCAGACAAATCTGTTTAGACACTCACTTAGTAAAATAGTTAGGGGAAATGAGTAGACATCTGTGTCATTGTATATCTGTTAAACGAGGTGGATTTGCAATTGAAAACCTCCCTACAAAGGAAACCTTTCTCCTCCCAATTCTAGGAATACAGGCAAATGCAGCATGTGTGGCTTTTGCATGAGTGCTGGGGGTTTGAATTCAGAACCTCAAACCTGCAGAGAAAGTACTGTTATCCACTGAGCCCCGTCTCCAGCCTCTATCCTCTCCCCATACAATATCCAGTCCTAGATATTTCAATACAGTAATGGAAAATGGATGAACACACATATTGTGTGTTAATGTCATATAAAACATATACCCAGAGGCTAAAATGTCAACCCTTGGAAAATCAGCCTCTTAGAGCCATGCAGACATTCGCACCTGTAATCCCGAGACTCCTGTGACTGAGGCAGGAGAACCAGAGGTCCCCCTGGGTTACATACTAAGATCTATTTTTTAAAGACAAATTTGATGAGAAATGTGCAAAGATGACACAAATATGAAAGGGGAGCCGGTGCTTATGAGTTAGGAGAGCCCACACCCCTGCCGACTGGCATAATGAAGATTCGGGTCCGTTGTGATCAATGCTCCTATGGGGACATAGGAAAAACTGACAAGCTGCGCTGAGGTCATGTGAAAATGCCAAGAACAAGAGTCTTCAATGCAGTGTGAAGAAGAACAAAGCCAGAGAACATATATCCCCAAGTACCATGGCAGGCACAGGCCTCTAATCCCAGCTACCGGAGAGGCCGAGGTGGGAGGATCACAAGTTCAAAATCTGTCTGGGTAACTTAGTGAGCCCCTGCCTCAGCCTGACTCAGGGGTTGTGGATATAGCTCAGTGGCAGAGCCCTGGTTTAACCCGTGAAAGGGCCCAAGTTCCACTCGTATCATAGCAAAATAGAGCAGAATAAAACAGCATGCTGCGGGTAAAGTTACCGTTATTCAGTGTGGTGTCCGTGCAAGGACAGATGAACGGAACAGCAGAGCCCCCAGGGGGTCACCCGTAAGCATGAGCTTCTGATTTATGACAGAGGAACTGATTCATTTCAGCATATCGGGCAGGGTCTGTTGGCTAGACACACGGTAGGGCATCCACGTTACCATCTCCTACACTACCCACATTAGTGTGAGATGCATTAGAGCCAGGTTTACAGGAAAACCTAGATAATCCCTTTTGATATTGGGAGTAGGCAAAGATTCAAGACAGTTCACACACACACACACACACACACACACACACACACACACACACACACACACACCAACAAGTGTTGCCAAGAGCATTCTAGCAGCTTGAGAGTTACATCAGCCACCATTTCCATTCCCCATATTGCCCTTCATTCTCACACCTTCATCAGCGCACCAGCGGTCCCTCATCACTTAGTCACTGCGCCCATCACCGCCATTGATGTCCCCACCAGTGCCATCCTTTGCAGCCTGTGGTTAATCATCCCAGAGAGCTGAAGGTGCAGCCCCTCCCTGACAGCTGCCCCTTGGGTGTGCTGCTAACTGCTCCCTCACAGCTAGGGCTGGCTCTGTGCCCTCCCTCCCCAGTTCCCTGTATTCCCTTCATGGAGGGAGAAGCAGAGGGAAGCTCTAGTGTTCCCGGTGGCGGCAGGCCTCACTAGAGGGCGGCAGAGCACTGTCCCAGCATGGCCTTGGGACTGGCCAGAAAGGCACTTTGTCAGGCCCCTGCACATTCTGGGCACCTCTACCTTAGAGTTACGTCCTGTCTCGAGACCTCTTCGAGAAGCTTCACAGCCTGGGTCTAGGGTAAGAGGAGGAATGGACATTCAGGTTCGTGGTGGCTCTTTGAGGGTGTGACAGAGCAAACTTGAGCAATCCCCTGGTCTCTCACACCACATCCCTGTCCCCTCTAGCTCTAGCACTGCTCTTCTGGAAAGCCCTCACCAGGATTCCCTTGAGTATCTGAGCAAAGTGTAGCCTGAGACCTGATATCACTTGACTACCTCACCTGCTTCCCACCCTGCGCCCCAGCCTCCAGTGTCTCCATGTTGCCACTTTGTCTCGGAGCGCTGTCTCCCACCTGGTGGCCAGGCCTTGCAAGTCCGTGAAGAGCCTCCAGTCCCCCATCAGGCTGGGTTAGAGGCCTTCCCTGGAGTCCCACCGTCCTCTGGTCTCCTCTCTATGTCAGTCTCAAGGACATGGCGGTAGGGTGGGGGTTTGGGAGCACGATGGAGGTCAGGGACACAGCATCTGAGCCGGCATGGGGCCAGAATTAGAGACAGTGGGTGGAGGAAGGGAAGAGGCCAGGAAGGAGGCAAGGAGCCTTGTCTGGAGAGATGGAGGTCCTGCCTCCCTCCACAGCCTATCTTCCCTCCCTGCTTCCCTCCCCCACTAACCACAAACCCCTGACTTCATGATGTAAGGATTTATTTGGGGACTCATTTATCATGGAGTCATCAGCTCCTGCTACAGAGTACTCTCAAATTCCCTGGGGATGGGTGACATCCTCCCTGTTGGAGCCAGCTGGCCTCTCAACCCAATCGCTTTCTGTAAATTTAGAGTTTCCAGAGGGAGGAGGTCAGGCTGTGTCTGATCTAGGTACTCTCGTCTGTCAGTGCTCTTGGTTAGTCCCAGCGCTCCTCTGATGTGGGCCACGGAGAGGCTTGCTTCCTTTTGTTAGGACTAGAAATGGGACAGTCTAGGGCTCCCTTTGCTACCCAGCATGGAAGGGACCAAAGGATGAGTCAAGAAGCAGACAGCATAGGAGTTCCCCCTTTGTGACCCTGCACTTGTCAGTGCTATGGTCACGCCCCTGGTCACGCCCCGCCTCCAAGCAAGCAAAGGAGAACCACACAGGGACTGCTGAGAGATGTTCCCGCTCACCATGATGGCTCATTAAGAAGATGCAAGCTGCAGGACACCCTCTGGAGCAGGAACCAAGTCACTATGTCCATAGTGTTCAGACAGAAAACTTGAAGGAGGTGCTATGCTGCTGGCTGGGGTGGCAACAGCTTTGGGCAGAGGTGGAGAGTCATGGATAGCACCCTGGCTACCTCCTCCCTCGGGGATCTTAGAAGCTGTGTCACCCCCACCTGAGGAGTATCTGTGTGGGGCAGTGATCACTCCCGCTGCCCCACACAGCCCAGCCAGCCAGGGCTGCTTAATAGAGAGATAGAAGTTTGGCAGGGAGAATATTGGCACCCTGGAGGCAGGCTTTGGCTTATTGGTAATGATACGCCTCAGAGGGTGGCTAGGGAATCACAGACACGCCAGGGAGAATGTTCCTAGCAGTAATTTTCTCTCAGTGATGACACTTCTGGGCAAGGATTTTGGGCCATCCTTGCTCACAGATGCCTCTGTGTTTGGAAACTTCAGGAGGGAATTCGTAGATGTTAAATAAGGTGCTTTTTCTACTTTCCTTGAATTAATTAAAACAATTACTGTCCTTGCTTTACCAGTGGGGAAACTGAGGCTGAGAGGCTCAGCAACCGGTTTGACGTCTGAGTGGTAGAGCAGAGGCCAGAGCTGGTGTCCTTTCCCTGCTCTCCGCAGCCTTCCCCAGCAAGCTGTTTGCAAGGCTGCACTTGGATACCTGAAGTTTACCTTCTAGACACCTTGGCTCCCTGAGGTCACAGGAGAACTTGTGGGTTCTCCTTCCACTGTGTGGGCTCGGGGACTGAACGCAGCTCTTCTGGTTTAGCAGCAAGCACCTTGATCTACTGAACCATCACACGGGCTCCCTTTCAGATGTACTCCAGGTTGACTTCAAACTCACCATGTATTGGAAGATGACATTGAACTCCCAGTCCTCCTGCCTCTATACCCTAAAGGCTGGGGTGACATTCCCACTGCACCATGCCTGGTTCTAAACAGTGCTGAGGACTGAGTCTGAGGTTTCAAGCATGCCAGGTGAGTGCCCTGCCAAGTGATCTACATCCCCAGGTCCGCGTGTGCTTTTCAGTCCATCCTTCCTTCTGTCAGGGCTGTTCTTCCTCATGAGCCGCCTCCCTGGGTGGTGATCCTTCCTCTCCTTTTCACTTAGGACTTGTGGTGAGTCTCTGGCTTGGCTGAGTAGAACTGTGCACAGGCCCAAGACACAGAGCCCTTGGGATCCCACAAGCCTTGTCTAAGCATGGCCTCCCTCCCAGCTTCCTTGGAGCAGGTGATGGAGGTGCCTATTGTGTTGACCTGAATGTTAAGTCTATGCACGTGGCATGCAGGGACACAGACCCATGACACTGATCCACTATGTCACCGTGAATGCAAGATGGTTGCCAAAGAGAGGTCATCCTCCGTTACCTATATTCAGGTGGGTCAATTACCAGCTTCATGGAACTCCAAACCCTTCCTTGGGTTTGTCGAGCCTAGTAGGAGACTGAATGGATGTTCAGGGAGTGTCTGCTAAGATCTTCAAGCGGCTAGAACTGAATACCATGGGAGAACAAGAGCTAGGAAATCCAGAAAGGCTTCCCAGAGGAAGGCTGCACTGGTTTAGGCCTGAAAACATTGGAGGAATTGGAGTAGCAGAGGGAAAAGATGAGAGGCATTTCAGCTGAGGGGGACTAGCATGTGCAAAGGGTCAGGGGTAGGAGAAATAACATGAACTACTTGCTTCCCTCGCTCTTCTGGATAAGCCTGGGTGGGGAAGTCCAGCCTCTGCTCTCCCAGGCACTTTAGCCACCTTACAAACATATGAGGGCCCTGGGGCTGTCTAGGAACAAGCACCGGGTCTCTCAGATGCCTTCTACTCTTGCTGTGCAGTCCCTGCATAAGGCATACCTTCTGCATGCTGCTTCCTTTCCGAAGCACTGAGCACGTCCCTCTCCAAGGCACATGCTGTTCCCTCTCCCAGGAGTAATACGTTTACTTTGGTTCTCTACAAGAGCAGCCTCTTTATCTTTGGGTTTGTCGGCTTGCAGGGACACTTTTCAAGCTGCCCTGCATCTTGCACTCGCATCCTGTCTCCGTTGCTTTTCTCGACTTCTATTCTAGAATCCATATTCACTTTCACCTGTTGTCTGTCTCTACCCCAACAGGGCAAGGTCAAAGTCTTAGTTATAGGGACCACTGTGTCCTCAAGGCCCAGCAGAGGGCCTAACACAGAATAAACATTCTGGAACTTTCGTGTAGAGAGAAGGAAAGGTGTGTGTTAGGTCCTGTTGCAGCATTAGCCCCCTGGAGGAGCCTGTCACCTGTGAGCATGCTCAGAAGTGACACCGCATTCCCCAGGGCACATCCTTTACATGAGAGTGGGGAGCAAGCAATTGGTCCAATTGCGCTTGAGGGTCCTTCTGCTCTGCACACCCTGCAAAGTCGGGGAGAACTATCCTCACTGGGCTGTCTGACATGGAAGACGGAACTTGCCACTCTTCGCAATCTTCTCAAATGCTCTGATGTGAACATGAGGTCTGTGCTTCGGACAGCCATGCTCGTCAGTGTGTTCATCATTTCCTGAGGCCCAACCACGGGCCAGGTCCACAGTGCAGCCATCATGCAGACAGTAAAATAGTTCTGGTGGCTGTCACGTTGAAGGCATTTAAGATATGTTAGGGGCTTAGGGCCCCAGGACAGCCTGGCTGGAGTGTTTAGTGGGGGTGAGGCACTTGTAGATCAAATTGTTCCTTGGAGTTTTTGTACACGTGAGTCGCCCGGGATCGTTTGTGGGGGGAGATGGGGTTGTACACACATGTGGAGTCTGGAGCTCAGTTGTTCTCCATCTTCTTTGTATATTTAATACAGAGCCTCTCACTGAGCCCAGGGCTTACGAACTGTTGGACTGGCTAGCCAGAAAGGACTCGGGGATCGTCTCTTTCTAAGCCTCCCCAGTTGTGGGGTTACAGATATAGGCCACAAGGCCCCATTTCATTGTTACTATTTGTCTCAGGTTCTGGGAATTAAACAGTTCCTGGTGTTCGCAAGGCAAGACTGTAGTGACTAAGCAGTCTCTAGAGCCTTGGGGCATCATTGTTATTTGAGACAGGGTCTATCTATATAGCTTGAGCTAGTCCGGAACTTTCTATATCACCCCAAGTCTAGCCTTGGGTTCTTGATTCTCCTTCCTCAGCCTGCTTGTGTCCCAGCACCCAAATACAGGGGCAGCCCGTCTGAGCCAGGTACCTGCTTGTCTCTCAAATCCTCCACAACTGGATGGAGCTGACAAGAGATGATCTGTTTCTGGATGAACAGGGACTTGCCCAGGGTCACCAGGCCAGGCGACTGGGCCAGGAAGGGCTGAACCACCTCCCCCACTGTGGGCCCTGGCACTGGGGCTGACTGGGCTCAGTGGGCCTTTGTGAGGCCACATACCTGGGCTGGGAGGCCGCCACTCAGCTATGAATAGCGGCCTCTTTCCTTCCTGAGGCACCCGGCAGGCGCATGCCCTCCCCTACACACACACTCACACGCACTCACGCCTGCTCAGCTCACTCAGGAAAGTCAACAGGAGTATTTGAAAAGTCTTTCTGTGTAGAGAATCTGTTTGGATAGGGGGAGGACGGGAGAGCCAGCCAATAGGTAGAAATATTAATGAACCTAGTTATAAAGGACCCATTCACGGCTCGACGGGTAAATAGGGCTCTTGTCGGGAGGCCACGTTATCTGCCAAGTTCAAGAATGTGGTTTGAAAAAATAGAATTTAAAGGGCTGAGGTGGAGCCTTAAATGGCTGGTGTGCTGGAGCCACAGCCAAATGAGGGAGGAGCCGGACTGGCCTGGGCACTGGGCAGGGGTTGGGGTGTGGGCTTCTGCTAAAGGGGCCGGGGACAGAGCTGGGAAAGGTGGGTGGAATTCAGAGACATCAGGCTGGGTGCCCATCGAGTGCTTGTGATATCCCTTCTTCCCCCAGGTGCCTGGCCAAGGACTGGCAGTTTCTCTACTGAGCCCAGTGCATGTAACTCCTCAGCTCAGAGACTTTGGTCAGAGGGGCCAACAGGGGCCAATGGGCTATATAGGAAGGGAACTCGACTTCTCCTTCAGTCACTCACCATGATCCCACAAAGCTAGACTTCTTCTGCCACCACCAAGTTGCCCTAGTTGTTTAAACTGTGTAAGAAGGAGCAAAAAGATGGGACTTGGTAAATCTGTTCACTTCACATGGGCATCCCTCAGCCTAGCAGAGAATCAGTAGCTCAGGGTTACACGGCAAGCTTGGAGCAGAATAAAACATTGGCTTCCATCAGTTTCTTGCTGGAAACAGGCACCCTAGCATGAGTCTCCCACAGTCACATGCACAGAGGAGGTGCCTCGTCACATATAGGACAGTGTGTCATTTTTAGCCCTGGACTTAAAGAAAAGTGCAAACTGGAATGTTCTAACACTGCCCCTGGCCAGCAGTGTGGCCTAGGCAGGAGACTGACCTTTCTGAACATCAGCTTCCCCATGTCCTCCTGTTGGAAAAACTCAGTGGAAGGATGCTGGCGATGGGCTAGCGCTGTGCCAGGCACTTGGTGGGTGGCCTTGGGACTGTGGCTGGACCACTTCTTTTTCTGTCCCAGCCTGTGCTGTGAAGGTGGAGATGCTGGGAAGATAGCTCCCTGGCTTTGGGTTTTAGGAACAGTTTCTACCTGGATCCTAGAAGGGTGGCCAAGGCCACGCTTGTGGGAAAGTGGCAAATTTGAAGCCAGAGGTTCTGCCATGGAGTGTGTTGGGCAGTGAGGCCCTGTGTGAACGAATCTCAGTCAAGATCTTTAAAACAGTCTGCAGGGAACCTGGACATGCAGCACAACCCCTTCCCCAACACCAAACAAATGCTTGTGCAGAACAAGGGTTAACCCGGAGCTGAGGGAACGTTTACATTGTCTTTTCTTGGCAAATAAAAGAAAAGGAAATAACATAAAATCCAAATGGAAACCTTCAGTAAAGGCTCTGCCAGGAGCTCTCTGAGCAGCTTTGAACATGGGGACATTCGGGGACTTGGGTTGTGGGACATTAGAAGCATTTGGTATTATAGGAGGTCAGAAATAGCATTTGGACCTTACAGACTTGGGTTCAAGATTAGGCTCTGCGGTTCATTGGCTGTGTTGCTTTGAGCAAATGATGAGTCTTTCTGTGCTCTCATTTCTTAATTCTATACAAAGAAAGAAAAGGTTACCCTATGTGAAGTTCCCTGGCACATTATGGATACTCATTCAACATTAATTTCCTTTCCTTTCTGGGCCTCCTGGAAGGGCCAGGGGAAATGTCTGACAGGTCTCACCAGGCAGAGCTGGGAGCTCCTCGCAGCTCCATGGGCCCCACAGCTGCACCTCAGGAGCTTAGTGTCAGGTAGAGCTTATGGCGCTGACAGTTGGAAGAGCATGTGCCAGCTTGCCATGAGCGTTTCCCAAGGCTTTGCGTGAGGTGGGAAAGCAGTACCCACTACCCTATTTTCCACTGAGACCAGGAGAAGTTAAGAAGCTAGAGCTCTCGGGCAGGGCCCAGATCTGTTTTCATTCCTTCAGCTCCTACTGTTGAAGACTTGTGCACCAAGCACAGTTTTAAACACGGGGGGTTAGACAGTGAATAGAACAAGACACAGATGGCTGGATGATGATCAAGAGGATGGACAGCTGAGTGGGTGGGTTGAGGGATGGATACTGAATGGACGGTTGGGTGAGTACATAGATCAGTGGACCAATAGATGGATGGTGAATTAAATGATATGGGTAGGTGAACAGACAGAGGGATGAGTAAACAGACAATGAATGGCTAAGTAGGTGGGTAAATGGGTAAGCAGATGGATGTGTGATTCATGGATGGATGGGTAGCTGGATGGATAGATGGACAGACCAGTGAATGGATAGACAGTGATGCAGAGGTTGATGGGTAAACAGATGGGTGGATGGACAGATGGATGGATGGATGGACAGGTGGGTGGGTGGATATATGAGTGAACAGATGATGGATGGATCATGGATGGATGGTCAGAAGCATAGACAGATGATGAATGAAATGATGATTAATGGATGAATAAATGGAGGGATAGAAGGGTAGATAGATGGATAAATGGATGAGTGGGTAGCTGGATATATGGTGGAAGGATGAGTGGATGGATAAATACGTGGATGGATGGGTGAGGAGTGAGTGGTGTATGGGTACATGGTCAGATGGGTGAGGAATGGTTGGATAGATAGTGTATTATGAAGATGGTGTCTGAATAAATGAATGGATGAACTGTTGGTTGGATGGATGGATGGTTGGATGGATGGATTGGTGGGCAGTGGCATAGATAGACGATGAACAATGATGAATGATGAGCTAAAGGACAGGTAGGCAGGAGAGCAAATGGCTAGACAGTGAATGGACAACTAAGTGTGTGGATAGACAGTAAGGGAAGGAAGACTGTATGGTTTTCTATCTCTGGGTCTCCAATCCTGTTCCACGAGGTGCTAACATTTGTCTTATGCATAGCTCGTCTGTGGTTTAGATTCAAGACCCAGGCTGCCTGGGGTCTGAGACCCAGTGCTCAAACTTGTAGCTCTGTGACTGGATTGGGAGAAGTGACCTTACAATGAAGTAATTTACCTGTAAAATGATACCTACATTACTGTTTCTTCTTGTTGTTCTTGTTCTTGTTCTTGTTCTTCTTGTTCTTGTTGTTCTTGTTCTTGTTCTTGTTCTTCTTGTTCTTGTTCTTGTTCTTGTTCTTGTTCTTCTTCTTCTTGTTCTTCTTCTTCTTGTTCTTCTTCTTCTTCTTGTTCTTCTTGTTCTTCTTCTTCTTCTTCTTCTTCTTCTTCTCCTCCTCCTCCTCCTCCTCCTCCTCCTCCTCCTCCTCTTCCTCCTCCTCCTCCTCCTCCTCCTCTTGTTCATTTCTAAATTTCCTCCCTTCTCCTGAAGAAGATGGCAAGTTCTCCCCCTTCCCCTAAAGACTTATAGTACTAACTAGTATAAATACCTGCACTATGGTTTCAGAGAACGGAAGTCCTCAAGTTCAAGTCAGGTCAAGACTCCAAGGCACACAAGGTAGGACAGTAGAGTAGCTGACTTAGGCTGGGAAGAAGTCTCATTTCTATCCTCTTGGAGATGCCTATCTGAACCCAGGTCTCCCCAGCTCTTCATGTAGGCGGTCTCCCAGCCACTCACACTACAGATAGGGAGCCGTGAAGCTAGCTACTCTAGCTTCCTGACCTCAATCTCTCCTTCTTTATACGGTTTTCTGGATTGGAAAAACTGAGCCTGTACTGGCCTCAGAGACTGCCCATTCCTCCCACCCAAGTGCTGTGTCAGCTCCCTGAAGAGGATGGCACCAGATGGAGTGCTCGTTAACGCCCTCCATCAAGCCAGGTCCCCCAGGGTCACCTCCCCAGAGCACACAGGCTGTGCTTTCTCTCCCAATGCTGGGCCGCCCACAGACCCAGCCTTCCTCCTGCGATTTCCAGGAGCCAGAAGTTGACATGAGTTCCCGCCCAAGCATGGGCCTGTGGGTCATGGGCTCTGCTGGTCGCCAAGAGCCACAGAGCCAGCTCCTGCCTGCCCCTCACTCTATAAGTGACTCACTGGAGCTTGGGGTGTCTCCTTGTTGGAACAAGACACTCACCCTCAAACAGAACAGGCAAAGACAGCCTGCCAAACCTTTGCCTAGCCAGCCTGTGGTCAGAGGGTACCAGCAAATCTCCTCCCATGGCAGGCACCCGGCTGGCTTCTCCCTCCAGAGCCTGGATCTCTTGATGCAGAGCGTAAGATGGGTAGAACAAGGAGCTGATGAAGCCACAGTCACATGTGGGCCAATGGCAGAGCTGGAACCTGGAAAAGCAGTACAGTCTTCCTCCCCACGGTTGCTGTGGCAAGAGACCTGTGTCAGAGGCCTTGTCTGGCTGGCCTCTGATGCCAGGTGGGCTTCCCAGAGAGAAGAATGTGAGTCTCCTGGGGTCTCTAGGCAGCCAGTTGAGGCTCCCTGTGTAAGAGAGGATAAAAGGTTACACTGTGTGAAAAGGGCATGGAACTGTGGCAGGGCTAACTGGTTCCAAGGTTCACTAATCAGGTGTAGCAGTCATGTTATGTCTCCACAGCGTGGGTGTCAATCACAGAGTTGTTCAGAGTCTGACCGTGGTGGTTGGGGGGATGGGGAGGCGGGAGGGAGGTAGGCAAAGGGATAAACAGAGAGAGATACAAAAACAGAGCAGAGTGTGGGCCACAGAGCAGTAGAGAGTGGCAGGTAGAACCAGGGAAAGGGGGTGGGGGGAGGCAGAAGGAGGCAGGAGAATGAGGCTGGGGGCTCCCCTGGGGACCTACCTCCATCTCAGCATCTGAGCTCTCCTCTCTCCTCTCTCCTCCCTCCTCTCCTCTCCTTTCCTTCCTCTGAGTATCTGAGCCTCCCTGGGGAGCAGAGCTGGTACTGATCCTGTTGCTCGAAGGCTCTCTGCCACCCTCCCATGGAAAACCCTTGCCTGGATCCCATCCAAGACCACTGTGAAGGCTCTAGGAGCTCTTGTTACTGTCCCTTGTCACCCAAGAAGTGATCTTGGGCCAGGTTGGTTAAGGAGCCGTGTCACAGAGGAAACTCTAAAGTTAGGGAGCACCCCGTTCAGAAAGCCCAACCCCTGATGTGCTGTGTGACCCTGCTTAGGTTCTTAACGTCTCTGAGATGCTGGGGAAGGTCAAGGGCAAGGCTGATGTCTGGGAAAGCCATGGAGAGAGCTAGTGTTACCCTCCCTCAACCAGCCTGTTCCCCTCCCCTCATCCCAGCTCAGCCCTGCAGGCTGATCTGATTTCACTGTATCTATAAACGTGCCTCTGGGAGGCAGGAGAAGAAAGCTCTCCAGTGAAAGCTCTGGCAGTTTAGCTCCTGAGCACACGGCCCCAGGCCCTATCTCGCCTTGCAGCCCCACCTCTGCCTTGGCCTTTGCCTCTACTTTGGGAAGATGGGGCTCAAGTTACCAGTCTCTCCAAGGAGCCTGCTTAACCATTCTCTGCCTGCTGGAACAGCCGGGTCCCTGCAAACCAGTGTCGGACTATAAAATCTGGCTGGGCATAGAAGCCCAACTGGAGCAGTAGAGATGAATGATGGTGCTGCAGCTGAGTGATAAAGTGTTTGCCTAGCATGCAAGGATCCATGAGCTCAAGTCCCAGCCCATAAATCAAGCATTGCGATGCCCACTTAGATCCTGGCACTTGGGAAGTGGAAGCCAGAGGATTTAGAGTTCAAGGTCATCATTGGTGGCATAGTAAACTTAAAGTGAGCCTGAGAATATAAGCTCAGATGCGGCTCAGGAAATGGCTGGTATGGGAAAGGGCCTGCCGTACAAGTTTGGGATGCTGGTACCCAGGCGCACAGAGTATATCTCCATCTAGCACTGCAAAGGCGGAGACAAGCGGATAGACCCCTGGAGTTCATCAGCCAACCATCCTAGCCAAATCTGTGAGTTTCAGGTCCAATGGGAGGACCCTGTGTGAGAAACCAAGGTGAAGGGCTGACAAGACGGTTCACTGGGTAAAAGCATTTGCTGCTGAGTCTGAAGATCTGGGTTTGGCCCCAGGACCCATATGATGGGAGGAGAGAACCAGCTCCTCCAAATTATCCTCTAACCTCCACCTCCGTGCAGTGGCAGAGAATGCACACAAGCAAGTGTAAGAGAAAAGGTAAAGGACAAGGATGGAAGGAGCCACTTGACTTCGACCTCTGGCCTACAACCCCTCCCCCCATGGCAATGATCACCGGGGCTGACAACCACTGTTCTCTCTCTCTGTCTCTCTCTCTCTCTCTCAATGGCAATGATCATCAGAGCTGACAACCACTGTTCTCTGTCTCTCTGTCTCTGTCTCTGTCTCTGTCTCTCTCTCTCACACACACACACACACACACACACACACACACACACACAATGATCACCAGGGCTGACAACCACTGTTCTCTCTCTGTCTTGGTCTCTCTGTTTCTGTCTCTGTGTCTCTGTGTCTCTGTGTCTCTGTGTCTCTGTGTCTCTCTGTCTCTCTGTCTCTCTCAATGGCAATGATGACCAGAGCTGACAACCACTGTTCTCTTTCTCTCTGTCTCTCTGTCTCTCTCTCAATGGCAATGATCATCAGAGTTGACAACCACTGTTCTCTGTCTCTTTGTCTCTCTGTCTCTGTCTCTCTCTGTCTTTCTCTGTCTCTCTCTGCCTCTCTCTCTCTCTCTCTCTCTCTCTCTCTCTCTCTCTCTCTCTCTCTCTCTCTCTCTCTGCTGGTACAGCTGTTCCTCTATCAACAATGGGAAAATTTTAAGTTGTGATACTTTGTGTTTGCAAAGTCATTTGGAACTATAAGTAGCCTAGAGATGCTGGAAGTTTTGGGGCGTGTGTTCTGGCCTCCCTTGAACACACCTACTTTTCTGTGAAAGGGGCTTAAGAGCCTCTGTGGATCTGGGTACCAAGGGTTTGGAGAACCTGGTCCCCATGGATTCTGTGGACATGGGTACCACCCCTAGACAGCAGGGGAAACTGAGGCTTAGAGTCAGTCAATAGTGGTGCCAGAATCCAGGCCTCTATTCTTCCCAGCACTTGGTTCCCACTGAAGGGTCTGACAAGAGTGACATTGTTGATGTCACACCCATTTTTCTTGGCTCCATCTATGAACCCAACTCCATGCTGGGCTCTGGGGAAAGGGATTCGCCTCACCACCACCACCACCCATAGCTGCTGGCTACTCAGTAGGTTGAGGGAACAGTCACCCCATGGATGGAGGAACCACCCTCAGTGACCTGGTTCTGCACTTGGCAAGTGGCCTGCAGCTTACCAACTGTGTGATCTTTGGTAACTTACTCACCTTCTCTGTGCCTCCATTTCCTCACCTGTGAAATGCTGCCTTAAATTTTTGTAACTGTGAAACACATGGAGACCCTGTAGTCTTTGAGTTATGCTTGACCTGTGCCAAGGACTTGTGTCACCTACCATATCATCGGCCTTCTTTGGAGACCTTATAATTATTCTGGCAAGGCTGTGAGGCAAATGTGATCATTCTTATTTTACAGACAAGAAAACAGGGCCTCGGAAAGGTAACATGATCTACAGCTAATGAGTCAGAGGTAGGACCAACATCTGAACCCAAGACTGGAAACATCCTAATATCTTTGCTGTGCATCGGGCAGAAGCCCTCTCCTTCCTTTTGTTTCTCCCTGGTTAATTACTGACAACCTAAGCCTGAATGCCTGGCCTCCCACAGAGGGGATCAGCTTCCTAGTACAGACCCACCCCCTACCCCTGTCAAGCCAGAGTTAGAGTAAGTTCACTCCTGCCCCATCATTCCTGGCTGGCTGAGGTGTCCTTCCACTTCCCACCATGGCTGCAGAGAAGAGAAAGCTTTGATTGAGCCCCCAAATGCGGGTGCCTGGGCAGGCCAGGGCATCTGACTGCAGTTAACACTGCCTTGCTCCCTTACTGCTGACTGCTTATCTCCGAGTGGAATGTGCTTGCGGAGTCTTTGGTTAATTAATAAGACTTCATCTGGTAGACTGGTGCAAAGCTGTCTGTGGGGAGGGGTTGGGGACAGAGATGCTGCAAGAGCACTGATCCCAGACCCCATGATGAGGTTTGTTTCTAGGACAGGGTGAACCTTCATCACCTGTCAGGGACTATGGGCTCAGGGTCCCAGTGCTTCGGGCTGTGTTAAGAAGTGGACACCAGCCATCAATCGTCTAGGATAAAAGAGTACCCCTCCCCCAGCCCCTGCTCACAATCCCCTTCTGTGCTGAAGTTTTATGCCAACTTCACACAAGCTTAAGGCATCACTTAAGAAAATACTTCCATTAGATGTAGGTAAACCTGTAGGACATTTTCTCAATTAGTGACTGATGGGGAGAGACCAGCTCATTATGGGTGGGGCCGTCCCTGGACTGGTGGACAAGAAAGCAAACTGAGCAAGCCATGGGGAGCAAGTCAGTAAGCAGCACCCCTCCATGGCCTCTGCATCAGCTCCTGCCTCCAGGTTCCTGCCCTGCTTGAGTTCCTGTCCTGACTTCCTTCAGTGATGAACAATATGGAAGTGAAAACCCAATAAACCCTTTTCTCTCTAAGTTGTCTTTGGTCCTGGTGTTTCATCACAGAAATGATAACCCTGACTAGGACACCTTCTTGGAATTTTCTCAGACTGTATCGAGCCCCAGGCTGGGTTCCTAAGCCCCCTGAGTCCCATTGGTCCTGGTTCCCAGGGACTGAAATGTTGGCCATTGGTTTACTTCCTCATCTCCTCTGGGCATCCAGCTTCTGCTTCCTCTGCTAAGAGCAGATTCTTGCTTTGTTCCATTCCTCCTCCAGGCCTGCTTCTGAGAGACTTTCCTGAGCACCTTCTCTGAACCTCAAGAGAGTAGAAGAAAATATAGCTACCAGTTTTCTGCTCCTCCTATCAAGAGGCAAGGCACTGACCCTCCCTTTGTATCTTTACGTCTGGATGGACTTGCGACCTGATACCATCTAATGGATATGACACCATGACACTTCTGAGGAGGGATCACTTAAGGCCAGGGAGCCCCCATCGCTTTTTCTGTCTGCCTGTTTTTGCTGTAGCACTACTCCTTGGAGTCTTGCAACTTCACAGACAATCCAACTACACTGAGCTCTACCCTGCTATGGGGACACAGGAGTCTCAGGCAGGAGCTCTGACCAGCTGTCCCACCTCAGTGCATTCTTTAGTTACCCACTAAGGCAGCAGGAACAATGTATTAGACACAAGTGACTACAATCTTCATGGCTTCCGACAGACAGCATACACTCATTCACTAGGGTCCTGGGGGTTGGCAGTCCAAGATTGGCTTCACTGCTTAAATGAAGGATGGACAGAGAGGGTCACCTTTCTCTTGCTGCAGATCCCAAAGGCTGCACCCCTGCCTCCGGGTCCTTTCCTCCATCTCCAAAGCAGGCTGCCAGATGTCAGGTCTTTTCTGGCTTCTGTGTCTTTGTCTGTCTCCAGTTCCTTGCCTGGCTTTCCTGTTTCCTTTCTCCCTTGCGATAGCTTCTTATTGTTTTCCTACTACCTACAATGATCCAAATCCCTAAACCAGACCCATTGATAAGTCCTGCCTGCCACAGAAGACAGCAGGTCACAGTTCTTGAGGGATAGAACAAGGACATCAATGGCCAGAGTCATCAGGGTGCCTACTATATGCAAAAGAAAACACTTCTAGGTAATTCAAGTCCTCCAATTCAGACCAACCACAGCCACTTGTCTGAAACTCAGGTCCCAAGCGCCATATGGCAGGCACATGCCTCTTTTCTAGGACTTAACTTGAAACCCACACAAGCCAAGACTATGAAGCCACCCATGGAGCTGGACCAATTGCCATTGACTTGGGTTTTGGTTTTCTAAGAAGGGTCTCTTAAAACTCAAGCTGACCTCAAACCCTCTCTATAGCCAGGGATGGTCTTGAATAGCTGATGTTCTTGACTGCATCTCTCAGATGCAGGAGTGACAGCCTTGTCCCACAGAGCCTGCCTAGTACTTGACTTTCACACATAGCACCCAAAGACTTCGGTATCTTTCTCACCCTCACACTCCATGTGCTCCACCCACCTACTCTGCTTTCGTTCAAAGAATGATTATATCTATAGATTTGAAGGCTTCCCTGTTTGTTTTCTGTTCCACATAGAATCTGAGGCCAGGGATCAGGGTTTGTTGCTCTATCCTGAGCATGTCTGGCAGTCAGTAAACTCTTGTGTTCCTGTCAGGCTGTAATGCAGATTGCAATTGACAGTCCAGGAGACTCAGAATGCTGGCAGGGTCCTGACACACATCAGGGTCTCAGGACAGAGTAAACAAATGACTCTCTCTGTTCCGTGTAGTCCTTTCCTTCCGGAGAGCCATGAGTCCAGAGGACTTGGAAGGCACCTTTCCAGGGCTCATCAACTTGAATGCTCTTGTGGCCAGCAAGGAACATTGCACAAATGGAACCAGATGGACTGTAAGACAGTTGGGAGAGAGGAGGCCTGGGGCCAACTGGGGGACATGTTTGAACAACTATTTTGGTTTTGGTTATTCTCTTCCCCTGTGTAACTTCCTGGACCAGTAAAGGATTCCATAGAAATAGAGCTAGTAAGGTATGCCTACATAGCTCTCAAGTACACACACACACACACACACACACACACACACACACACACAGAGAGAGAGAGAGAGAGAGAGAGAGAGAGAGAGAGAGACGGACAGATGGACAGACATCATAGAGTGCATGTACATAGGCAAACTAAAAGGATGACAATGACAGAGGGCAACGGGACCCTTGAGGTTGTTTTGAGTGTTGGTCTACCATCAATGGAAACATGCCTGGCTAAGCATATCTCTCTCTCTCTCTCTCTCTCTCTCTCTCTCTCTCTCTCTCTCTCTCTCTCTCCTCCGTGTGTGTGTATGTGTGTGTATGCAGGCACGTGCATGTCACCTTGTGACATGTTTCTTGAAACACTATCACATCATTAAGTGGTACAGGACTCTGGGTGGGGACAAACAGATAGACACGTAGGGGTGGAGGCTTATAAGGAATTTGGACTCATGAATGTCAGGGAATTCAGTCTGAGTGCAAAGGCTTGAGAGCCGCTAATAGAGTCAACCCCAAGCCAATAACATGGTAGCATGATGTGTGCTGCTGGGTGGCTGGGTGGGAGCTCTTCCTTCCTCCAGTTTGCTTCTCTTCAGTTTTGAACACATTGGGTGCCATCCATCCATATGGAGGGGAGGAGGAGAGGCTGCAAGGACAGCTGTGGCTGAAATGCCTGTCTCATCTGGAGACACCTTCACAAAACAACCTGCACACTTACCATGGGTACTCATAACCCCACTGAAGCAGCTTGGAAACATATCTGTTCCATCCGACTGCCTCGTCTCGGCATCTGTGTTGCTTGGTTCTGTCAACTTGACACAAACCTAAATATATCTGGGAAGAGGAAATCTTATTAGGAAAACGCCCCCCTAAGTTTGGTCTGTAGGCAAGTCTAGGGCATCTTCTTGATTAATGATTGATGTTGAAGGACCCACCCAGCTGTGGGTAATGACACTTCTGGGTAGGTAATCCTTGGGTGTACAAGAAAACAAATTGAGGAAGCAATGAGGACCATGCCAGTGAGCACCCTTTCATGGTTTCTGCTTAGGTTCCTGCCTTCAGGTTCCTACCTTGAGTTCTTGCCCTGACTTCCTTTGGTGACAGACTGTGATGTGGAAGTGTAAACCTAACAGTGTGTTTCCTCTCCTAAGTTGTTTTTGGTTGTGGTGTTTTATCACACTCATGGGAACCTGTCTTAGTTAGGGTTTTACTGCTGTGAGCAGACACCATGACCAAAGCAACTCTTATAAGGACAACATTTAATTGGAGTTCAGAGGTTCAGACAAGTGTCATCGAGGTGGGAGCATGGCAGTGTCTGGGCAGGGATGGTGCAGGAGAAGCTGAGAGTTCTAGATTCTCATCTGAAGGCTGCTAGGAGAAGACTGGCTTCCAGGCAGCTAAGATGGGTGTCTTAAAGCCCACACCCACAGTGACACACCTACTCCAACAAGGTTACACCTCCTTCAAGAAGGCCACACCTCCAAATAGTAGTCAGACCACCACAGAACCCTGAGATAGCAACTTAATCTTCTGCCTTCTGTCTGGGCATGAGGTTCTGACTGCCTTGGCCCCTGACCTCTTGTTCATTTGGATAGTGTAACTAATGCTGTAGTGGTAATGGCTACCTAGGACTACAGCTCCTGTTAAGCCTCCTATCTTGTATTCTGTCCTGTGTCCCCAAGTCACATGCTTGCTTCACTCTCCCCACAAGCCACAGGGTGAGATCTTCCCATTGCCCCTGGTCTCAGGGTGCTTTATCAGAAAGCCTGCTTGCTCCCCTGCCAGAGCCTGTCTGGGCTATTTCCCAATGAGAAGTTCCCTTCCTACTTTTCAGTGGCTGGCAGGAGTAGCGGCAACCTCATTGTTTGCAAGCTCCTTGGGTTTTGTCCCTAGAGTGTTGAATGCTCTTTCAGTGGACTCCCTTAGCGTGTGCTGTCTCTTGCCAGAATCATGAGTGTGACAACATCTGTATGCCTCATTTGGCCCTGGATTCTGGCCCAGCTCCCTGACTAGGCCAGAGGTTTCCTTGATGGTTTCTGCAAGTCACTGGGTCCTGCTCACAACACACCTGCTCCTCCCCATTCGAGTCCTTTACTTCCCACCCTCGTCGTTGGTGGTTCAACTCTCTTCCAAGTGGTTCAAGCCTTCCAGGAGCTGAAATCTCCCCTGAGGCCACAGCCCAGGCCCAGGCCCAGGCCCAGGCCCAGACTGGACAGTGAGGCCAGTGACAGTCACTAATACCCAAACAGGATCATGGCTTCAGATCATACTCCTTGAGTGTTTCAACCAGTCCCTAAAGGACCTCCATCTTTGCTACTCCTACCCCTGTGGGCTTCTGGTGCTTTGCTTACATTTGTCCATTTCGTGCCTGGACCTCAGCAACTAAGGGTCCAGGCAGAGACCAATGGTTAGAGGAGACATTTCCTCCCTCCATCTGAACTGGATCTTTTGTACCCAAGGAACTGGGTCAGGCTTCTCTGATCACGTTTCTTGGTCTTTGGAGACAAGTAGCTCACAGCACTTTGCTCACTGCAATGAGTTCTCCACGCTCCAAGCTTCACATACACACCCAAGGTCAATGTCAAGGTGGCTAAAGTGCTAGCATAGTCTGCATTGCTCTGTCATGGCCCAGACAAGTCACAGGGACAGCTCTCTAAGCTAAGTTCCAAACTGGGAGCGTCACTGTTCCATCTAGTCTTTTTTTTTTTTTTTAACCTTTTGAAAAATGAGATGTTCCTGGCCTTTAAGGCCCACGTCTAAAGTCTCAGCTATTTGAGAGGATGAGGCAGGCGAATCACAGGTTTAAGGCCTGCCTGGGTAATTTAACAAGAGCTTGTTTCAAATAAAAATTAAAAAAAAAAGAAAGAAAAGTAAAAGGAGGGCCAGGGAAATGGCTCGGGAGGTAAAAACAGTTGCTGGGTAAGCCTGACAACCTGAGTTGTATCCCTAGAACCCACATCCACGGCTGGATGCAGCAGTGTGCATCTGGATGCCCGGCACACCTGTAATGCTAGGGGCAGAAGAGACAGGGGGATTGACATGGGGCAGCATGGCAGAAACAAGAGAGACCCTGCCTTATTCAACAAGGTAGATGGAGAAAATGGACTCCAGAAACACCCCCATCTCCAACTCTCTCAATACTTTTTAAAAAATAAAAAGGGGTTTGTAATATAGGTAAGCGATAGAGCACCTGCCTAGCATGTGCAAGGTTCTAGGGTCTCCTTCTCTACCAAAGGAGGGAGGCTGTTAGGGAAGGAGGAAGTCAGGAAGGAGGGAGAGAGGGAGGAAGGGAGAGGGGAAGGGGAAAGTGGAGGGGAGTGGAGGAGAGGGGAAGGGGAAAGTGGAGGGGAGTGGAGGAGAGGGGAAGGGGAAAGTGGAGGGGAGTGGAGGAGATGGGAAAGAGAACGAGGATGGTGAGTGTTCCCTGCTGTCTATTGTGGGCCTTCTCTTCCACAGTGCCCATTGTGTGGTCACTGCAGTCCTTTTGCCCCTAGGAGACCATGATCTCCACCACAGCAGCAATGTCTGTATCCATGGCGTCGCCTGATAATCATAGGTGTTTAGCAAATGTTGACTGAGTAGTAGAATTCCAAAGTCCCTTTGCCCACTCAGCTCCCCCAGATCATCTGGGGACTCCATTCTGGCCCCCAGCCTGAAATGAGATGCCCCAGGGCTTCTTTGGGATAGGAGGAGTATTTTTGCCCCGTGGCTAGTCCGGATGCCAGACCCTTTCAATGCCTTGCAGCCATCCTTGGGAGGCTGTGTGGGGACCAGTGGAGTCTTGTGGACAGTAGTGGACTGCCTTTCTCCTGCACCTCCTAATATTAACCTGGCGCTGGGCCCCGGCTCCCACACTGCCATGGGAGGCCCTAGATGGAGCCAGCAAACAAGTCCATCTGGAAATAGAAAAATACTCCCAACACTGGCGGTTTTGTCTGGGCCGCCCCAGTGGGGTGTGGAACAGGCCCATGAAAGGGGCTTTGAGGTCTGGCCTCAGGAAGGCTTTGGAACAAGGGCCTGTGCACCCCAGCACCAGTAAGTACCTGCACCCAGGCCACTGCAAGAAACCCTTCTGTGAGGAGAGGATCTGTATTTGCTGGCTATGAGAGGAGTCCTGCTTCCCAATACTGTTTGCCTGCCTGGAAGCTGGTGAGCTTGAGAGAGCTTCTAGGCCTTTCATGGCCGCAACACCTACGATTGACACTGGATGAAAAGACCTGGGTTTAGAATCAACATGATAAATAAGATTCTGTTACTAGATCCTGGATCAGAGCAAGTAGCCACTGGGAGATGTGGCTGGCAAGGTACTAGGCCGACTCATTGGAAGATGTCTGGGGCCTCCATTTCCCAGTTGGGTTAATTAGCAGTGGACCACAACCACATGCCCCTGTGGTGGTTAGGTAGGTCTATCTGCTGATGGTTCATCCTAGGACAGGAGGTGATGCCTGCGTCCCATGGGACACCTACAAGTGAGCAGGCAAGGATGCAGGGCCAGGGCCAGTTCCATGGGAGGAGCAGAAGGCACGGACGCTCCTCTGAGCTTGTGGCCAGCTTCCTTGGAGAGCCCTTGAGCACCGCAGGCCTCTTCCTGTTAGTCGCTGTTTTCACACTTGATTTTGGAGGTTCGGCTGGCAAGGAATGGTTGCTCCTAGAGTCCAGTGGAGACAGATGTTGCCAGGGACTGGATTTCAGAAACTCCAACCAGTGCCATGGCCATAGAGGCCCACTGGGTCGACACTCTGAGTCTTTTGCACATTTGGCATATCCTCTAGAGGTGTGACTTCTCTCTCCCTAGCAGTTGTTAGGACCTCCTCAGAAGGATGCAAGCACAGTGCACCATCCCGTCACAAACACCTAGATGCTCCAGGTTCCCCTATGCTGTGTTCCAGGGGGCACACGGTTAGACCTCACCTCCTCGTGTTGATTCCATGAACAAACTCCAGCTCAGCTTCACTTCTCCAGGGGAGGAAACCAGAAGACATTTTAAGAAACCTTGCAAGATCCCATCAAACCACCTGTGTGTGCTTGTGTGCTCATGTATGTGTGTGCATGCATGCGTGCATGCATTCATATGTGTGGTTGTGTGTGCACACGTGTGTGTATTCACACTGTCTTATGTGCTTCTTTCTTGCTCTCTATAAGGAACTGAAGATTCGAGCTGATTGGGGTTAAGCCTTCTGTGAGCCCAGTGAGGAGCCAAGCTTCCCACAGGGAAAGGGAGGAGGCAGACTGTGTTTAGAAATCAGGGAGAAAGTGAAAGTGGTAGGGCCTTAGACAGGTGAGGATGTACCACAGTCTCTCCAGATTGGGGGACCCAATGTGCCATTGTTCCAGCTTCAGTTAAGCACCCTATGTCCACACCATGCCTTTGGGCACAGAGACAGAGGAACACAAGGACCCCAGAAGCCATCGGGGAGTCCATAATACAGAAGACCTCGGGATCTTCTGAGGGGATGTGACATGAGAGTCTCATTGTAGCCATGACTGATGTTCCTTCCTATGTGGTGACGAGTTGGTGCTCCAGTTTCACGTTTGCTATTTTAACAAAATGCCACAACCAAAAGAAGCCTAAGGGAGGAACAGGTTGGTTTGGTTTGCACTTCCAGGTCACATTCTGTCACCGAGAAGTCAAGGCAGGGACTCAAACAGCTAGTCACATTACAGCCACAGCCAAGATCAGAGAGGGCAGCTTGCTAGTAAGTCACCATCTGTCTCCATCTTTACACAATTCAGTGCTACCTGCACTTGGGCTGGCTCTTCTAAGTCAGTTAACAATCCACATAATCCTGTTTCTGCAGTGCATGCTCCTGGGCCTGCCTGATCTGTCTAAATCTTTCTTCCCTGGTGTGTTTAGGTTACATCCAATTAACAGTTAAAATCAAACCAGCAGAGGTGGGTCCTGGCTTATTCAGAAGACAGAAAGCCTTATTTCATATGAAAGTTAATAGGCTGAGATTTTTTTTTAACCTGTGTGCATGTTGAACCCATGGACCGAGGAGACAGAGGAGGATTGGGACAGAAAGAAGCCATCTTCCTCTCATAAGCAGGGGGTAGAGGGGACTCCTAAGGTGAGGTCCACAGGGGCAGGTCCAGGGGCACCTGACTCACTCAGTGTATTGGCTGCTTTTCTTGTTGCTGAGTCAATCATCTGACAAATGCAACTTAGAGAAGGAAAGGTTTACGTTGGCTCACAGTCTGAGAGCGCAGTGCCTTGTGAGAGTACGGTGAGGGTCCCTTGTGGCTGGGAAGGCATAGCAGAAAGAGCCTGAGCTTGCTGGTCACACTGCATCCACTGGATCCCAGCTTGCTGGTCTGTGTTTTATTCTGCCTGAGACCTCCGTCCATGGAGAAGGGTGGGGTTTCCCACTTTTGATGAACCTAATGTAGACCACCCTCCAATCCCCCAGATATGCTTCTGGGATCCTGCCAAGCTGACAAGATTAACCAGCACAGCTAGACACAGCCATTTAAGTGCTGGCTTGAGTCTTTTAGAATGAAACAATTTAGGAGGGAGTCCAGTGACCAGGCCACCTTCTCTCATGTCTTCAAATCAGAGTCCTGAGGGACACACTGTCTTGAATAAATGTTTACTGGCTTTTTTTCCCCTCTGCCCCACGGAAAGGGACAGTGATGGAGGCAGGGCAAGGGCATGGGCACCAAGAGCCGAAGCTTCTTGTCCACACTTGGCAAACTGGGCTGGATGGGAAGGACTAAGTGGGGGCCAAATGAGGACACAGCCAGGAAAAGGTCAGAAGGCAAGCTGGAAGCCTGGGGCAGTGGAACGCTGCCCATCACAGACGGAGGAGCAGGGAGCCAGCCCCATGGGGCACCTCGGCACTGAATCCCTGTCAGGTATGAATGTCCCCTTGTGCGAGGTCCTTGCCTGCCCTGCCCTGCCCCGACGAGGGCTGCAGAGTCGAAGGACCATGGAAATCTCTGCCTCCGAGGCGTGGAATCATAGAAGCTCAGAGCCAGTGCCAGGTAGGATTCCGGGAGCTTCAGAGCCTTCGAGTTCTGGCATCAGAAGGTGTGAGGAGAGCCTAGCACTCTAGAGCATACAATTTTATGGCTTTGGTGATCTAGGAACCATGGACTCAGAACCTTGCACTTGGGTGACCCGTGCAGAAGCTCAAGTCTGATCAACTTCCTGACCTTTCTAGAAATTTCCGAGAAATAACAGTCTTCAGTAGATGGACAGCAATCATAACAAGAGAGACTGGTTCCCAGCGGGTTGGAGACATAGCTCAGTTGGTAGACGGATGCTTGCCTCTCCAGCACTGCATAAAAACAGGCGTGGTCACAGGTGCTTATCATCTCAGCATTTGGTAGGCTGAGGCAGAAGGATAGAAGTTCAAAGCCATCCTCATTAGATAGCAAGTTTGAATCTAGCCTTTGCTCCAAGTGATTGTCTCGAAACAAACAAAGAAACAACAAAATAAATCCAGAATTTATTGGATTCCAATTGGAAGATGGGTAGGTAGCTAAGAGCATTTGTCACTCTTGCAGATGACCTGGGTTTGGTTCCCAGCAAACTCACGGTGGTTCACAATCATCTGAGACTGTACTTGCAGGTGATCTAGGGCCCAGTTCTGACCTCCGTGGGCACCATAGACATGCATGCAGGCAAAATGTTATTGTACATAAAATAAAATAAGTAAATCTTTTTTTCAATGATGAACAAGCAAAAGACCTAGGAGGGAAGGACAGTGACTTTTAGGATCTAGAACCACAAATCCAAATCTCTCTTCTGCTGGTGATTGTTAGCAAAATCTCTCCACTGTTGTTTCTTTCTTTTGAAACTGGAGATGGAGTTGGTCTTCTGTCTGCAATAGTGAATGCAGCTTCCTAAGTGGTGTGCTGTCGGGGCCTCCTCTATAGTCCTGAAAAACAGATCCAAATGGTGACCCCGGTGTCTACTACCTACCTCTGCCTGGCCCTTCGTCTAATCCCCAGCTCGATCTCTAGTCTTCCTTCCCATGGCCTTGACTACCAAGAAGCCAGCTGGCTGGGTGAGGCTCTGCCACTGGCCCAAGGTCAATGGTGGTTTCTATTGCGGTCCTCCCTCTGATCCCACCACCTCCTGGGGCTGGTAGCAAGAGAGTCAACTTATCATTTAGGGGTGGATATGGCATGGCCAGGCCAGCTTTGACCCTGGGGTCCCTGGAGGACAGGAGTGACCCAGGGCTTGGAGGATCAAAGTCTTCCTCTGTGCCCCCTTGGTGACCAGGAAGATAAAAATATTTACAATGACTTTCCTCCCTCTGGGGACAGGCACACACAGAGCAAGACTGTGTTTCTCTTCGTTTAGACCACTCTCTCAGGATAGCAGGGCTGAGACAAACACAGGTTGTTTATGGGTCTGCGAAGCCCCAGAGACCCGTGGTGGCAGACAGCTTCCCTTTCTTCAGAGGGACATGAGCCTCTGGAAGGGTGCCCAGAGGAACAAGGGTGGGTTTCTCTCCTCTGTTAGTTTAGTCCTTGGTGGCGCTGAAGGCAATTTTTTTTCCCTGAGAGATGGGGAGAATGTGTTTTGGTGAATAACATGTTTCCCATAATTTGCCTTTTGAAAGTCTAGGAAATTTGCGTATGTGGCTGAAACCTCCTGAACAGAGAACCTTCTGGAAAAGCCCTGCCTTCATTTCCCCACTGGGTCAGGCAGTGATGAGGACTCAATAAACATTTGTTGACGGAATGAATGGGACATAGAAATAGCCAGCCAGAGCAGGAATGAAGGCCCCATAGAAGCTCCCTGGGCCAGCCTACTTGGGTTTCAAACAGGGAAACTGAGGCCCAGAGAGGGAGAGAGAGAGTGCACACAGTTACTGTGTGACAGAATGTTGATGATGAAGAGGTGGTGATGAAGAAAATGGTATTGGGTGTGTGCCAACTTGTCAGGAGTCTTTTCTCTGCCTAGGATTCCTGCAAAACTTAGGCAAACGAGGAGAAAAGGGTCAAAATTCTCCATGGTAGGGACCACAGAGCAACGTGCTTGCTGGATAGAAAGCATGGCTGTGCGCTCAGGGCTATAGCACAAACTCGCTTACACCTAAGTCCTCCTCACTCCGAACAGAGGATCTTCTCCAAGCCTGAGTTTGTTTTATTTGTTTGTTTGAGATAAGATCTCCTATAGCCCAGACTGCCTTCACACTCCCTGTGTACCAGATGTTGACCTTGAACTTGCGATCCTCTTGCCTTCACTCTCTAAGGGCTGGGAATGCAGGCATGTGCTAATGCATAGCTTACCCAGTGCTGGGGATCAAATGCAGGGCTTCATGTATGCTAGGAAATTACTCTACCTACTGAACTGGATCACTAGCAGGATCTCATCACCATCACCACCACCACCACCACCACCACCACCACCACCACCACCACCACCACCACCACCATCATCATCATCATCGCTGTCATCATTGCCGTCATTGTCATCATCATTATTTTTTGTCGGTACGTTGAAATTTTTAAACATAAATTCTTGTTATGTAGCCCAGGCTAGACTCCAATTTGCGGTAGTCCTCCTGACTTAGCCCTCTGGTGTTGGAATCATACTATTCTTAGTTTTTAACCCTAAGTTTCTCTACTTAAGTCAGTGTGGGCATGAGCGCGCGCGCGTGCGTGCGTGCGTGTGTGTGTGTATGGAATACATTCTGTGTGTGCATGTGTGAGGTACATAGATGTGCATACAGAGGCACAAAGGACAGAGTAGGACACTGAGTACCTCCCTATATCACTCTTTGCCTTGTTGACCTGAGACATCTCTTTCACTTTCTATTTTGGTCTAAGATGTTAGTAAGCTCTTGGTATCTGCCTGTTGGTAATCACACGTCCCCAGTGCTGTGATGCTTGCAGCCATCCCTGACTTTCTATGTGAGTGTTTGGGATTTGAACTCAGATCCTCATGCTTACAAAGCAAACATTTTTACCCACTAAGCCATCTCCCCAGCTCCTGAGCCCAGTTTAACACTATTTTTTTTTATTAACTTGAGTATTTCTTATATACATTTCAAGTGTTATTCCCTTTCCCGGTTTCCGGGCAAACATCCCCCTCCCCCCTCCCCTTCCTTATGGGTGTTCCCCTCCCAACCCTCCCCCCATTGCCGCCCTCCCCCCATAGTCTAGTTCACTGGGAGTTCAGTCTTAGCAGGACCCAGGTCTTCCCCTTCCACTGGTGCTCTTACTAGGATATTCATTGCTACCTATGAGGTCAGAGTCCAGGGTCAGTCCATGTATAGTCTTTAGGTAGTGGCTTAGTCCCTGGAAGCTCTGGTTGCTTGACATTGTTGTACATATGGGGTCTCGAGCCCCTTCAAGCTCTTCCAGTTCTTTCTCTTCAATGGGGGTCCTATTCTCAGTTCAGTGGTTTGCTGCTGGCATTCGCCTCTGTATTTGCTGTATTCTGGCTGTGTCTCTCAGGAGCAATCTACATCCGGCTCCTGTCGGTCTGCACTTCTTTGCTTCATCCATCTTGTCTAATTGGGTGGCTGTATATGTATGGGCCACATGTGGGGCAGGCTCTGAATGGGTGTTCCTTCAGTCTCTGTTTTAATCTTTGCCTCTCCCTTCCCTGCCAAGGGTATTCTTTTTCCTCATTTAAAGAAGGAGTGAAGCATTCACATTTTGATCATCCGTCTTGAGTTTCGTTTGTTCTAGGGATCTAGGGTAATTCAAGCATTTGGGCTAATAGCCACTTATCAATGAGTGCATACCATGTATGTCTTTCTGTGATTGGGTTAGCTCACTCAGGATGATATTTTCCAGTTCCAACCATTTGCCTACGAATTTCATAAACTCGTTGTTTTTGATAGCTGAGTAATATTCCATTGTGTAGATGTACCACATTTTCTGTATCCATTCCTCTGTTGAAGGGCATCTGGGTTCTTTCCATTTTCTGGCTATTATAAATAAGGCTGCGATGAACATAGTGGAGCACGTGTCTCTTTTATATGTTGAGGCATCTTTTGGGTATATGCCCAAGAGAGGTATAGCTGGATCCTCAGGCAGTTCAATGTCCAATTTTCTGAGGAACCTCCAGACTGATTTCCAGAATGGTTGTACCAGTCTGCAATCCCACCAACAATGGAGGAGTGTTCCTCTTTCTCCGCATCCTCGCCAGCATCTGCTGTCACCTGAGTTTTTGATCTTAGCCATTCTCACTGGTGTGAGGTGAAATCTCAGGGTTGTTTTGATTTGCATTTCCCTTATGACTAAAGATGTTGAACACTTCTTTAGGTGTCTCTCAGCCATTCGGCATTCCTCAGCTGTGAATTCTTTGTTTAGCTCTGAACCCCATTTTTAATAGGGTTATTTGTTTCCCTGCGGTCTAACTTCTTGAGTTCTTTGTATATTTTGGATATAAGGCCTCTATATGTTGTAGGATTGGTAAAGATCTTTTCCCAATCTGTTGGTTGCCGTTTTGTCCTAACCACAGTGTCCTTTGCCTTACAGAAGCTTTGCAGTTTTATGAGATCCCATTTGTCGATTCTTGATCTTAGAGCATAAGCCATTGGTGTTTTGTTCAGGAAATTTTTTCCAGTGCCCATGTGTTCCAGATGCTTCCCTAGTTTTTCTTCTATTAGTTTGAGTGTGTCTGGTTTGATGTGGAGGTCCTTGATCCACTTGGACTTAAGCTTTGTACAGGGTGATAAGGATGGATCGATCTGCATTCTTCTACATGTTGCCCTCCAGTTGAACCAGCACCATTTGCTGAAAATGCTATCTTTTTTCCATTGGATGGTTTTGGCTCCTTTGTCAAAAATCAAGTGACCATAGGTGTGTGGGTTCATTTCTGGGTCTTCAATTCTATTCCATTGGTCTATCTGTCTGTCTCTGTACCAATACCATGCAGTTTTTATCACTATTGCTCTGTAATACTGCTTGAGTTCAGGGATAGTGATTCCCCCTGAAGTCCTTTTATTGTTGAGGATAGCTTTAGCTATCCTGGGTTTTTTGTTATTCCAGATGAATTTGCAAATTGTTCTGTCTAACTCTTTGAAGAATTGGATTGGTATTTTGATGGGGATTGCATTGAATCTGTAGATTGCTTTTGGTAAAATGGCCATTTTTACTATATTAATCCTGCCAATTCATGAGCATGGGAGATCTTTCCATCTTCTGAGGTCTTCTTCAATTTCTTTCCTCAGTGTCTTGAAGTTCTTATTGTACAGATCTTTTACTTGCTTGGTTAAAGTCACACCGAGGTACTTTATATTTTTTGGGTCTATTATGAAGGGTGTCGTTTCCCTAATTTCTTTCTCGGCTTGTTTCTCTTTTGTATAGAGGAAGGCAACTGAATTATTTGAGTTAATTTTATACCCAGCCACTTTGCTGAAGTTGTTTATCAGCTTTAGTAGTTCTCTGGTGGAACTTTTGGGATCACTTAAATATACTATCATGTCATCTGCAAATAGTGATATTTTGACCTCTTCTTTTCCGATCTGTATCCCCTTGATCTCCTTTTGTTGTCTGATTGCTCTGGCTAGAACTTCAAGAACTATATTGAATAAGTAGGGAGAGAGTGGGCAGCCTTGTCTAGTCCCTGATTTTAGTGGGATTGCTTCAAGTTTCTCTCCATTTAGTTTAATGTTAGCAACTGGTTTGCTGTATATGGCTTTTACTATGTTTAGGTATGGGCCTTGAATTCCTATTCTTTCCAGGACTTTTATCATGAAGGGGTGTTGAATTTTGTCAAATGCTTTCTCAGCATCTAATGAAATGATCATGTGGTTCTGTTCTTTCAGTTTGTTTATATAATGGATCACGTTGATGGTTTTCCGTATATTAAACCATCCCTGCATGCCTGGGATGAAGCCTACTTGATCATGGTGGATGATTGTTTTGATGTGCTCTTGGATTCGGTTTGCCAGAATTTGATTGAGTATTTTTGCGTCGATATTCATAAGGGAAATTGGTCTGAAGTTCTCTTTCTTTGTTGGGTCTTTGTGTGGTTTAGGTATAAGAGTAATTGTGGCTTCGTAGAAGGAATTCGGTAGTGCTCCATCTGTTTCAATTTTGTGGAATAGTTTGGATAATATTGGTATGAGGTCTTCTATGAAGGTTTGATAGAATTCTGCACTAAACCCGTCTGGACCTGGGCTCTTTTTGGTTGGGAGACCTTTAATGACTGCTTCTATTTCCTTAGGAGTTATGGGGTTGTTTAACTGGTTTATCTGTTCCTGATTTAACTTTGATACCTGGTATCTGTCTAGGAAATTGTCCATTTCCTGAAGATTTTCAAGTTTTGTTGAATATAGGTTTTTATAGTAAGATCTGATGATTTTTTGAATTTCCTCTGAATCTGTAGTTATGTCTCCCTTTTCATTTCTGATTTTGTTAATTTGGACGCACTCTCTGTGTCCTCTCGTTAGTCTGGCTAAGGGTTTATCTATCTTGTTGATTTTCTCAAAGAACCAACTTTTGGTTCTGTTGATTCTTTCTATGGTCCTTTTTGTTTCTACTTGGTTGATTTCAGCTCTGAGTTTGATTATTTCCTGCCTTCTACTCCTCCTGGGTGTATTTGCTTCTTTTTGTTCTAGAGCTTTTAGGTGTGCTGTCAAGCTGCTGACATATGCTCTTTCCTGTTTCTTTCTGCAGGCACTCAGCGCTATGAGTTTTCCTCTTAGCACAGCTTTCATTGTGTCCCATAAGTTTGGGTATGTTGTATCTTCATTTTCATTAAATTCTAAAAAGTTTTTAATTTCTTTCTTTATTTCTTCCTTGACCAGGTTATCATTGAGTAGAGCATTGTTCAATTTCCACGTATATGTGGGCATTCTTCCCGTATTGTTATTGAAGACCAGTTTTAGGCCGTGGTGGTCCGATAGCACGCATGGGATTATTTCTATCTTTCTGTACCTGTTGAGGCCCATTTTTTTTACCAATTATATGGTCAATTTTGGAGAAAGTACCATGAGGAGCTGAGAAGAAGGTATATCCTTTTGCTTTAGGATAGAATGTTCTATAAATATCCGTTAAGTCCATTTGGCTCATGACTTCTCTTAGTCTGTCGACATCACTGTTTAATTTCTGTTTCCATGATCTGTCCATTGATGAGAGTGGGGTGTTGAAATCTCCCACTATTATTGTGTGAGGTGCAATGTGTGTTTTGAGCTTTAGTAAGGTTTCTTTTACGTATGTAGGTGCCCTTGTATTTGGGGCATAGATATTTAGGATTGAGAGTTCATCTTGGTGGATTTTTCCTTTGATGAATATGAAGTGTCCTTCCTTATCTTTTTTGATGACTTTTAGTTGGAAATTGATTTTATTTGATATTAGAATGGCTACTCCAGCTTGCTTCTTCTGACCATTTGCTTGGAAAGTTGTTTTCCAGCCTTTAACTCTGAGGTAGTGTCTGTCTTTGTCTCTGAGGTGTGTTTCCTGTAGGCAGCAGAATGCAGGGTCCTCGTTGCATATCCAGTTTGTTAATCTATGACTTTTTATTGGGGAGTTGAGGCCATTGATATTGAGAGATATTAAGGAATAGTGATTATTGCTTCCCGTTATATTCATATTTGGATGTGAGGTTATGTTTGTGTGCTTTCATTCTCTTTGTTTTGTTGCCAAGATGATTAGTTTCTTGCTTCTTCTAGGGTATAGCTTGCCTCCTTATGTTGGGCTTTACCATTTATTATCCTTTGTAGTGCTGGATTTGTAGAAAGATATTGTGTAAATTTGGTTTTGTCATGGAATATCTTGGTTTCTCCATCAATGTTAATTGAGAGTTTTGCTGTATACAGTAACCTGGGCTGGCATTTGTGTTCTCTTAGGGTCTGTATGACATCAGTCCAGGATCTTCTGGCCTTCATAGTTTCTGGCGAGAAGTCTGGTGTGATTCTGATAGGTCTCCCTTTATATGTTACTTGACCTTTTTCCCTTACTGCTTTTAATATTCTTTCTTTATTTTGTGCGTTTGGTGTTTTGACAATTATGTGACGGGAGGTGTTTCTTTTCTGGTCCAATCTATTTGGAGTTCTGTAGGCTTCTTGTATGTCTATGGGTATCTCTTTTTTTAGGTTAGGGAAGTTTTCTTCTATGATTTTGTTGAAGATATTTACTGGTCCTTTGAGCTGGGAGTCTTCACTCTCTTCTATACCTATTATCCTTAGGTTTGATCTTCTCATTGAGTCCTGGATTTCCTGTATGTTTTGGACCAGTAGCTTTTTCTGCTTTACATTATCTTTGACAGTTGAGTCAATGATTTCTATGGAATCTTCTGCTCCTGAGATTCTCTCTTCCATCTCTTGTATTCTGTTGGTGAAGCTTGTATCTACAGCTCCTTGTCTCTTCTTTTGGTTTTCTATATCCAGGGTTGTTTCCATGTGTTCTTTCTTGATTGCTTCTATTTCCATTTTTAATTCCTTCAACTGTTTGATTGTGTTTTCCTGGAATTCTTTCAGGGATTTTTGTGTCTCCTCTCTATGGGCTTCTACTTGTTTATTTATGTTTTCCTGGAATTCTTTCAGGGATTTTTGCGATTCTTTCAGGCATTTTTGCGATTCCTCTCTGTAGGCTTCTACTTGTTCTCTAAGGGAGTTCTTCACGTCTTTCTTGAAGTCCTCCAGCATCATGATCAAAAATGATTTTGAAACTAGATCTTGCTTTTCTGGTGTGTTTGGATATTCCATGTTTGTTTTGATGGGAGAATTGGGCTCCGATGGTGCCATGTAGTCTTGGTTTCTGTTGCTTGGGTTCCTGCGCTTGCCTCTCGCCATCAGATTATCTCTAGTGTTACTTTGTTCTGCTATTTCTGACAGTGGCTAGACTGTCCTATAAGCCTGTGTGTCAGGAGTGCTGTAGACCTGTTTTCCTCTCTTTCAGTCAGTTATGGGGACAGAGTGTTCTGCTTTCCGGCGTGTAGTTTTTCCTCTCTACAGGTCTTCAGCTGTTCCTGTGGGCCTGTGTCTTGAGTTCACCAGGCAGCTTTCTTGCAGCAGAAAAGTTGGTCTTACCTGTGGTCCCGAGGCTCAAGTTCACTCGTGGGGTGCTGCCCACGGGCTCTCTGCAGCGGCAGCAACCAGGAAGACTTGTGCTGCCGTTTCCGGGAGCTTCAGTGCACCAGGGTTCCAGATGGTCTTTGGCTTTTTCCTCTGGCGTCTGAGATGTGTGTGCAGAGAGCAGTCTCTTCTGGTTTCCCAGGCTTGTCTGCCTCTCTGAAGGTTCAGCTCTCCCTCCCACGGGATTTGGGTGCAGAGAACTGTTTATCCGGTCTGTTTCCTTCAGGTTCTGGTGGTGTCTCAGGCAGGGGTCCTGCCGCTCCTGGGCCCTCCCCCACGGGAGCCCAGAGGCCTTATACAGTTTCCTCTTGGGCCAGGGATGTGGGCAGGGGTGAGCAGTGTTGGTGGTCTCTTCAGCTCTGCAGCCTCAGGAGTGCCCACCTGACCAGGTGGTTGGGTCTCTCTCTCACAGGGTCTGGGGGCAGAGAGCTGCTGCGGGCCGGGATCCGCGGGTCAGTTTAACACTATTGAAGCAGCTTTCAGAGCTCATGGAGGCTTCCTGTTCACTTCTGTAATTTGAGGCCTTTACTGTTCCGCTGCTCTCAGGTTTGGAAGAAATCAACATTAAAGGATGTGTGTGGGCTGTTCTCAGAAGCTGTCAAGCAAGGAAGACCCAGTGCTGAAATTCTGACATGTCAGTGGGTTCCAGTCATCCAGAGAGGAAGCCTTCGTGTCCAGCTGTGAGATAAAAATAAACCTGCGGAAGATTAGGAGGTGCCCGGGCTATCTGGGCAGGATAAAAATAATCCTCACAGGCAGCTCTCTCCCCTTCTGCACTGCACCGCAGTTACCAGCTTCTGGTCTCTTGTTTGGTGTCACAGAGGGTCCTGCCCACTCAAGCAAACTTCTCTCTATCCTGGGGCCATAGGATGGGTAATATATTCCAAGCTCAGGCAGGGCCTTTGGGAGCAGGTGGATGGTTCTCTTCCCAGATTTGTCACCAGCTTGTTGTGTGGCTGCACAGTGTCACCCTTACAGAGCTATCTTTTGTCTGTAGTACTCTGTCCAGCAGGGTGTTGTGTCCAAGTGGGAACTGTCCACATCTGTTCTGCCCACACTGTAGCTGTCAGCCCTGGGCAGTGACACCTGCTGAGTGGCTCCTATGTCCAAAGGGCTTTATAGGTACCTTTAGTTAAGTTTTTTTGTCTGATTTATGGGCAAATGGGAAAGTCTTCTGGTCCAGTGTGAGAGAAAAAAAACATGTTGTGTGCCCCAAGTTCACCTGTCTTCACTACTGGTGCTAAGCTATGGCAGAGAAAGGCACAAAGACTATAGCCCACTGTCACCCCACTTTTGTCTTTTGTGTGTACAAGGGTGGAAAATGGGGTCCACTTTGGAAATTCCTTACATTTGGACAGCAGTGGTTAAGATCTTGGGCTGTAACTTCAGATGGGTCTGGAATAGTATTTGGTTATAACTGGGAACTGTGGATTACCTGACCAGCTCTGTTTCTCCTGCAGAAACCACCCAATACTTCTCACTCAGATGTTGGTCACGAAGTAACACTAGGCATCAATGTTTCTGGATATGACCAGGGGTTGTGCCACATAAGCACAGGTCCTTAGTCCGTATTCAGTAAGCATTAGTCCAGACACACTAACAAGATGGGTCATGCCTACACAGGGTTATGTATGGGGAAGACAAAACGCTAATCCCTGGGGTAGACAAGTGCGAAGATCTTCAGGTCCTTGGTAGTTATAGTTTAGTATAAGCATAGTGTGACTGTCAAAAGCCAGTGTATAAGTTGGATCATATCAATAGAACTGTAGACAATACGCAGTTGGGGGTAAATAAAATCTTGCTCAAGTGTGTTGCACACCACCTAAACCCTTGAGATCGGGTGTGGTCACTTGGCAGTAGCCAGAGTAAAAGATGATGGGAGATAGGAAAGGGGGTGCCAGATGAGGAATGGCTGGAGGACATGAGAACGTTTGGCCTGAATAAAGGATGGCTTGATGGCTTCCCATGTGGTTCAGCCAAGGCGCCAGCCAGGCCTCTGTGGATTCAGTTAGACCTGTGGTTCTCCACAGTCACCCTGAAGGGGATTTGATGTGTGACGCTGGGCTGGAGAGCTCTCTGTACAACACGCTTCTTGGATGGGAGGCAGAGGGGTGGAGACGAAGGACTCCTGTGTTCTCAATTTGGGACAAGGGGAACATTTATCTCAAGGCTTGTCTCGGAACCACCCTTATATAAGCAGAAATACTGTCTTGCCCAGGCGTGGGGAATGAGAAACCACGGTCACGGGGTGCCAAGCATACCTGGTGATCCACTGTCACAGCTGTACTGAAAAATTTCTGAACAGATTAGACACCTAGGGGGCACAGGCGAGGTCCTCAATGGAGCGTGTGTATTCTTGTTTATCAGGTACCCCAGGTTCTTGTCATCTCACAATGACAAGATGGTTGCTGGCTCTGAGAAGTACAGCCTGAGCCCACCAAGCCCAAGATGACCCATCTTGTTAGTGTGTCTGGACTAATGCAAAGGACACATCCAAGCAGCTATGACCATTTGTCAAGTGAGGAAAGCTTCTAGGAGAATTTGCATCTATGAGTACTCTCAGGCACCAGTAGCCAGACCCGAGCCACTTACTGGTCAGAAGGAGAACACCATGGCAGGGGAAGAGAAGGTCTTTCCCTGCGCTGTTGAACCCTGGAAGTTTGGGAGGGACTCTGTCTCCTCGAAGGATGAGGATTTGGGGGTGATGTAGACAAAGTTGGAGCTCTGTCAGCTGGGATGAAGTCATGCCCGCCTCTATTGCAAGGACATCTAGGAAGGTAGCCCTCAGCCTCTGGCCTGCTTCCCTGTCTTCCTGTCTCCTCTCCCTCCCAACCACCTCTGCCTTCTTTCCTTCCTTCCTGGCTTACCTTCGGTGCTCGGAGAGTGAGGCAGGGAAAGACACAGCCATGTTCTTGAACAGAGGCGGTTGGAGCAGGGTGAGGTGGACACACACCCTGTGTCGGCAGTGACTCATTGCTGCAGGATGGGACCCGGCACGGCAGGCCTAGGAGACAGTTGTTCATGGAGTGTAACCTAGCCCAGCCCAACCAGGCAGAAGCAACTCAATCACAGCTATATTCCTAGGAACCCCGCACTTGGAACCTCTGTGAGATAGCCAAAAAGCCGATCCACCCATAGCACCCTCCATCTTGAAAGTGTGGTGTCCCCCTAGGCTGTCAGCTGGTATGGAAGGTTAAGAACCTGGCCTGGCCTTCTGCACCTGGAGTTAAATGTGACAGCCCTGTCTCTCAGCCTAGCCCCACTATCATTTTCTTGTGATCTTTGAAAGATCACGCCGTCTCTGAGCCCGTGTCTCTGAGCCCGTGTCTCTGAGCCCGTGTCTCTGTCAGGCAGCCTGTGATCTCTTCTGAGTCTGAACTCCCTCATCTGGGGCACTCTGGCCTCGGTCAGGATGGGAACTCAGGATGCAAACCTACGAGTGGTCTGCAGTGCCTACACAGTGAGACTGCTGAGGAGAGTCACCATTCAGGACAGCAGCCAGGAGTTGCTTGGGTCTGGGCTTCTCGCTCTGCTGAGTGATGGTCCCTGGAGTCTTTGCAACTGGAGGCCATATTCTTAAAGACCACCAGGCACCTGGATAGCCACATTCTAGGGGTGGAGGATTTGGTCATTATTGCCTGGAGGAGCTTGGGGACAGTACTGTAGGGGGCCCTCTCTCCCTCTCTCTCCCTCTCCCTCTCTCCCCTCTCGTCCTTTCCCATCCCCCACTCTCTGGCCTAGAGTTCAGCTCTTAGTGAAGCTCATCATCCTAGGCATGAAGAACCCAACAGAGAGGCCAGAACAAGGCTGTAGCCTACATGCTGGTGAAGAAATCGGAGGGCAAAACTGGGAGGCTCCACTGCCTTCTCACAGGTGCTCTTGCCTGGCCTCAGCTCCTCAGAGAAGCCTGATCTCCAAGCTTCCTGAGGTTGGGACCACAACCTGCACTCCACCCTCCCTGATTGCTAGAACTTGGGGCCTGACAACCATCCTCTATCACATAACATGGTTTGCAGTGTTTTCTCAGAGAAGATGGTGGGTTTGAGCTCTGCTCATCCAAACAGCTGTTGATCCTGCAGCTGGGTCTGTCATCCAGCCACTTTGAACAGGAGCAGGTGGCAGAGCAGTTCTCTTGACTTTCTTCTTTTTAAAAATTATTATAATTCAATTTATTTATTTTGCGTGTGTGTGTGTGTGTGAGAGAGAGAGAGAGAGAGAGAGAGAGAGAGAGAGAGAGAGAGAGAGAACACTCATGCCTCAGTATGTGTCATCAAGGAAGACAGGATCACCCCTTCTAGCAGGGACGCAGCAGGAACACCCCTGCGCCCAGAGCCCACCCCCAAGAAACCTGGCACACAAGCCATCTCCTTATTGGTTGAGGACCCAGGAACAAATGACTTTTATATCAGACATGAAATGTGTATCTGTCCCATACTACTGACTGAATGGGGCCCAAATACGCAAGCGAGAACCCCTGGTATGTCCAGTGGTACAAGGGTTAGGAACACTAAGGGCCGCTATGGCTTTCCTCCCAGTACAGCATGGTGAAAGGCAGGGTACCCTGACCTGTGTTTCCATCTTCTCCTTGCTGGCCTCCTCCTCAGGTTAAGGGCACCCCAAGACTAAGAGTGCATGGTGGAGCCTTAGAGAAAGTTTGGCCCATAATCTAATGTGGTCCGTAGCCTCACCTCTGTGGTTTGTTCGTAGGCATTTAGTGAGTGCCTGCTGTGTGCCTACCATGGACACTGTTGAGTTCCAGTTTCTCCGAAACCCAACATGCTTCAGTGAGCCCTAAATCTAGTCCTTGCCAGGAGTTCTCATCCCTGACATGTCTATTATACAAGCCTGCTAGCCACTTTACTCCACTTCCAGGCTTATGGCCTCAGAGATGCCACCCGAGGGCTGGCTGTGAGTGCCTTATCCCATTCACAGGGACGATGGCTCGGCATCTTTGGCACTCAGTAGTACATACCTAGTCACTGGCTGTATGTCATCAACCTGTGTGACAGAATGAATGGATATGAAGAAGCAAGAAGCAGGGTCTCTTCTCTGTTGGTCTCAGTGTCAGTATCCTTCCACGCCTCTGATTGTGGCTCCCGGAAGCCTAAAGGCTACTCAGCAAAGGCCAGTAGGCTTTTGTTGCCATTCATTGAACTGACTCTGAGGCAGAGAGGCAGTCCTATCTGCCCACGCACAAAAGACCTTGGAAAGACTGAGCTCCACACACCTACATTCTGGATGGGGAGAATCGAGAGACACAGTTCAATCTTCTTGGACTTTCAACAGTTTCTCACATGTCTTTGGGGCTAACACCAGCATTGTATTTAAAGACCACACTGGGGAGACTTGGAAAGGCCTTGATACCACCACTGGTCAGCTATCTAATCTTTGGGAAAATGTGTCTTCTTGCCTGGAGACCTGTGTCCCCACAGGGAAGGGACCTGGAGACTTTACTTTGCCACACCCACTCTTCAGGGCCTGTCTGCCATCCACCTTATGTTCCTTCGATGCTCCCATGGAAGATACCCTTCTCCGCAGCTGTAGGTATACCTAACATCCTCCAGGATCTAGACACCACCGCCTCCTGGGTACATTCCTGGGTTTCTAGCTGTCCTCTAAGTCAGCTTGACAATTCAGTTGATCCATGTGCCTCGTTGAAAGTCCCCATGGCAGTCTTCTTGTATTATCTGTTGTCTTTGTACCACTGGCAGAGGACAAGAGCAGGAATACCTCATGATTCAGTGAGTGTGAGGTTGCCCATCCAGATGCTCCTCTCTACCCTACTACGATGGTCTTTAGGACTTGAGTTACAGTTTATATGTGTTCAAAGCCACATGCGATCTCTTTGTCCCTATCCCTTAACAGTAGCTCACTTCCAGAGCAGAGGTTTGCACACTGAATACTGAGGGGCCCTTTACCCCCACTTTTTTTGTTTTACAGCTTCTTTGTGTTGTCAATGTTCGGAGCACTGATTATGTGTCAGATTCCGGGCTAGCTGTGGGGACACAGAGGCAAGAGGATAGTGTCAGCACCGTGTTGTGTGGATAAGCATGGCTGTGAGTAGAGCAGCTATGTCAGGTGAGTGAGCCTTGGACAAAGGGCGTGTTCAACAGCAGCAATGGGCAAGAGGGAAGCTGGGCCAGGCGCTGAAGCGACCAAGCTTGCCCAAGATTGGGAGCAGGGAACTCATGCTTGTGGATTGAGTGACCATTGTGACCTACAGAGGACAAAAGTCAGGTACTGAATTCAATGTCCCCTGTACCATTTGTCAGCTTGATCAACCTTCTCTTTGGTGTAGATAATGGCATATCTCCTTTCCCTTAGCACAGCGGCCCTCAGCCGGGATACAGTGTGGGAGAAGAAAGATGCAAAATATTACTACTGGTCATCAAGTCCCTCAGGAATGGGGATAAATATCGAAGAGTGCCAATCTCGCTAAGTAAGTGAGATACCCAACACTTAAATGCAATGCTTTTAAAAGTCTCTAAGGCAAAAAAGGAAAAAAAAAAACCATGAACAAAATACCAAAAAATGTAAATAAAGACATGATGTGCCTGGCACAAAGTATGCAGCTCAGAAACACACAGCGGCTGTGATTGGGCAGGGAGTGCTGTACCTCCGAAGCTGTGAACTTAGGAAAACTCGAGAAAGCCCCGCAGCCCCTTCTCAGGCACAGACACGGGCAATCTGTGCACAGTATTGAGGTGTTCTCGCAAAGGAAGTTAAAGCACTCAGACTGGAGACAGGGGCGCGCCGAGCCCCCGGCGGTCCTGGGTGCTCTGCCCCCTGCAGGATGCCTCGCACAGCTCGGTGGAGCCCTCCCCCACTCCGACTTGGGACTTTTCCGAAAGTTTGCTGAAACCAGACACCTTGCTTGACCGTGCCCGCGTGCAGCCGCGATTTTAAAAGGCCGCCTTCAGCTCCCCCTCTCCGCCCCCAGCGGAGACTTCAAAAGGGCCGGCGCCCGTCGCGGCCCCAGCACCTATGAGCCACCCCTCGCACCCGGAGCTCGAGCCGGAGCCGGAGCACGCGGAGTGGCCGTGGCTGCAGTGCAGGGGGACCGGGCCGGTGGCGCAGGCCCGCGCTCCCATGCTCCTCCCGGCGCCGTTGCGCCCCGTGCGCCTTTAGGGAAGGGGACTGCACCCCCGCCCCCGCGCCCGGGGCTGCGGGGACCCATGACCACAGATGCCGTTAGGGACCCGCCTAAGAACCGACCGGCCAGCGTCGCACTTAGGGACCCAGTAAGTGCCCTGGAACTCACGGAGAGTTGGGCGTTTGGAGTGCGCAAAGGTGGATGCTTGTGCTGGAGTGGGTGTAAGTCCAGTATGCACGCCTGTGGTTGCCATTCTCAGAGGGTCGTGTGCAAGGGGAGGGAGTGTACACTCAGGGACCTTCATGGACTGTGCATATGGGAGTGTGTGCGCTCTGCATGTGCATTTGTGCACGTGTGAGCACTCGGGTAGCTGCCTCTGGGAGCATAGCATCTGAGCTCGCCAGGAATCCAGACATCTAAAGGTGTTTCGCGGGAGCTCAAAACAGCGCGTGGCTGTGTCTGCGTGTGAATGAGTGTGAGTGTTTGGAGTGTGCCTGTGGAAGAGTGTGTGTGCGCGCACTGGTCAGTCAGTGAGTATGAGTCGCTTATAAAGGCCAGAAGCTAGAGATTTAGTCTCAGGACTGAGCCTGGTTGTGAATTTGGGAATCTGCCTGGGTGTCAGACGGTGAAGCGTGGGATCCCGGGGAGTCTCTGGTCAGAGAAAGTGCAGGAAGGCAGAACACATTTAATACGGTCACTCACAGCGGTCTTCCCGGAGCTCTAAGATGCAACCTTTTTGCTAAGAGTTGGGAGTTAAGACAGATGCTGGTTGTCGTGGAACTGTAGATACCAAGTCAAGGTCCCAGCTGCGTTCCTGCAGCTCTTGGACCCTTTCAGGAGTAGAATTTTCTCCTTTTGTCTCCCACCTTCTGCTATCGAGGACCCTCGGTGTCAATAATAATAAGTTCCTAATCTCATTTGTGATAGATCCCTGAGTAGCCTGGAGTAGCCCCTTTTTCACGCGTCTGTTTTGAGTTCTGGGGGTGGGATGTCCCCCTCGGATGGATAGGTGGATGGATGGCAACCGATGCTGCATCCCTTGCTGTGGCCGGCAGGGGGCAGCAGTTGGCAGCAGAGGGCGGCCCAGCGCGGGGAGGAGAAGAAGGTGGAGAGCTGCGGCGGGCCGAGACTTTAAATCGCCTTCATTTCCCCCAAATCCTTCCTTTTCCTCTCCTCCCCCAGGCCGGCGGGGAGGCAGCTTCCACCGCCCTCCGCGCGCGTTCGCCCGGCCTTGCTCTGCCTCCAGAGACCGTTAGCGGCCCGCCTCCAAAAGTTTGATCATCTCTCTCTGCCTTTTCTTGCTTCTTCCTTTTCGGTGGAAGCAGAAAAAGAGCAAGCAGGGGCGAGCGCGGTTCCGGCAGTCCTGGGACCATGGGCCTGGCGCGGGCGACCGCGGGGCTGGGGCCGTGCTGTCCGCCTGCTCCGGCGCTCCTGGGCGCAGGGCTGCGCTGGGGGTGCGCCGGCAGCGCGCTTTGAGCCGGTCTGGCGCGGCGCGGCGGGGGGCTGGCGGCCCCATGGGGCGCGCCCACACTTGCCCCCCGGGCTCGGGAGCATGAAGTAGGGGCCTGCCATGGGCACGGGATCGGCGAGGGGGGCCCGAGGCACAGCGGCGACAGGATGCGGGGGGTGAGTACAATCTCAGGGTTGCCCCCGATTCAGCTTCCTGAGACTCGGATGTGCACAAGAGTCTGGGGTTCCCCGCCACTCCAGGCGCTCGCAGAGGAACGTCAGCTTCCTGTAGCTTCCTGCGCCTCCGCCAGGCGAAATGCCAAGGGTTAACGGGGGCTGCGCCCCCCAGGCCGAGCTGCACGGTTCCTTTGGGGCAAGGGCCAGCAGGGGAGGGTCCGCCGCAGAGCCAGCCAGAGATCCGAAGTGGGGTCTAGTGGCAGTGCCCAGAGTGGCGGGCAGGGGGCAGGGGCAGGGATAGGAGGAGGGAGTCTCGGTGTCTGCAGGTCGAAAGCTTACAGGGCTCTAGTTCCACCGTCCTGTGAGTCAAGTTTGTAGGTCTTCAGGTCCGGGCGTCTGCTCCTGGCTCAGTTTCTGGTTCTGCACGTTCCTGCGTTTCCTAACCTCTCTGCCTGTGAAAGTGTCTGCTTTGGTCTGCGTACCTCAGACTTCCCAACTTCTCCCGGGAAGCCTGCAGTTCCTGTCCCTCTCCTAAGCAGCGAGCAGCGAAGAGTGAGAAAGCCAGCTTGTGGGAGCGGAAAGGCCCTGGGAGATCACCAAGTCCAACCTCCTTGTACAGATGAGGGAACCGCGGCCAGAGAGGGGCCGGGAATCTCCAGGGCGGGGCCGCACACAGCTGGCACCCCGCGGTTGGGATTCCCAGCTTGTGCTGAAGTTGTAAGAGAGCGTGAGGGATCCAGTCACTATGTGTGGGTGTGTGTGGGAGAACACGGTCCAGAGGGGCCCTTTGGACTACAGCTAAGGCACAGGGCTTGTCTTTCCATCCTGCTGGGACTCTTGGGCTCCCAGGAGAGGTTGGCTGGAGTTGTAGTACCGCCCACCCTCTCAAGAAACGCCCCTCTGAGCTGAAGCCAGGGTGATGAGTCCCCCCCCCCCCCCATGTCTTGGAAAAAGCTGGTTGTTTGAGATTCCCCCACTCCCCCACCACACGCATTCCTATACACAGGGCACTAGTGAGCACACTGGTGACTCATTTTCTCCGGGAGACCCTGTGCCAGGGCAGATGCCAGCGGTTGGGCAGTGTGGTCGTGCCAGAGATCACCCCCCTCCCCCAAACGGGGCTAAAGCTTGAGGAAAGCAAGCAAAGACTCCCTGACTTTCTGGCCATATGTCACCAAGTGCCTACCCAACTTGGCTTCAGTAGGCCTTCTAGCTTTGCCCTACCCTCGCTCCTTCTTGTCCTTCCTTGCTTCTGCATTGAGAAGCCCTCCTTCCTGGGCATCCGTAGGCCCTGCTGCTCTTGGGTGAATACTGAGCTCTGGGACCTTTGTTGAAATAACCTATTGTCAATACCTTCCCTTGTCTCTGCTTGCGTCCCAACATACTCTCCTGATATCTTGTTGGCAGTTTCTTTCTTCTGATCTCAGTGCCCAGTGACCTTCTAGATGTCCCCATGGTCTGGCCTGGTCTGACATGCAGAGGAGCCAGTCATGGATGGCAGGGAAACAGGCCTGGGCTCACTTCAGTGGGAAGCAGACTCTGGTGCAGAGCGTAGGAACCTAGTAACAGGCAATTTGAGTTCAAGTCCACTGTACTGTGGTGTGTGCTTGGCCAGGCCCGCCACCCCTCTGCTTCTCCTTTTTATATCAATAAGGTGAGCTCCCACCCTCCCAGCTGGCAAGGAGCCCTCCCAGCTGGCAAGCATTTCTTTGAAAGTTAAAGAAGCATGCTCACGAAGGGCTCTGAACATGGCCTGGCATATAGTAGGTGTTCAGTAAACCACAGCTGCTATTTGTATCTGTGCTTGCTGCTTTGTGAATGGGTATGAGTCAATGGGAAAGTTCTGGACCGTATCCTGTCCAGACAAATGACGTGTGTGTGTGTGTGTGTGTGTGTGTGTGTGTGTGTGTGTGCGCGCGCGCGCGCGTGTTCCCAATGGAGGAGGTGGAAGGTGTGGAGAAGGACCAGGGTGTGGCTGTCTTGGGCACACAAGGTCTGCTAAGGCCACAGAAGCAGGTGGGACAGGAACAGACTCATGCCCTTCCCAGCCAGCCCTGGCATCACTCAGTTCATGGTAGGGCAGCTGGAGACAGTCTCCACACAGCTGCCATCCTCAGAGCTTCCTGTGTCTTCTGGGCTTGGGGACCTTGGACTTCTCTGAATGCTGAATCTGGGGTGGACTTCTCAGTCTCCAGTGTTTCCAGGAAACAGGTATGGAGGGACAGCCATCCAGATAGAAGGCAGCTTCTTGCCAAGTCTCTAAACAGGAACATCCGTGTGTGGCAAGCTAGCAATCTGGGAATTGGCCTTATGAATTGATCTTTCAGATACCTTGGAGCCCCTCTGTGGCCAGGCCAAGGGCTATGAGGCGGTAATGAAAACAGAAGTCAGGGAGAACAAAGCTGCGAGCCAGTGAAGCCACCAGCATTATTAACAGTAGCCTAAACAGCACTGGAACAGTAGTCACGCTCACTGCCGGGCCTCCTCCCTTCCGCAGCCAACTTTCCAGGCTAGAACTTACTCATAGAGATGGCTCTGGGGCTCCTGCTTGCCTCTCTAGTCCTGCCGAGAAAGCTGAAACTCTGGTCCCCAGCAAGTAGCAAGTCTGTAAAAGTATTCACTTTCTTCTCTAGGGAAAACAAATAAAATGTAGGTCTGTTTTGACTGGCTGTGTGGCTTTGGGCAAGTCCCTTCTCTCTGGGCTCTTGTTAACTATCTCTCCAAAAGGCTTGGGTAGGGATAGAATCCGGTCCCTCGGGATCTTCAAGGCCCTTCTCTCACTGAGATTGGCTGGATACTGGGAAGTTTGTGCCGCCAATGTGCACAGAAACCCAACCCCAGAAAATCAGCTGCATTAGTGACAGTTTTCTGGGGCTTGGCCTTAGGCAGTTGAACGGCACAAGGCAATGGGATTCCATCTCCAGGGTCTTCCCTCTGACTGTTGAGAACTTAGTAGTGTACTCTCATCTGGCCTCTTGGGTGCCCATAACTACAGCCACAGATGAGTTGGGACACATGTGGCTCTTATGCCTTCTCTTGCTCACCTGGTGTCCCTCTGTCATTTGGAAAACATCCAAGACAGGTGCAGGTGACATAGCATTGTCAGACTTAAGGTGAGGACAGGTGCTAGGAGTCAGGGGCACAGCTTCTTGAATGTTGAACTTCTAGCAACTTTTGGAATATAGGCCTGGTGGGCCATCTAAGCTTGGATGCGGGGGTTGGCTCTTCCCCATGCTGCCTGGGCACTGTTTCTTAGTGTACCTTCCTGAATGGGGATGTATTATGGGAAATGCACAAGGTGCCTTTGAAGGGAAGAACCTGCCCTTGCTGGGTGTAGGCTTCTCTGTCAAAGAAAACCAAATAGCCTCTTCCCACTTCCCAGGACCACTGGGGCTGCCTATGGCTTTTGAGAGGCAGCCATGGCAGAAGGCAGACTCAGCGTGCCTGGGAACTTTTGACTACTAGCTGTTAACCTCAGCGAGACAGGGGACATCTGACCCCAGGAGAGAGGAGAGTTCGTAGCAATGACTAAAGACTGGAAAGGGTGAAGAAGGGCCTGGAAGAAGGTAGAACCAGGGAGGGAAGCCTTGGGAAGACACTCGCATGTCAAGAGTCCCGCTATAACACATGGTCCCCCATTCACTACAGAGACATGTGACAGCCTACCTCTCACCGGCTATACCTGAGTCATATGTGCCTTTCTGAACTAGTGACTGTGTGATCTGTATCCATGCAGTGTTGGAACTCCATGGGAGGGTGAGCCGGGTGGTGTGTTACACAGTGCTGACATCACGCATGCTCTTGATTATAACTCCCACTAGATTTGAAGTAGGGAGATCTGGCAGGGAAGGAGCCAAGAGTTGCAGACAGCGGCCCTGGCTTTCCTGTACTGCCCTGTTCCCCAGGCGCACGCCAGCCTGGTTTTACTCTTGGTAGAGGAACCTAGGCAGCGTGCCCCAGCCAGAGCCCTTACCATTTACCACTCACCACTCATCCAGTTCAGTTTCCAGTGCCATCTCTGCCATCTCTGGCCACGGGCCCCAGCTTTCCATCCACCCTCCTGAGGATCCTCCCACCCTGAGTGGCTTGGGTGTCCCAGTGGGTGCTCCCACAGGAAGATGGAGTATAATCAGTGGTGGCAGTGAGGGAGGTGAGGCAACCAGTGAGGGAGGGCTTCTCTGGTTGAGCCAGGGCAGCCCTTGAATACATGAGCCAGTTTAATTCCCACATCTGGTTTGCAAGCAAAGGTGTGACAGTCCGTGCTACATAGGATCAGAAGAGTTCAGGAAGGTGTAGTGAATCATCTGGTGTCACACAGCCTGGAAGTCATAGGTAACCAGGTTTGCTCCTGGGAAGGCTTGGCTCTGCCCCCCAACCCCTGTTTTCTTCTATCATAACGAAGTGTGATGAACTGTGTCTGAGCCCTGAGAAGGGGGTCATTTCTTCTCCTGGATGAGTATACCAGTCATCCAAGCAGACTTTGTATTTTCCATCTGCCTTTTATCTTTGGCTCTATTATCTGTTGCCCAGAGCCCAGGGAGGCTTGCCCTGAACTTCTGAGGCTGTAATGCAGAAGGAAACACTGAGTGGAGGGGCCGGACTCTAGATCGTCCGACATCTAGCATAGAGCTTTGGACCCCTCTATGAAGAGCAAAACTTGCCAGGGTGCTGGGCTGGGGATCCACAGTCACTCTGATTGGCACTTAAAGGCTACGCCTTGCCTTTGGACTCTAGGGTGAGACCGGGATGGAAGGGAACTGAGCTAGACCATCCCTCCTGGCTCCCTAGCCGGATCCGGGTGGGAGGACGAGAGCTAATGCTGTATGCATTTGTGTCTGCCTGTCTCTAGGGGATTTCTCTTCGCCTGGATCTTGGTCTCATTTTCCTGTCATCTGGCCTCCACCCAAGGAGCTCCTGAAGGTAATTCTCTCTTTTCTTTGTCCAGTGGGAGACAAAGGAGGGCGGAAGAGAATTCGAGAACTCAGGTTGCAGACATCCACACCATTAGCTGGAATGCATAAGCTCAGTTTTCCCATCCAGAGAATGGAGCCAACCATAGGCCCAACCCCTTGGAGTCTGTGAGGGGTGGGAAAGGCTGAATGCAGGACTGTCCTCCTGTTCCCAAGAGTCTGATCCCAAAGAGTGCTTCCTTTGCCTCACTCTGGTAGATTTCTTAAGAACCACTGCTAGGGAACATGGAGGCAGCATTGTCTTTGCCCATGCCTGGCATCCCCATACCCTTGGCTTTTGTTGTCCCTGGGGAGCTGTCCAGGCATCGATGGGCTAGCCTCCTCACTCCCCATAGAAACTCAGACTCTCCCATATCTGGGCCAAATGGACAGCACGTCTCTTAAATTAATTGCCCTTCCCTCCTTTGTGCCTGCCACATTCTGGGGCAGACAGCAGGCACCTCAGGAGTCCCCATGGCCTGGTTTGGCCACTGAGTGGGAATTGTACCCCTGGGAGGTAAGGGCCATGCCCGGAAGGGACTTTGCTGCCCAGCAACATTTGCTCATGTGTCATATTTTCCAAGCTTGTGGAACAGCTGTCCAGAGTCCTGAGTCAGGCAGGGGGTGGGAGCGACCGGAGCTGTACCGAGCCAGGTTTATGTAATAAAGGCATCTTGCTGGAGCCAGCTGGCCAGCCTGCGTGCACCCTGGCGCAGGCCCTCACTCGGTTCATTCCGTGTCCCCTGTCTCTTCCTCCCGGAGGGATTCTACATGCAGCTCTGCTTTGCCCCCTGTCTAATCCAAATAGCTTCAGAACAGTGTGGGGTGATGGCTGGGACCCTGAGCTTGAGTCCCAAGGTTCCAGTCCAGCTGTGAGCTGCACAGCAGCCTGGGTAAATTACCATGTTGTTAGCCTAATCTGCGGGCACCCATCTGCCATCCTGGCACTTGAGGAAGAGGCAGGAAGCTCCCAAGTTACAAACTTGTGTAAGCCATGTAGTGAAACCTGGCCTCAAAAATCCAGAGGGTTATTATTAGCTCTAATTCATGTGTGTAACATAGCTAGGCTAGTTCCTGCCTGAGTTCAGGGTGGTTGAGAGAAACCGATGCACGGACACATGAACATGGTAGGCATGTTCAGTTTTGTTCTTGTCAGCTGTGATTTTGTTCATCTGAAAGGTCCAGGGAGCACTGTCTTCTACAGTGGGTGGGAACTTCAGGAGTCACTGTCCTTGCTTTAACAGCTTCAGGGATTCCCCACTTTGAAAGCCATCTGGGGATGAATGGGGAGCAGTCCAATGTGAGGCCCGTCCTGGCCAGCTGTGTCTCTCCTGGGGTTGGCCACCTGGTGGGAGGCCTGGCATGGAGAGAAGGGTGTGTGCCAAGAGCAGGCCTGAGAAATGCTCAGCGCTGTGGGGTGTGCAGGTGGCTTTCCTCCCTCGCTAAATGTCTCCTCCCGCTTAAGGTTGTTTATAGTGAATAGATTTTATGATAAGACGGTCTTGTAACTAAAACCAGTAAGATCTGCTAAGAGAATCATAAGTAATGTTTTGATTTAGCTTAGAGTAGGGGACTGGCAGTTCTGAGAAAGGATAGGAAGGCGGGACTATGGGTGATGAAGAAGGACCTCGGCTTCTACAGAAGAGAGTCTTCCTATAAGCCATCATGAAGCTATGGGTACAGCACCCTGGGGGTGCAGAGTTCTTAGAACATTGGAAGCCTGTTATTCTGTCTGAGGTTTTCAGGCAGAGAAACTAAGGCTCGAAGATGAGGAAGAGATCAGGCAAGGCTTGGGTGAGAATGAACATATAGGTGCTCCTCATGGTCCCTCCATCTCTGCCCATCTATACATGTCTGTCTTTCTCTCCATCCATCCATCTATCCATCCATCCATCTATCCACCCACCCACCCACCCATCTGTCTGCTCATGGTTTTCAGCTGGGAGTCAGATAGATGTCATGTACTGGATTCAGGCTCCAGCGTGACCTATGTTCTGGACACAGGGCAATAAGGAGAGAACATTCAACATGTACCATTAAACCCTCAAGGCTTCTGACCTAGACATCAACCCAGATAGAAGTTTTAGAGATAGCTGGAAGTTCCAGAGGCACTTGGTAGCCCCTGGCAGAGATCAAAGTCAGGAGCCAGCTTTTGTAAATAGATACTGGCAGTTCAGATAGCTAAAGATGATCAGATAACCTAGAGAAGTGGGTCAGGATGTCGTTCCATGAACATGGGGCTACATGGTATAAAAATTTGTCTCTAAAGCACCCAAGAGATTGTTAGATCTAATGCATGCATGCAGTAGGGATCATTGAGTTTTTCTGCCTCAAAGATGATTGAGAGAACCCAGTTTACATGCATGGAGAGAACATTTGAATTCGTTCTTTTTTAAAAACCCTTCTTTTGCTCTAGGAAGCCCCATCAATGTAATTACTAAGGATAGGAATGGACTAGACCATGGATAGATGTCTGTGTGCTTGACTGGAGACTGGAGATTGCATGGGTACATTGTTTTTACCTCTGCCACTCAGGAGGAAGGCTCAGTAAAGTTTTAGCTCCCTCTGAGAGCAGAAAACAGCTCCTCAGCCTGCTCCCGCCAGAGACTCAGGGTGGGAAGGTGTGCCTCTGAGGAGGTGGTGAGACCAGCTAGCTTCTCTGAACATCCTGACTGAATTCCAGTGCTTCCTGAAAGTAGAGGAGAAGGGTGTCTCTGGGTCTGAGGTGTTTGGTGAACATCATTATCTTTGGTGACAGCGGTTGTCATTTGAAAGTACTTACTGTTAGTTCTTTTACCACAAAGGCATTTATTTGCTAATCTCAACGTCCTTTCCCAATGGGTCCTATGATATGACCCCATCTGACAGGTGGGAAGTCTGAGGTTCTAGGGCCACAGGGTTAGGGGGTAGTAGAGCTGGGATGTGGATCCAGGAAGGACTTGGGAGGGCAGGCAGGAGCATGAAGCCCAACCCTGGGATGCAAGGTTGCAGTATGTTACAGATGGTTGCAATGTGACACCTCAGCCTGGGGTAGGGCTCTGTGAAAGAAAACGAGCCGATTACCAGGCAACTGCTTATAGCCCTGGCTGGAGCAGGCTCTTACCATCTTCTCTTATCCCTCCCAGATGTGGATGTCCTCCAGCGGCTGGGCCTCAGCTGGACGAAAGCTGGGGGTGGCCGGAGCCCCGCACCCCCTGGTGTCATTCCTTTCCCATCTGGCTTCATCTTCACACAGCGGGCCAAGCTGCAGGCCCCTACTACCAATGTCCTTCCCACCACCCTGGGGCGGGAGCTGGCATTGGTGTTGAGCCTCTGTTCGCACCGTGTGAACCATGCCTTCCTCTTCGCCATCCGCAGCAGGAAACACAGGCTGCAGCTGGGTCTGCAGTTCCTCCCCGGCAGGACTCTCGTCCACCTGGGACCTCGGCAATCTGTGGCCTTCGACTTGGATGTGCATGATGGGCGCTGGCACCACCTGGCCCTAGAGTTGCGTGGTCGCACGGTCACATTGGTGACAGCCTGTGGGCAGCACAGGGTACCTGTTCCGCTGCCTTCCCGTAGGGACTCCATGCTTGACCCCCAGGGCTCCTTTCTCTTGGGGAAGATGAACCCCCGAGCTGTCCAGTTTGAAGGTGCACTCTGTCAGTTCAGCATCCATCCCGTGGCGCAGGTCGCTCACAATTACTGTGCCCACCTGAGAGAACGGTGCCGACAGGTGGACACGTATGGTCCCCAGGTGGGAGCCCTCTTTCCCTGGGACTCTGGCCCAGCCTTTGCTTTGCATCCTGAACCAGCCTTGCTTGGTCTGGGGAACCTGACCAGAAACCCAGCAACCCTAGGGTCCAGGCCTATAAGCAGGGGACTCATGGTGACTATGGCTCCTGCCGTGCCCACCAAGCCCCTAAGGATGGTCCACCAAGATGTCTCCAAACTCGGCTCTTCTCAGACCCCATTGGTCCCTGCCAAACAGTCAGCCAGAAAAACACCTTCCCCCTTCCCTTCAGCTGCTCTGGCTAATTCCACCAGGGTTTTTCACTCAGCTCCTGCCCAGCCACGACAAATCACAGCTACTAGCCCCACCAAACGTCCCCCGACCAAGCCTTCTGTTTCTTCCCTTTCAGTTACCCCCATGAAAAGTCCCCAGGCAATCCAGAAAGCAGGTACCCCTTCATTCTCAAGGCCCATTCCAACCACCCAGAAGCCAACACCCCTCACCTCCCACCCATCACCCTCCAAAGTCTCTAGTGCCACTGTGAGGCCTGTCCAGAAGACTTTCATGACACCCCAACTTCCAACCCTGAGTCCCCAAGCCCTGCACCCTATTACTGGCTTACCTAAGAAGTTCACTATCCCCACAGTAGCAAAACCTCAGTCCAAGATGACCAGTTGGGCCAGCAAGCCAGTCTTGGCCCGCACCAATGTCCCTAAGGCTCTTGAGCAAACTGTTGTGGCCCAGTCCTCTGTTTCCTATCTGGGCTCTCAGACACTGGCTACAGCCCTCCCTCCTCTGGGTGTTGGAAATTCTAGAATGATGCCTTCCACACGTGACTCTACTTCAACTCCTGCTGGAAGCAAGAAAATCACAGGATTGGAAGCTTCCAAGAAAACCAGACATAAGAGCAGCCCCCGGAAGCCCATACCTCTCAGCTCTGGGAAGACAGCCAGGGATGCTTCACCAAGAGACCTGACAACCAAGCCTAGCCAGCTGTCCACTCCAGCCCTGGTCCTTGCCCCAGCCCACCTCCTGTCCTCCAGCCCCCAGCCCACCAGCAGCAGCTTTTCTTTCTTCCACCTGCCGGAACCTACACCTTTCCTGATGCTGATGGGGCCTCCTGGCTCCAAGGGAGACTGTGGCTTGCCGGTAAGACTGGGTAGGATCCGCATGCTACTTGGTGCATAAGTGGTTGGCTGGGGCAGTTTGGTTCAAGAGAACACCCCCTGGTAAGGGTGAGGGGGAAAAGAGCTACTGGGGGCAGGGAGCTAGTTAGGGCCGAAACTCCTTGACCTTACTGTCTTAGTCATATATCCTAGGGCAGAATTGTGAGCCAGATAGGAAACAGGACTGGGGCACAACAGTTTGCTGAAGAGCTTTAGGGACATTGGTGCAGGTCAAGACCGGCTTGCTGGCCCAGCTGGTCATTGGAGCAACTCTGTAGAAGTCCCTGGGTTTTAGCTAACTCATGCCTAACCCAATACAAGAGTCTTGTGGCTTCAGAAACACCATAGATAACAGACCTAGGTCACCAGAGCGAGCCGAGAAACAGCTTCTCCTGTGGCCCTGCTGCTGGCCTGTGCGCCTGTCTGGGAGCTGTGGACAGAAGTCATGGATGAGTAGATTGGGATGTGTTTTGCTTGGCACACGCGGTTTTCTTTTTGTGAAATCTAGTAGTTACTGATGTTGACAAAGTGGGAGGGGTCAAAGGAAAGTCTTGTCCACTGGGCTCGCCTGGAGGGTGGGAGGGGTGGTGACTGTCAGGTGCAAGCTTCCCACCTGCCCTTCCTGTCCATACGCTTTACCTGGCTGGCATCCTGACTTAATTACCCAGCCCTAGTCAAGGAGTTGAGGATAAGGAAAGATCTTGTGGGTCAGGGTGAGCAAGGAAAAGACAAAGAAAAGACATAGCATGTGCAGGGGCTTGCCTGGGACTGTATCCAGGGCCAATGATCTTCCCTAGCTGAAGGCCAGTTCACCCAGGCAGGGAGTAGTAGGATAGGGGTTCTAGAAGGTTCAATCCCCTGCTCCGACCTTGGCAATGGCCACCGTTCAGTGGTTGCTTCCTCCTCAGAGCCAGGTCTCCCACTGGGCTTTGGGTTTGAGGGTCAGGCACCTTGCAATGTGGAGACAGTGGCAGATGCTGGGACTTCCTGGGACTTGCAAACATGCTTAATGAGTTTTAATAATCATTAGGAATAATATTTACCCAGCCCGTCTCCAAGGGGACGGAGTCTGCTCATTATAACCATATTTCGAAGCTTATGGAAATAGTGTGCATTACTCCGCAGTTAGGTCAGCACTTGGCTCAAGTTTCCGCTGTGCTCCAATCGGCAGTCTGGAGGCGGGGCACCAAAGGACCTGGAGAACAAGACAGGGAACCTTTGCACCCACCTGACCCTGAACAACTGGGTGCTCTTGGGTCGGACTGCTCTGCATACTGAGCTGTTCACTCCAGGGCCCTGGAGCACAGGGCTGGAGGAGGTGAACCGCCCTCGAGACAAAGAGTCCCGACTCTGGCTCTGTGGCACACCACAGCTGAATGAAGGAAGTCAGCCTCTCTCTCTCTCTCTCTCTCTCTCTCTCTCTCTCTCTCTCTCTCTCTCTGCAGGCCAGGAGTGGAGAGAAGACAGGGCCACGTTTGTGAGGTGTGGAGGGGTGTGGGAATGGAGGTCATGGGGATATGAACACACATCCTACCCTCTCATCTCTCCTGGGCACGGCAAAGGGGGGGGGGCTATGCTTCCTGGGTATTGGGATGCAGAGATCCAGGTTCAAATCCTGATTCTGCTCCATACTTCCTCTGAGCTGACTCTGTAGCATGGGGCAGTTGCTTCTACCTCTTAAGTCGAGGATGTTCGGGGATCTGTCATAGGAAGGAAGCCAGTACGACCGTCTCCTTGAGTACAGCGACTGGGGAAATCTCTCACTCTTCTCAAGGGTTGGAATCCCTTCTAGGACTGGCATTGGAGAGCAGTGGCTGGGGAGGCTATGGTCGGCATGTGTCATGGTTCTCAGGTGGGGCAATTGTCTAAGCCCAGGATTTGGGTCACAGAATATCATGGAACTGCATGCCCAGGAACCTGCTGTTCTCAGCCAATGCTTGTATTTCTTGTGTCCTTGGGGAGATCAGGCCAAGACATAAACCACAGTCCTCAGTGGAGATCTCTGACATGAATGTGATCCTTTCGAAGACCAGGTTATCCCAATGCCCAGGCCAGGATCCTTTAGGTCAAACATAACCTCCCCCCATCAAAGGCATGACAGGGTTATGTGGACTGAAGAAGCATACATGCTTTGTATTCTGAAAAAAAAAAAAAAACAAACTAACCCTTTTTATTCTTACCCCACGTGGTGATAAAATTTCTAGTTGCTTTGTGCTGTGTGAGCTCAGGCAGATCACTTAGCTTCTCTGAGCTGTAGTTTCTGCGGACTGGGGATACAGTAAGACTTACTGCTCTGTAGATTCAGGAGGAACTTGTTGAAGGTTTGGGCGGCATAGGAGAAGCCAGCAGGGGCTTGCAACCACGGCTGTTACCTGTCAAACTCTGGTGACCTCCAGGTGGAAGGGACAGGAAAGGTGTTACCAGTATCCATCCAGAACTGCGCTCCTGCGCCCAGCCTTCGTCACAAAGTAGTGAGTGTACAGAAGGGAAGGTACCACTCTCCCTGCAGGCAGCTCCTTGTGGTCTTCCAGTGACTGGGCCCCACTAGAAGAAGGAGAGTGAAGAAGCCAGGGATGCAAGCTTTGGAAGTTGACTCTTGGGGAGCAGAGGAGCTTCGGGGGCCAAAAGAGTCTGCCCGGAATATACACATGGACTTAGAAAATGGTTTATTACACTCCCATTTTGCAGCTGGACACACTGAGACTGGAGGAATGGAGGGGTGTGGTCACTCATTCAGGACCACACAGCTGTGTTCCCAAGGAGAAGGTACATCCCAGACCAGAGCTCAGTGCTCTGCAGACACCTATGGCCTCACCAAGGGACAGGCACAGAATAGGGTCCCAGGTCATTGTTTAGGTCACCCACACAGAGCACTCAGACTTGTACTCTAGACCCAGGCCTGTAGAGTGTCTCCCTATTTGCTGGTTGCCAGGGAAGATGCCAGCAGGTCTGACTCTGTGCAGAACTCTACTGCATCTGGCACAAGGGGGACAGGCGGTTCTTGTTCAAGAGCAGGATCCCCTTGGACTGGCAACAGGAAGTCAGGACACCAGGGGAAACCCGCAGGGCTATTTCATGTTTCCATGGCTCTGAGTGTGTGCATGCACCCCAGCCCAGGCCTCCTGCACTCTCTGGACAGAGACAGGCCTGAGGCCCCCACCCCTCCCCCACTCGAGCCCTCTCAGAGGCCTCCTTGTTTCCAGTGTGGAGTGGAAAAATCCCACCCCAGCTCATGATTCATTGGGCTCCCCCGCTCAGGCTGTGGGCCTGGAAAGAAAGAGCCACGTTTTCCACTGTGCAAAGGCAGGCACTCGCTCAGATGGAGCAGAGGGGCCAGGGCACCCACCATTACCCGAGCCAACAAAGTGAACACTGGGCATGCCAGGAGCTTGGCTGAAGCTGGCCTGGGTGGCCGTGGCCCAGGTCCCTGGCTGGTATGCTGGAGGTGGTAGCTATGTCTCACCTGGGGGCCCAGATTGCTGTGTCAAGAACCAGGCTGTAGGCTGGCCTTACCAAGATGAGCTATAGAAGCCGAGTTGCCCTGGGGTGTGCTGAATAGATGTGTTAGATGAGATCAGGTTCTGGAAATGTCAGGAACATGCCTCCAGGCTTCCGTAGTTGTAGCCTCATCAGGGCCTGACTTTCTGGCCAATGGGAATGGTCTTATTAAGGGGTTTAGGTCAGGCCACAGTCCAGCACTGACTGTGAAGAAGTTGCCCAGGGTGGAAAATCAAACCCAGGGGTCCTGTCCACCTTCTGCTCTCTGCTAGCTGTGTGGCCTCTCTTTGCATCTCTGAGCTGTTTCTTATTCTTTTTTAACCCACTGGAAGGGCTCCGGAGACCTACAGCTGTGCATTTCCCTCCAATTGTGGGTCACCTGCCTGGGAGAATTGAGCCAAGGAGGCGGGCCTACTTGCAAAAAGACACCACTCTCCCCAAAACAGTAGCAAGGGGTGTGTGTAGCTTAAGCTGCCGAATGGTGAAATCCCAGGGGGGTTGCCTAGCAGAAATAACAACTCATGCTATTTGAGCATCAACGTCATGCCAGGCACGGGGATTAGCACGTTTTATAGATTATCTGTGGCGACGAGCTATTATTATCCTCACTGGGCAGCCGTGGAAACCCGGGTTTGGAGAGGGAGACAAAACAGCTGGCACAAAGCCACCTCTGAGTGGCAGCAGGGTGCTGTGCCCGTGCAAGCTTCAACCTAAGCTGTGCCTATGGAGAGGAAGACAGTCTGGACCCAGTCCCAAATCCATGTGGACTGGGGGGGGGGGTACTGTCAGCTTGGCTGCAGGCACCCAGAGGCTCAGAGCAAGCTGGGACTTGCCTGAGGCCACACTGTGCTCCTCCTTCCTCTCATAGGGCTGCCCAGTGACCAGTGACTAACTGGTGCTATCTCACTGTCTGGATCTGGGTTATGGATCTTGGGGACAGAAAGCCCCGGAGTGTTCACAGGCCATCGCGCCAAGCTGAGCTGAGCTGACCCATGCTGCCCAGTGTGAGAGTGCAATCTGTTGCCAGCCAGAATGAACTCAGTTTTTAACACTGATCCTAATTCTGGGCAGGGAACCTGGAATCTCGTGGATGGTTATTTGAAACAAATGAATTCCCAGGCCTCACACTCCTAGAAAGCCTGGCTTCCTTTGAGGGGTTTGGACTCAGTCTCTTGCATACACGTTTGCTAATCTCATTTTCTTCTTTGGGGTGGAAGAAATGGGTCATCAGTTACTACATGCATTTGAATGGGGGAAGCTGAGACCCGGGCAGGAGGAAGTCCCAGCATGCTGTGCAAAAATCAGAATGCAAACAAAGTTCACTGTTCACTGCCTGCTTTCCTGCAAAGGGAGCTGAGATGAGAGCATGCAGGTGTATCAATGCTTCACAGCCAGGCCTTTCCGGGTGCAAAGTGAGCCATTAAGTGTTGTTGAACAAGAATATGTCTGGGGATTAGCCTGGGAGACTGAGGCAGAGAGAGTTATGGGGGTTTGTTGCAAGTTCCTAGGAAGCTGATGATGCTGGACCCCGTGGAAACAGATGGGTGTTTCAGTGCAGGCTCTGTGGTCAATAAGGCAGTAGACACATACTCTTTGTCTTTAAGTAATCCTACAAGGACCTTTGCCCTGACACAGGCCAGGCTGTCAATGGCCATACCGACAGCTGTGAGTGGCACCGAGGCCATTTGAAGTCAAGCCCAGCTGTTTCAAAGCCTCTGCGTGTGACCTTTGTGCTGCACTGTCCCTCAGGCAGGCGGGCGCAAGGATGTTTGGTGTGACCTTGGCTAAGTCCCTTCTCTGCCCTGGCTCTGTAGAGAACTTGGCTGAGCCCAGGGTTTGCCTGCTGTTTTGTGTTATCAGACGTTTGGCGGGGCCCTGGGGGTAGGATGACTCATTTTCTGTGTTAGTGCCTTTGAGGGGACTGCCATTAGCCAAGGGAGCCAGGCTTCCAAACAGATATTTCCCCAAAGAAAAAAAGAAGAGAGAAAGGGTCAAGAAGGCTTCCTGGAGGAGATGACATCCTAACAAGTTAACGATAAAAGGCAAGGCTTCGCCAATGGGAAAGAGCCCCAGTGAGCATGGGTTCCCCAAGACAGAGGACTCAGGGAACTCTTCATAGCTGTGGACTATGTGGGATTTTTGGATGACTGATGATTGTATTTTCTGCTGTGTCTTACACTATTCTTACTTCCTCCTTAAGGGCCCTCCTGGGCTTCCAGGATTACCTGGATCTCCGGGTCCACGAGGTCCTCGGGTAAGTGACTGTGCGTGCTGGGTGTCCTTTGGGCATCTGGATGACCCTTCAGTTTGCATTCCATTGCTCATGATGCCCCAGTTTGCTGTGACCCACATACCTTTCCCTGCCCTCTTCTGTACCCATTTTCTATTGTGCTTTTTGGGGATGGGTGTGGTGCATGACAATGATGACATCTTGTCCTCTTATCTGTACCACTTATGGTGGCCTACAGTAGGGCAGGGACTCCTGAAGTCCACCTGCATGGGCAGATACTTGACCTGGAAGTCCCCAGTGTGGGAGGATGAGACTCTGGGGTGCCTCCTCCCACTTCTCACTGGTCATAGTGGCTAGTGGCTCTGAAGGAACAGTTCTGTGGCCCCTGAGAAGGGCTAAACTCCCAGGCTGGAGTGGAGCACAGGGTCAGCTGGACTGCAGTAGCTGCTGGAAGCACAAGCCTATGAGTGTCAGCCACTTAAATACATGGTACCTGCCGGACACTTTATGCTGTCCATGTGGCCCCACCCAGCATTAGCCTCTGCAGGCTACTGTGGACAGCTTTATTCAGGGATTAGGTGTGACTAGCAATATCAGGAGTAGAGCCCAAGATCTTCCCAAATGCTTGGACCCTGGGGTCTTCTGAGAGGGAACTCTATCACTTCTGAGTTGGGACCAATGGCACTCATGTCCTTGTCCAGACTGGTTGAGCTTTTCTCATGCCAAGGGCCAGGCAAGCACCAGAGGATGAAACTGCCTGCTACATATTTTTAGCTCTAAGCCCAGCAGTTGGTTTTAGTTATGTAATTACTTAGGCCCTGTTTCTTTCCAGACCTGGCTGTGTCCCCATGAGCCCAGGATTCTGGAACCTTCCAGCTGACCTGCCTTTTCTCTTGGCTGCAGATCCTGCTGGGGTCCATGCCCAGGGTTAGGAACTATACAGGTGTCGGACCTTGCACTTTGACCCAGCATTGCAGGCCTGGGCAAGCCGATCCCTCTTTTCAGACTTTGCCTGACCACCAGCCAGCTTTTCTTAGCGTCATCTCCCAGGCAGGTCTCCTGTGTAAAGTCTCAATCTGCAGCTCAGATGAGAATCCACCCCCTCTCCTGCTGACCCTCCCTGTCTGGAGCTCCTCAGCAATTTGCCTGGCACAGCCACGCTCCCAGAGCTCTGCTGGCTAACGCACATGAACATGATACCACCATTCTTCCCAACCACCCTGGGAAGTAGGTGCTAGAGGTCTCCTTGTTCTACAAAGGAGAAAACTGAGATTCCCCAGAGGTGCAGCTCCTTTAGATAAAGTCAGAGTAAATGCCAGAGGCAGGGCTGAGCCCAGGCAGTTTGATTCGATTGCCCCCTCACCTTCCTGAGTGTCCATTGTGCTGATTTTTCTATCAGTGAGACCTGGCTCACTGGAGACCTGGCTACCGTAGGAGATAAGCCATCCATCTTATGCCTAGCAGAGGTACCAGGTGACCTTAGGGGAGTCTAGTCCATCCCTCTTTCTGACCTCGCTTTCCTTACCCATGGGATCAAGGTCCTATATCCTGGAGCATCCTTCCAGGTTGGATGGCTCTCTGGATGTGCTTCAGGCTCTCCACCTGCCCCACTCCCTTCAGCCGGTGTCTACACGGGAAATTCCATAGATCCTAAAATTCCCATAGCTAGTGGAATGTTAGGTTAAACAATCCTGGTGTCCCTGTGCACACAGCAGCTCTGGACCCTGAGAGGGGCAGAGTACCTGAGCTTACCCAGAGCCCTGTAGTCCCGTACACTCCCTGAGCTTGTGGAGGGATGGGGAATCCCCGGACCCCCCATCACTGCTCCAAGAAACTCCGTCTATGGAATTAGTCTGCTTGGCTTACTATCAACTATGCGCCTATGAGGCAGTGGCTGGCAGGACGCAGATGGGACAGCTGTGCGGGTGTGTGTGGCACAGCCAAGATCGAGGAGGAGAGGTAGCGGCTCTTGACCTTTTAAGCCACGCTTGGTCCTGGCAGGGCTGGTGGGGGCGGGGCTCAAGGAATCTTCCTCAATGTTCATCATTGAGCCTGAACTCTGCTTACATACTCAGAACCTTGGCAGGCTGAACACATGAGCTTTTCCAGACTCCTCAGAGAACCATAGATTCGGGTTGTTCACAGGATAGGGAGACCGGGGCAGGGGCTAGGGTGCAGACTAAGTGAGGCTCAGAACCTGGTCTACGTCCTAACCTGTTATACCCCTAGACTGTTGGAAGGAGGGCAGGAAGGGCACGCATAGTACTATAAACTCCCAGAGAACTCTGAGAAGAGAAGGGCCCACGTTCAGGAATTGATAAAGGAGGAGGTGCTGAATGAGACAGACTGCGGCTGGGGGATGGCTCTGAGAAGCAGGGAGGAAGCTGCTTTAGAGACAGCCAACTGATGAGCAGGAGGAATCAGCCCAAGGGTTTGAGAATGCCGTGGAATCAGGGAGCAGTGGATCCTCCAGATGCCACTTCCCGCCCTGTCTGCTCCTGACTGTTGCCTCTGGGCAAAGGATCTGGGGCATGACCCAGCTCTGTGGGTTTGTGTTCTGAGTTGGAAGCCTGTGGATGGGTTCTTGCTGGAGGGAAGTGGATGTGAGAGAAGCTAAGTGTCAGAGGGGCCTGGAAGATGGCTTGGGTAAACCAGTGTATGAAAAAACCAGCCTATACCCAACATCTGCAGAGTCCACGTTTGCATTCTCACCCCTCTTTAGCGTGACCTTGACCAAGGTCTCTTGAATATCTGGGCACAGATTCTAGCCATGACTGAAGTACTATCTTGGAGCCTGCAGTTAAAAAAAGGGCTCTGACCCTCTGTAGGTGGGTGCCTTTTTCCCTGAGGGACCATGCCTACCCTCCATAGAGTCCCAGCCCAAAGGTTCTACTAAAGTTTAATGGGAGAGGTTACTTCAGTTAGAGTAGTCCTAGAAGGTTCTCTGGAGGAGATGGCCTCTGAATCAAACCTTGAGGATGGGTCTAGTTTCTGAGGGGTAGATAGGCAAGACATTCTGGACGGATGCTGGAAAAGCTGGGGCCAAGGTGAGAACGTACCTGGAGGTTGGAGAGAAGCATGTAGCTAATGCGACTTGGGCCTGAGACTGTTGTAGCAGCGTAGATCCAGGAGCAAAGGGTAAACCCTGAGCTCAGAAAGGTTAGGCCAAAGCTTGTTCTGCCCTTAGCCAACTGAGCACCCTCTGACCGCTGGCTCCCACATCTTCACAGCAAAGGTAATGCTGGCACCTACCTAGATGCATGGGCTGGTGGCATAAGGCATGGGAGGTGCCCACAAAGCTCTACAATTCCAGGGTTCCTCTCTCAGAAGAAGCAGAGGAAATGACAGTGCTGCTCAACTGGGGCTGAGAAAGGAGCTGCAGGATGATGAGGGCAGGAGTGAGCTGTTCCTCTTTTCCTTCATCATTTTTCCCCTTCTCCCTTCCCTTCCAGGGTCCTCCTGGGCCATTTGGGAACCCAGGTCTACCTGGACCTCCTGGAGCCAAAGTAAGTATTATCAGTGGCTATGGGGTGACAAAGGGGTGGGGGCTCATTTGTGGGAGCTCCTGAGGAGAACTCTTAGGTCTTTGTGGAGAATTCCCTTCCAGATCAGAGATATCCTACTTTCTCTCCCTGCACCCTGCTCTACACTGAGGCTGTCTGTGAAGTACAAAGCAAACAGCCTTTGTGTTCAGATTATGGTTGGTTGCAGAAGTGGCAGCTTGGACCTGGAGCCCTTGAGGTGAGAATAGGCAGAAAGAAAGCAACCTAGTGCTTCCCAGAAATAGCCTTGACCTTGAATGTCTCCTAAGGGCATGGCTTTCTGGGTTGGGGGATAGACTTTGGGGAGCAAAGATGGACGTGTAGAAGATTGCTAAGTCTGAAGGATGGGATTGTGGTGGGGACCGGGCCCATCTGGGAGAGGGGGGGTCATACTGGAATGTGGTGCAGCCAAGGGTAGAAGAGGTCGGGGAGAAAGATGGAGACTGGAAGGATCAGGGACACTGGGACTCTGTGGCATTGGCCTGAGTGACAACCTTCAGGCCAGAAGAACTGAGAAGACATCATGCTTGCAAACCTTCAACCCAGCCAGGATCAGTCACAGGAGATACCTGAAAGTCAGGAGAGCTCTGAGCTGGAGAGAAAGTGGGCATGGGGGTCAGCAGAGGCTACCACCCCCCTCCTCTGGGAGCCCTCTTGGAAAACAAGGTTTGTTTTTCAGGAGACTGTTATGGCTGGGGCTTTGATGAGGACAGAACCCCAGCCACTGAGCTTCTACATAGGGCAGACATTAAAGTGTCAAGCTGTTGTCTGGAGTAGTGCCCAGGGCAGCAACATTTGGAAACCCCGGAATAGTCTCCCTAAGAGAAGGGGTGGGGGGAGTATGAAGCATGAAGGTAAGTGAATTACCCACCAGGATGGGTGGGCCAAGAAAAGCAGAGTCTTCTGGCTCCCTGGCTTCCTGCCTATCTCCTGCCCTATGCCAGTCACAGGGTAGCTAGGTGAACAACACTGAGCTTTGCCTGATCAGGGTCCAGGGTCACTCTTTGCTAAGCCAAATGCAAAGGTGAATGGATTAAGGGTGTTTTAACTGTCTGGCCTGGGTCATTCAGTGTAAGCAGTGACTGACCTCTAAAAGCAAGCTCTCGAGACTCACAGAGTGGCCCTGGCTGGCCTATCAGCTTCTATTGAAGACAAAGGCTACATATGGGGAGCCCTGGACCGGCAGATACACAGGACCAGTGACCCATGCCTGAGTCCTTGTATAGAGCTGTCTCAGCACTCCACCGAAGTTCTCAAGGCCTGTGACTGTCAGGTCAGGCTGGACTGGGGTCCCTTCTCAGAAGACCAGGCAATGGGGGACTCCTGTGCCCAGCAGCTGCTTGTTGTAGCTGGTTCTAACAAGGCCCACAGTGTGCGTAATTGCCCTCATGTTGTATTGTACCTCTCCCCGTAGGCACTGTAAGGCAAGTACCTTACTCACTGTCTCACTGGGTCCCTTACTGACAAAAAAAAGTGTGAGAACTGTACTCATTCACTGATGGAGAAATTGAGGCATGGACCAATGAAAACCCAATGCAAGAATTTGGGTTTTTCCTTGGAGATTTTTGTTTGGTAGCGTCAGAGGGTCCATCAGGATATTTAAACGGCTGGGTTTGCCCTTGGCTTATTCACTCCTAACTGGTCCCTTGCTTGCAGGAGGATGCTCTGTCAGCTATTCCCTTAGGCCCCTGCTAGCCCTGGCTACCCTCTTAGCACTGCAGGCAGCCTAGTTCATCCTACATGGATGTGTGTTGTGGCAAGAGTCTCTAACTGCTTCCCTTAAATGGAGGGTTTGACCCAAAGGTTGGACCCTAGCAGGCAAATCTTCCTGCCACATGGAGCTTGGACACACATGTGGATGGGGCTGAATGGCTCTGCCTTGAAGTTATTCTGTGCCAATCTAACATGGAAGATGTTGGCTTAAAGCAAGCACTGTCTGACTGGTCCCAGGCCATTCAGAACGCGAGTGTTCTGCCTTGGGTGTAACCAAGGGTGTGAGTTCCAGAGAAAACCATGAAATGAAAGCTGCCTGTCCCACTGGGACTCCTATAAAATACCACACTCTATAAGGCAAAGGCCATGACCTTTGCCTGGATGCTTGGCTGTGAGCACAAGTGAGTGGAAGTGATTCAGGAAAGACCAGCTGGGTCAGAGACCTCAGTCTGCTGAGATTGTCCTTGTTCTGTCCCTGATCAAGTGGTGTGGCTAGCTAGGTAGAGTTCCTTCTTATCTAGATGGAACTGGTGGTGGCTTGGCTAAGACAGAAGAAGAAAAAGCAGAAGAAGAAGAAGAAGAAGGAGGAGGAGGAGGAGGAGGAGGAGGAGGAGGAGGAGGAGAAGGAGAAGGAGAAGGGAAAGAAGAGGAGGAGGAGGAGAAGGGGAAGAAGAGGAGGAGGAGGAGAAAGAGGAGGAAGAGGAGAAAGAGGAGGAGGAAGGGAGAAGGAAGAGAAGGAGAAAGAGGAGGAGGAAGAAGAGGAGGAGGGAAGGAGGAGGAAGAGGGGGAGGAGGAGAAAGAGGAGGAGGAAGAAAAGGAGGAGGGGGAGGAGGAGGGGGAGGAGGAGGGGGAGGAGGAGGAGGAGAAAGAGGAGGAGGAGGAGGAGGAGGAGGAGGAGGAGGAGGAGGAGGAGGAGGAGGGAGAGGAGTGTGTCTAGAGGATCCTCATTGCTCATCAGAGCCCCAGGAAGTAACCTGGTGGAATCACAAGGCTGGTTTGCTCAGGCCCTGCGTGTAGCTTGCTCTCCTCTTTAGCATGGTGTTGACCTTTTGTAGGACTGCCTATCTATCATCATCCTTGGTTTACTGAAACCCTACTATGTGCTATTGACAGCTGTAGTGGCACAGACCCTGCCCTTAGCCTGACTGGTAGGGTAAGGATACCCCACCAGCCTCCAGGATGGGAGGCAAAGTCAAAATGAGCAGGAAAGGGAGAGAGGAAACAAAAGGGGCTTGATTGTTTCTGGAGGGTCAAGGCTGAATCCTACATTCAGGAGGGTGAGGGGCCTCAGAGAGCTGCCCTCACTCTGTAGGGCAGATCTTACCGCTCCCATTTTACAGAGGAGGAGACCCAGGGTCCACAGGTCACATTTCTAGTGGGTGGCAAGGCGAGATTCCCAGAGTCTGACCCCAAGATCGGGCACAGAGCCACAGGATGCCTCAAGCCTCCTGCTCTGGGGCTTGTCTAACGCTGCATGTGTCCCATGCGGGATGTGGTTTTCCCTCACGGAGGCTGCTGTCTGGCCCTCCTCACTTTACATTCCATTGCAAGCATTTCCTGTTGTGAATGTTTAATCCTGAGTGTGTTTTAATGACTGGTGGCAGGCACCCTGTTAGCATTCTTACCCCATTCTTCCTAAACTGTGTTCCCTGTGGAGAACTAACTTCTGCTAATATACATGCAACATCTTGAAGAATCTGACTAAACCTGAGTGTTGGAATTTCTAATTATTGTTCTAGGATACGTTCATAAAAATCAGAGTTTCCAGCATGGACTCAGGAGCCAGAGGGCCCTATTTGAATTCTGGTTTCACCCTGTGCTGCATGTGTGACTTTGGGCTAATTATTTAAAGGCTCCATACCTGGCTTCCATTTCTGTAAACAGGAATCATAGTAGCTCGCACCTCACTGCATTGTTCTTGGGGCTGAACCACGTGTGTTTTTGCGTGTCACGGTATATATAGGCGTATGCTAGCAGCATATGTAAATAATTTCTAACATGCCTGCACAGAAAAGCTGAGGGTGCCTAGCTGTTGATGTCTTAGCCACTGCCTTTGGGGAAGGTTGAGCTAATACTGGAAGAACATTAAAGACACTGAAAAGACAACTCATTATTGTGGCTGATTGTCTATGGCATGCTTTCCTTATGTCTGTTTGAAATGTGTTTCACCACTTACCAATGATTTTATGGATGCTGTCATGTTAACGACATGCAAATTTATTCATATATGCAAATTATGAAAGCTTCACTTAGAACCTGGTTTGTTCGTTGCCCATGGGCTATTAATGATGATTTTCACAAATGGAAGTTTTATTCTGTTTTTAAAATCTACAGTAATGGGACTGGAGAGGTTGCCCAATTTAGTAAAATAGCTAGGAATCTGAGTCCAGTCTCCAGAATGTGTGTTAAGAAAAAGAGTAGGTGTGCCGAGACACATTTGTACTCCTCATGTTAGGGAAGGGAGTCAGAAGGATCCTGGGGCTTGCAGGCCAGGCAGCCTGAGCTACTCACTGAGATCCTGGCCAATGAGAGGCTCAGTCTTAACCTCCACCCCTCTCAAAAGATAGAAGACATGTAAAGAATCATAGCAGAGGCTGTCCTCTGCTCTACACATACATGTACACACATGTACATGCACACTTCCACATCCACAGCACATTAACAATATTAACATTTCTTAAGGAGCTTATAATGAGTCAAATGGCTCTTTCCCTTTAAATGTTTTAAGTTTTAATCTGTTGTTATTAATATTATTGTGTATGGAGGTGTGGTGTGGTGTGTGTGTGTGTGTGTGTGTGTGTGTGTGTGTGTGTGTGTGTATTTATGCCATACTGTGATTTGGAGATGAGAGGATAACTTTGTGGAGTCACCTCCATCTGCCTTTGCATGAGTTCTGGAAAGCAGACTTAGGGTGCCAAGTTTCTACAGCAAACATCTTCACCGGCCAAGCCATCTTGCTAGCCCCCACTTTGGATGAACTGGGGATTGAACACAAGGTCCCATGCATGCTAAGCATGCGCTCTGTCATTGAGCTGCACCCCCAGCCTAGTTCCTCTCCCTCCCCCTCCCCCTCCCCCTCTTCCCCCTATCCCCTTCCCCCCACCCTTGTTCCTGGTCGGGTCAGATGTGTCTACCTTTATTTCTAGTTTTCCATAATATAACTTGTACTCATACTTTTTTAAGCCATCTGGAATTAATCTTAGTGGGGTTGGGATGTGAACTGGCTCTCCATTGTTGCTTTCCCATTGTAGTTAACCATTTAATAAACAGCATTTGCTCTGGTGATTATTGTGACTTAGACCAGGGTCTGGTTTAAGTCATTCTACTGTGTTTTGTTGTTGGTCTGTCCATCTGCATGCTAGTAAAATGCTCGTTTACATGACTTTTACTGTCTTTGTAACGTGCTTATGTGTTTCCCCTGCTTGCTTCATTTCAAACATTTCTGGTGTTTTTTTTTTAATTTCCATTAGATAAATTTTATTTCCATTCTCATTTAAAAATCATTCTTATTTTGTTGTTGGTTTTTTTCTAAAGCTGAAATTAAGTGTCTGTATTAATTTGTGAAGAGTTAGCATCTTTAAAACAATAAGTTTTTCTACTCACTACACACATGATATGTTTCCTGATTTGGTTGAGGCTTTTAAACATCTTTCAGTAAACTTTTATAGTTTTTACTGCATAATCCCTGTGTATTTATTATTTAGTTTATACTTAGAAATGTTTTGTTGCCGTTAGACTTTCTGCTGGCTTTCTGTTGCTGGGAAGAACTTATTTTTGCACTTTTGTATGTGATATATGACCCTGCCTTTTCTCTCTTTACTGAAGTGCATTGTCTGCTCTGCTCCTGTTTCAGTTAGTTCTCCTGAATATTCTAGACAGGAAGTCATGTGGTTTGCAAGGGTGTGCATACTTTTGTTTCCTCCTCCTATTTGTTTTTCCTGCTTTATTGCATTGGCTGGGACTTCTGAACCCAAGAACAGTAATAGCCACAGAGGAAATCTTCAGAGGAAGTTCCAGGACCTAGCCAGATGTGGCTTCTGCTTCTCTTGAGACCCTACTTGCTTATTCATGAAGTGTTTTGTGATGCTGTCTCTGGGCCAGGCCCTATACCGTATACTTGAAATCACAGGGGAGTTACGGAGGATATTTCCAGCCCAGCATTTCGTGATCCTTTGTGGTTTATTCTTTCTCTGTCTAGTTGTCTTTCTGGGTCTCAGCCATAGAGAGCCTTCAGTTTTCTATTCTCCTTCCTGAAGGGATGGAGCCCAGCACAGTCCCTGTCCCCACCATATTCTTAACACCTAATGTCCATGTTTTACCCTCCTATGTAGTCTACTTGGCTCTAAGGTTTCATGAACTAGTCCAAGCAAAAGCCACCATATGCCTTGTTCCTGGTCACCACATGGCTTCCTCTAGGTCACACAGGCATGTCGATGGAAGAACTGGGTCTAACGTCCAGACCCTTGTCCTTAACACATAACGAATTTCTAAAATATCATCTATTTTTTTCCTCTCACATTTTGTAGGCGTCTAGCTGTGTTTAGCCCATGGTTCACCAGTTGCAAAAGGTCAAAGGTCATAATTAATGAAGCCAACACAATAATAAACTTACTAAAAGCAGATGACCTTTTTAAAAACTCCTTTGTGCAGATCTCAAGTATGAACTTTGTAGATGACAACAGGGTGTTGTAATGTCAAAAGGTTTGAAGACACCAGAAACATCTCCATCCTAGAAACCATCTAAGCAGGATACCTTGAGTTGACCCTCCTTGTCCTCTTCAGCTTACCTGCAATCCTTTCAGGTTTTAATCTACAACTAGACAAAACTCTCAGTCTTCTCACTGTCCTGCACTTGGCACTGGTGTGTGCCTCTTCACTGCGCCGTGCTGAAATGTGAAGAGCTTGCAGCCAGACCTCCTGACCCTAAATTCCTCCCACTCGCTGTCTGACCTTGGCTAAGTGACAGCTCTGACTTCTTTCCCTCTTCTGTAGAATGGGGCTCACGAATGTGGCTCTCTTAGAGATTTAGACTTTAAATGAACTAATATGTATGAAGGGGCTTAGAAGAAGACTCACTACCGGTTAGGCTGTTGTGACTGCTCTCTGGAGTCTCTCCCTAAGGGACCTGACTCCTGTGTCTTATTCTTTACCATGTCATTCCTGGTGTTGAATACCACACCAGGCTTGTAGAGAACGTTCAATAAATGTCCACCATATTAGTCTATCTTCGGACAGAGATTATGTCAGAGATTACATCTTGCTGAGACTGTATAGGAAAATCCATCAATTACTAAGGAGCCTACCCTGGGCTTTGGGTATCTATCAGTCTTTGTACTCTGTGAAATGACAGAATAGAGTTCGCAAAGACCTGTTCCTGTGAGCTTTGCGTGCCAGCTCCTCTGTTGGCTGCAGACCTCGGTGGGCATGGTGGAGGGGAGAGAATCTCTGTCCATTTTTGGCCACAGGAATCCTTGGTAGCTGGGTAGCCTGGTACAGGCCTTGCACTGTGGACATAAAAGGCATGGAGCAGGGCTTCTGATTTACAGAGTGTGGGGGAGTGTCTCAGAGGGGTGGCCATAATGTCAGGTGCAACTGGAGGTGGGGTTCTATAGAAATACAGCTCCCCTGTCGTGGGGGCACTCAGGGTGATAGAATTGGGATTCTGGAATCTACCAAGAAGGGCTGGCCTTCCCATTGGAGCATCTGACTAGAGGAATGATAGTACAACTGGGAGGTGGTGGAGAGCGAAGAACCTCAGGCTATAGACAAAGGCTTTGATGTTGGCCAACCTGCTTCCTACCCACTGAGTTAGCCCAGGCTATGGTGGCTCCTCTACACCCCAGTCCCTGTCGCTCATTTGCAGCAGAGAGTTAGGATGTAGAGCTCACCTCACAGTGTACACACAGTGGAAGAGCAGCCAGAGAGGTTTGTTGTAGCCCAGAATGACATGGTTTCTGGTGGAGATGGACCAAGTTAGGATTTGGGAGGTCTGAGTTCTCACAAAGAAAAGTCTTAATGGGAATTAAATAGAGTTGGCCAAGCCACCCTTCCCATGTGTCACAGCCATTATCCCACTGGCCCTTCGCCTAGAAACCCTCGAAGCCAGTCTGTGTACGAGTGAGCATGTAAGTTAAATGTCTCCTGTTATGAAAGTGAGGAAACCAAGGCTCAGAGAAGAGAAGACCCTTGGCCTGTGGTCCTACTGTGAGCCCATCAGTCCCAGGACTTTTGACTCTGGCCTCACTAAGGCAAGGAGGCCAGAAAGTTCAGGCAGTAGGGATAGGGTAGGTTGAGAGCTCCTGGCATTCTCCTGCCAATGAGAGCTTTCTTTTGTCCCTGTGAACTACAGCCAGTGAGCTCTTCAGCTTTTATGCTGACCCAGGTCCTAGGGACCAGGATCCTTGTGATAGAGCCCTCTCATATTTCAGGAGTGGACAGTGCTTGCTCTAAATGGAGACTTGATATGACTATGATGGTCTCTCCGGTACACTGCCCGAATCATCCCACTAGTGTGCTCTCAAAGACCTGGGAGTCCTGATTTAGGGATCCAGTCTCAGTTCTGTGTGCCTTATTCTGGGTTCCTGAAAGCGCTTGTTTCTGAATTCAGTTTCCTATGATATATTTTGGGGTGATAGTGTTTTCTATACTCATCCCTCAGTCTAGAGTGGGAGCCTAATAAGTATGAAGTTAGGATTAGTTTCCAATGTGTGCTCTGTCGGTTCCTGGTGATCAAAGAGGCAAATGTCAGCTTTCTGCAAAAGTATAGAGTCTAGGTGCCTTTGGCTGTGTCTCTTAGAACATGCTGATGCCCATAAAAAGGTCACAAGCAACCCATGACTGGTCATGCCAGATTGGCCACTGGCAGTGATTCGGAGCTGGGCATCTTAAAGAATGCTATTTGGTTCTGGGATGGTTCCCCTTCCTTGAGCAAGGGCCTGGTGGCAGGAAGTGGGAGCCATGTCTGGGGGTGTGTGGATGCAGCCTGGTGACAGTGGATGGGGTGGAGAAGGTCAGGAGTGACAGCAGACTGGGTAGACATGATACAAAATGACACCTTTTTTTATGGGTTTGACGGTGGCAGGAAAGCAGAACTGAAGCCAGATCATAGAAGACTGGGGACACTGGAAGGAATTAGGAGTCATGTAGTCAGAGGGAACTATGGATGGTGTTTGGATGAGAGTGTGTCAGAATTGAGGGGGAGGGATTACATGGGTGAAAAGAAGGAAAGAAGACTATGAATGCAGTGTGTGTGGAGATGCGCTCAAGGTGATGTGATGACCGAGGCAGACTTGTGTTTTTATTTCAGGGACAGAAAGGGGACCCGGGACTCTCACCAGGACAGGCTCACGATGGGGCAAAGGTAAGTTTAGGAACCCCAATACTCCACCCTCCTCAGGAACCCTGTGGGAAGAGACTACACAGGACCCAGGATGTATGAAGTCCTGACAAGTGGGAGTGGTTTGATGTTTTCCTTTAAGGTCTTGATCTATCCCAACACAGAGACCATGACCATTTCCAACACCACCTTCCTAGACTATAGCTTCTCAAACAAACAGATTTGTTCTGTGGACAGCCCTTGGTAAACGCCCTTTCCCCCAGTGCTCCATAGCTGTCTGTGGGACTTGCTAGGTGATGCTGGCAACCATAAACTTCTTGGTGTTCAGTGCTCCAGAAACTTCCAGCTGACCTTCAAAGCCCTTGCAAGTGCTCATTGGAGCAGAGAGACCTGATGTCTCCAAAGGGAAAGGAGGCAAAAAGGCCAGGGCCTCAAGATTTCCTAGCTGCCTGAGGCTATGAAGCTAAATGGGTTGCTTGTGGAAGAGAAAACACTGAAGTCAAAGGACCCCTCCTCTTTCCAAAGCACCGATCTCATTGCTGAGCAAGGGCCCTGGAGGTCAGGTGGGAAAAGAAGCCCCAAACTCCAGAGTCTAATGACAGAGACCTCACATTTCATGCTCTAGAGTCTAGAGGAGGGCATTCAGGTCTGCCTGGCTTTGTCTGCATCCTGGGGGTTAGGACTCATGTCTCTGTACCTCCATCCAACTGCTAGGCATAGGCATGCATGCACGAAAGTGCCCGTGTGCATGCATGCACATGCACACACACACACACACACACACACACACACACACACACACACACACACCACAGAGAGAGAGACAGAGGCAGACAGAGAGACAGAGACAGAGACAGACAGAGAGACAGAGACAGACAGAGAGTCCCCCTTTGATCTTCTCTTGTCACAGGAGGCTCATTACGTCATACTTACTACTCAGTAGACCTGCACTAAGTGGCTCAGTCCCAGGACAGTGTCCATGTTTACTCCCCCATTCTCATAACTTCCAGGGCAGAGAGACCTAGACTGAAAATAAGAAAGCACAAACTCCAGATGAATGTCTAGTTGCAGAGTGTCCTATGGGCCTTTCCTCTGACCCTGTATGGCAGAAACACTCCCTGCTTGGTGACCTCCAGCCCCAAGTGATGGTGACGTTGTTAAGGAGACCAAGAGAGCTGGTCAGTACAGGGTAGAGTGTGAGTTCAACCATGCTCTTAGCCTTGGAACACACTCTCCATATGATGTCTTCTGCTTAAGCCCTGGACGTAACCCCTGCATATACAGAGCTAGTGAGTTCAGAAAGTTGGGAGCTGGATACTCCACCCTTCCCCCAGCTCCTATTTTTCTCAGCAAATGCCATTTCTTCTTATTTAGGCCTTAGTGAACCTCTAGGAGTGGTTTCAGCCATTGTAGTGGAGGGTCACACTGTCCAGTTTCTCCCCTGACTCTGTTGTCTTTGTCTTACAGGGCAACATGGGCTTGCCTGGGCTCGCCGGAAATCCAGGACCCATGGGACGGAAGGTAGGACTTAGTTCCGTTCTTGGCCTTGGCCATCGACTTGCCAGCGAGCTTGGCCTTCAAGCAGAAGCACTGTGGTCCACTGTGCCTTCTGGTTGTACCTGGGTTCCCTGGGCACAGAGCCCACTGGCAAGAGATGAGAGGTTCCTGCATCCTGAGTGTGCTAGGGTTGGGAGCCCCTTAGTGTGAAGTGAATCTCCCTGTGGTTAATGAGGCATGACTAGACGTGTCTCTGGCTCACTGTATCTCCAAGTGGGGCAGCCCTCAAGCATGCTTCAGGTGGGAGAGCACTGTCTGAATTGCCCCACTGGCCGAGTGGCTTGGAACTCAGTGTCTCTCCTCATGTGCAAGGAGGACAGAGACTCTCTTATCAGTTCCTCACTGCCTAGGAATGGCTGGGTGACTCAGAGGAAGAGGTCTGAGTTCCACCTTTAACCTCTGAGTCTGAGATGCCTCTCACTGATGGGCTATAGGACATAATCTGCAGAGGACACACATGTTCCACATGGTTGTTATGCTAACATGGTTGTTATACCCACCGCAACTTCAGTCATCCTGGGTCTGCTCTTGGTTGGTGGTGATGGGCTTCTGCTGTTTTCTAGTCTTGGATCTCCAGATGCCTTGAACTCCTTCCTTTGTCCCCAGCTAGCATCCCCCTAACCTTCAAGAGTAGTTGTGCCTCCCCTTGAAGCCTTCCTGGAGCACTGAGACTTTGGGTCAATGTGGCCTTTTGTTCAGGGACACTTGGCCCATCTTTGTTATTTGCAGCCACGAATCTTGTTTCACTAACAGGGTAGGCCCATTGGGTTTGTGACTCTGGCTCTTCTTCCTGGCAAAACATGTAGCTTGTATACCAGAGATGTCCTGGACAAGCAGGAAAGACACCGTAGGCCAAAGGCCAATCACTCTCCAGGAAGATTCTCTGTGCTGAAGAGCTGTCCAACAGACATGTAGGCCCAGGGCTCATTCCTACTCTGGTTCCCAGATGTGGCCCCAGCTGCCTGCCCCCTAGACTGGTCGTCTGGTTTTCAATGGGACAGTCAGGGTGTCTACTGGCCCCAGGCTGTTCCTAAATCTGAGTGTCTCCATTACAGGGGGAATGTGGTCGATCCTAGCTATCACTCCCTCCTCCACTACCCTCTGTGACGGGGGCAGTCTATACCTTAAATGCCAGAGGCCTGCCTGGCAACGGAATAGCAGAGTTTGCTGCCACAATGTGTCTGCTGCTCTGCGTGTACCTGACCCATGCTCTAGCACCTTTTAGTGGAGGAGCCATGAGTGGGAAAGGCCCCTTCGTTCTGACTCATAAAGCATCCTGTAGTGGTCTCACATTGAATGGGGTAGCAAGGCAGCAGAGGTGGTGGAGGGAACACAGGTTTGTGCTATGTCCTGCCAAGATTCTGGGGCTCTATGTACTCGGCAGATGGCCAGGGATGCTGAGAGTCCCTGCTCCCCTATGCAGGGTTAGACATCTTCTGAGTTAAGGGAGCATCTTCAGTGCTTGGAAAACTGCTTGGCCATTACTCTGCACTCCTCTCTGACCCTGGCCCTGGCCCTGGCCCAGGCAAACACTTCTGGCCATTTGTTACAAAGTCTTGGTCTAAAACTGGAAAGCTGGTGTCACCACATACTGTGTAGAGCACAGATGACTCAGGCCCTGGGATAGGGACCCTCTAATAGAGGTGGTGTCATAGAGGAGAATGAATGGCTTGGTATCTTCTTCTGGGGCTTACTCCTATAATCAGCTCCCCATCTCTGGGGACTGTGGCAGCCACTTAGCCCTGCTGCTCCAAGGTGACTGTGTCTCCTCTGTGGGAACCCTGGGGAGAAGGAACACAGGTTAGCAGAGGTGAGGTTAGCTGTCTGTGGCATTAAATTTTGGTTCATTCATTCAGTGAGAATGTTCTAAACACGCACTATGTGCTGGGGCTATGTAGCATGAAAACAGAACCTACCTTACAGAGCTACAGCTTGGGGGGCAGAAAATAAAAAAATGGTAAAAATCTAGCATATAATTGGAGAATAGGAAGAGATGGTGGAGAAAGTGGGCAGGAGAGAGTTCTGATTGGGAGTGCCAGTTGGAAACAGGTAGCAATTAAAAGCATCAGAAGTCATGACTGGGGCCACCTTTGTTGATAAAGTGCTTGCCACAAAAGCCTGAAAACCTGAGCTCAATTCCTAGCACCATGTGAAAAGCCAAACATAGTTGGCTTAACCTGTATCCCGGGGCTGGTGAGGTGGAGACAATCCCAGACTACCCAGCAAAGCCCAGGTCCCTCGTAAATGCCCTGTCTCAAACAACAGTACAAGCTGGGTGTGGTGGCACACAATTATAATCCCAGGGCCTGATAAACAGGGGCAGGTGGCTCTCTGAATTTAAGGCCAGCCTGGTCTACATACAGAGCTCTAGGTTAGCCAGGGCTGGTGAGATCCTATCTCTACAATAAAGGAGGACTTCCTTTGTGGAAGGTTGAGTTCTGGCCTCTATATGCATGCACACAAATGCGTGTACACACATTTGAGTGTGTGTGTGTGTGTGTGTGTGTGTGTGTGTGTGTGTGTGTGTCCTCATAAAGCAGGCAAAGGCATCCCTATTTCATAGCAAAGAAGACCAAGACCCAACCAGATCTTGCTTGTTCAGTCACCTTCTGTTAGCACATGGCAACTTACACTCTAAACCCTCAGTTGACTCTGCTGTTGAGTGACAGCTGGAGTTGTTAGAGCTTAGGGGAATTTTCTGTGATGGTGGCCCTCAACATTGCCAAATGTTGATGCCACTGTGGGGATTCTAGGCTAGGCACTCTGAAAGGCCCCAGGTGGATCCCACATGCAGCCAAGATCCAGAGCCACCAATTTAAGAGAGAAATCTTCCTTATGTCTTAACGCAGAAGGCTGGGTTCTGAACCTGGGTCTTCTGACCCTTGAGCCCTTTTTCTTACCACAAGGCTGACTGAGACAGTTTCTCAACCAAGAGCAGTGGTCCCACTCTGTTCACATTCAAAAGAGACTCCTTTATGAGAAGGTTCATTTGAATGGAATGTGATGGAGTCCCAACTCTGCCTCCTGTGGCTGTGAATGTGGGTGAGCCCCTTCTATATGCTGAGCCTTCACTGTCTACTGGATGGTTGGAAGGTTAATGGGATGTTCTGGCCCCAATATTCACACAGGGCTGGCACATGACAGGCACCATATGAATGGATGAATGAATCAATCAATCAATTAATCAATTAATCAATCAATCAGTGGTAATGATGGTCCTGAAAGAGAAACAGCTAAAGAATCCTTGCTCATCTGCTATCATTAATCCTCTAGCTATTTCACAGCTCACCAGATAAGCTGCCCTTCCCACCCTGCATGAGGTCAGGAGGCTGACCTGACTGCCTTTGGTTGTTATTGTGTATGTGAAGCTGCCCCCCACCCCCAACACTGCTGCTTAGTCCTGCAGAGCACAGGGCAGCCCCAGCTCCCAGTGTGCAGCTCCACCAGAGGCTGAGCGGGCATGGAGTGGGCCCTTACTTCAGCCCCAGTGTCTCCAGCCTTCTGCCTGCCTGTGTTGCTCTCTGCTGCACCCTCAGCCTGACTTTTCCACATCCATCATTAATACTATTTGCTTCTCTTTTTCCCTGAGTCTCTCCAGTTTCTCATACTCTGTGGTTCACCTTTTGAACCTCCTTGGGATTCCCGACTTTCTGGTTCTTGAGGGACACACGGACACCCTCAGCACAGTTCTCCAACTGGAGCAGTGCTCCGAGGTCAGAACCCCGCATGACCATCCTAGTTTTCCTTACATGAAGCTCAGCACACACTGGGTACCTACATCTGCCTGGTCCTACCCTCCCACTCCCCAGTACCTCTGGCCGACATCACCAATTGATCTGTCTTGCCAAGAGCTGATAATAGGCCTCTGAGTCTTAGCACACTGTGCCAGGCAGACATGACCAATGGAAGGAAGTCGGTACACTGAAACTCATTTCTTTTTTCAGCATCACTTCCCCAGGGTCACTGGTCCTCCTGCACTGCCCAGTTGGCCACTGCCCTTGGAAAATGAGATAAAGATGGAGGACAGAGATGATGGTCCCTGCCTTTCTGAGAACCAGCTGTTCTTTCAAGTGTGACGCCTAACTCCATGCTGGGCTCTTGTGACCCATTCATTCGCACTGGCCTCTCTCCTGGTTCAGCCCATTTCTACCCCTACCTCTGCCCCTCTGCCCCTCTGCCCCTCTGCCCCTCTGCCCCACTGCCCCTCTGCCCCTCTGCCCCTCTGCCCCTCTGCCCCTCTGCCCCACTGCCCCACTGCCCCTCTGCTCCACTGCCCCTCTGCCCCAATAACCCACTCAGAATACTGAAAACCTCCCCCAGCAGAGCTTTATGATCTCAGGCACTCGTTTGTTTTTAACCAATGTTCCCTACCCTCCTCTAAAAGGTAGTAGTGACCACATTGCTTTTGTTCAATGTTCTATCTACTACTGCCTATTCCCTGGGTTTTGGTCATGGTTGAGGCTCAGCAGATGTATTTTGAATGAACGGACGAATGAATGAATGAATGAATGAATGAATGAAGACTACATGAATGAATGAGCCACATGAAAATTTGACCTTCCTGCCCTCCCTCCCTCAACTTACCACCAAGTATGTTGGACATCCTGCGAGCTGTCTAATATTTCTAGATAATCCACTGATTTCAGAATCCTCTAACTCTGGAGCCTCTGGGACATGCTGAGAAATCAGTTTGGGAAACTGAGGCCCAGAGATGCTTAGTCTCCTTCAGTTTCTTCCTATTTGCTCCTCTTTGCTGGTAGGCTGTGGGTTGCTGGGGTGGTAGGTGAGTTCTGAGGGCTGCCCCCTCCCCCCAATAATTGCCAGGGTGTTCAGGTCCTGCACAAGACTGGGGAGTGAGACCCACCTTCCTACTGAAATGGAGCCTGGGGGATCAACCTATGTCTGGACACATACTGCTTGCTCTCCAGACCCCCAGGCAGTGACAGAATCCCCTCCCTCATTGCTTGAAGTCCAAATAGCACCCCACTGTCTGTGGCAGGGTGAGGTGATGTCTGGTTCCTCCTTGTGCGCTGTAAGCAGTGATTAATCTGACTCCCAAACCAAAATAGAGAGTGTGCTGTATTATAAACACGGGGCCTGCGGAGGCCCGCCTGCCGGGCAACCACGGCCCCTGCTCCTCTGTGGCTCCCCTGCCTCCCTTGGCCCACCTGCACCCTTCACCCCCACACAGGAAATCACTGCCCTGGGGCCACCTTGCGGGATGAGCTGGCCCCCATAATTGCCAGGGCCAAGAGAAGATAATGGTTTAGAGTCTCCTGTCCCCAGCCCTGTGATTTAAAACAGTGTTTGGTAAACACTGCTGAAGGGGCTTCCAGGGAGCCCACTCCGCACCCCACCTCCCACCTTGACCGTGCTCGGCCGTACTGCTCCCACCGGCTTTAGAAGCATGCTCACAGTCTCATCCAAGACTCTCTGGAGTTCACTGGGACAGCTCAGCCCATCCCACGGATCTAGAGTCTAGAGAACGGTCTAACCTTGGCCTCAGCTTCCTGCCAGCCTGTCTTCTGGGACCTCGGTCTCTGTGTCCGTCATGTGACCAGAGATGGTCAACATGGTGACATCTGTTCCATCCAATGTGGGTACTTTCTTATTCTGCTACTGACCTTAGCCCTAGGATATTGCCATGACCCATTGGCTCTGTCTCAGGGACATGCATCCTTAAGGGGACCTTTCCTGGCATTCTCCTGGGCTGGTCCCAAATGCAGTGATGGGTGGGTAACATCTGAAGAATGTGGGCCGCGATCCACACGCTCTTCCAAGAAAGCGGTGTGGCTTCAGGATGGCCCCTTACCTCCTTGGACCTCCATTGCCTCATTGTAAGTGTACCAAGTAGTTCCTACCTTCTAGGAGTGATCTAGGGTATTTGTGGGCATACATGCTCAAGGCTCAGGGTTAGGCATGGTGAATTCTGTGATTCACTTTCTTCCAGCTCTTTCCTGAGCATAAGTTTGCTTAAACCTCATCTGGGATTTAACCAAACTCATCCCTTGTCTTTGGGGACAGTGATGCTTGTGGATTGGTTTTCGGCAGAGTATTGGAGTGCTCGAGGCTCCTGACTCACACTGTCTCCATTGTTGTTCTTGGTCCCCAGGTCTCCAGGCTGTTTACAGTGATCCCCTAGGCCAGCGAGCTTGTCAGAGTGAGTTCAGAGAGGTGATTGCCTGGGCTCAATATTACAGACAAGTGTGCATGGCTCACCTAGTTCTTCCGTGGGAGAAAAAGGGCTTGGCTTGTTCCTCCTCATATCCCGTCATGCCTTGTTCCCTTGTCCCTAGGGCTTCCTGACCCAGCCTCCATCACTGACTCTGACTCCAGCTGCTTCTCTGCCCACTCCCCTTATCTTCTCTTCTGTAGGTCCATGGGCCCTCTTGTGCTTCTCGAAGCTCACTGAGAGCATTTCTGCCTTGGGGCTTTTGTACTCTTTGCTCCACCTTCCAGGATGACATATCCTGGTCTGTGTCCACTTCCTCCCATCAGCCATCCCTTGGCTGTCCTTGGAGACACCACCCTCCTCAGACCTGCCCTCCTCTGTACCCTAACTTCACTTGTTGATGGCAACAAGCCATAGCATCAAATTTGCCATTTCAAATCATTTCTCAGTGTACGGGTGATGGCGTTCAGTGCATTCAAGTTGTTGAGCAACTGATCCCCGGAACATATTCATCTTGCAAAAACAGACACCCACTGCTCATTGCACCCTACCTTTTGCCTCCCGGCACCCACGGTTATCCTTCCTACTTCATTTCTTTCTAGTTCCTTTCTAGGAATGTAAACTCCCGAGGCGAAGGATGTTGCCTGGCTCTTTTTTCCCTGCTGACCCACACACACTCCATCACTGTTTGTTGAATGAATAAGTGAGTGAAGAAATGAAGGCCACAGTAATAACCATAGCTGGTGTTCCTAAGGTTGCTGAGAACACTGCCAGGCACCATGTTTGGTGCTTCTCATGCAGATCATGCCACCCAGGCATTGGCTCTTACCGCCCACTTTCTAATTCCTGAGGAAATCAAAGTTCAGAGAGGTAGAATCCTTGTCTCTGGCCACTTAGACAGCCTGAAGGTAAACAGTTCTGGAATCCAGATCAGTCTGTTAGGTCCTTCTGTCCAGCTGCTGGCTGTGGTGTAGGCCCCACCTTTCCTACTTGTGGTCCAGTGGAGAATTTTTCCCAGAGGCAGCTCTTGATCTGAGGGAGATGCATTTCCCGGGTGGTAGTCTGACTCTTTTGACATGAGCCGATTCAGAAGAAGTGCTGGCGAACTTCCCAAGCCCCTCTCTCAGACAGACTCTTCTGTTTATAATGAAGACTGCGACTTCCTGTGCATCCCCAGGGTCCGGGATGCTGACGTACACCTGTGTTTATGTGTGTGTAGAGCAAGTGCATTTGGGGGCTGGGGTTATAGACCGGTTGATAGAGTGTTTGTCTGGCATGCTAGAGTCCTGGGTTTGACCCCCAGCACCAATAAACCAGCTGTGGTACAGGACTTTGATGTCAGCACTTGGGAAGGGAAGGCTGGAGGATCAGAAAGTCAAAGTCATCCTTGGCTACATGGCAAGTTGGAGGCCAGCCTGGGCTACATGAAGCTCTCTCTTGAAATAAAAGAAAGGAAGGATAGATGGAAGGAAGGGAGGAAAGAAGAGAGAGAGGGGAGGAAGGAGGGAGGAAGGAGAAGAGGAAAGGGGAAAGAAAAGAGAAATGAGGTGGAGTGGGGAGTTATGTCTACCATGATCTCCATGTGGCTGTCCAGTGCCTGTGCTGAGGGGCAGACTGCTAACCTTAGTCATAGACTCTCATGGGTCCTAAAAATTGGAGTTAGAAGAAAGCATAACCTAAGGGGCCTCAGAGTTTCAAATCCCCCATTAGAGGTCCACAGAAGGTCGATCACCCACCCAAACTTGTTCAGCAAGACAGGGACAGTGTCTCTCCTAAGCAGAGCCTGGTGTGAGGGCCCTGCCACGCAACACTGTGGTGTCACTGAATGAGGATGAAGGGTCAAGGATGCCACTGTGCATCTAGGCAGCCTTGGAATAGGAGCAGAGGCAGAAAGAAGGAGGCCGTGTCGCTGGGTAACATGGTCATGGTTCATGAACTGGAGCGGGTCCATCGTGTGTGTTCCAGTTCAACCTTGTCCCTGTTCCTTATGTGACACACGCTTTGCTCCTCTTTCTGACTGCCTCCAACTCTCTGGATTTCCAAGGCAGGATTGGGATGCCGTAGTCTCTCACCCTACCCCCAACACATAGTATTTCTGTAACACAAGATCACTCCAGAGGATTCCAAGAACGTCGTACAACCTGCATCCGTGCAGGTAGTGTGGGCCACATCCCCACCATAAAGCCTATTGCCTGATGACAATTCTTCACCCCACAGGGACACAAGGGCCACCCTGGAGCGGCAGGGCACCCTGGAGAACAGGTGAGCCTGGCTGCATTGCCCTACTGCCTGACATTCCTTCTCCCAATCCCTGCTTGGTACCAGCCTCCTCCCTGGACAGAGATTCTCTGGAACCCCAGAACAAGACTTCCCCCACCCATTACCCCCACCCTCACCCAGTCAGCCACACTGTCCTAGAAGAGCCAGTGTCTGTACTGCCGAGCCCAGCCCAGGGCTGGCAGAAGCCCCTGGACTCTGGTTAGAGCCATGAATAGCTGGCCTGTCCCCGGCAATGTTAGGCGATATTATCCCTTCCATTTGCCTTGGGGTTTGCAAGAATTCTAGCCTCCTGGCCCAACTCAAACAGCAGCCCTGCCAGGGGACAGCCAGCCAACCCTCTTCTGTGCTTTCTTAGTTTGAGCCTGGAGCAGAAAGATTTGTCCCCAGAGCTGGTCTGACCAGTTTCTAGAGAGGTGGGCTTAGGGTCCAGCAGACACTGCTCCCCATCTTCCATCTGCCCCCCCTTTGCCTCACATTCTTGCCCCTCTCCTTGTCCACTGTAGGTGCACTCCCCAACAATGGGACCCTGACTGAGCTAGGAAGGGTCTCATCTTTCCTAACATTTCTCTTGTTCCTTCGCAGGGGCAGCCAGGACCTGAGGGCAGTCCAGGGGCCAAAGGTTACCCTGGCAGGCAGGTGCAGTATATGCTCTGGAAGCTCTGGCCATGGTGGTGGCCAAGGTGCCCCAAGGAGAGGGAGGCTGTGGGCTGGGGCCAATAAACTGCCCCAGGGCATAGGCCCTAAGGAAAGGGCTGGCTGGGGATTAGACCTGGCCATGATGCTTCTAGGAGAGTCTATGGGAGAACTAGGGCTTAGAGGAAGGGTTCCCAAGCCTCCTCGCCAGTCTCCTCCTGAGCCACCTCTGGTTCAACCCATGACATGGATGCTTCTAAGGACAACTGAAGCCCAAGACAAGATTGGCCCTGGGACATTGGTGGCAGGGAGAGAGTCTCCATATGTCCTTGCCCCCCATATTTCTGTTTCAGGGGTTCCCTGGACCTGTAGGAGACCCTGGCCCCAAAGGCAGCAGGGTAAGTGCTTTTTGGCTAGCCCCATATAGGTGGAGCATGAGTGGACATCACCACAACCGTTCTCTATGGGTTGCTGGGATATCAGGGCTGTTAGAGGGGCTGGGGCTATGGCAACCACTGAACTCCATTTGCCTAGGACTGCCAAAAGAGGCACTCCATGTGGGATCTCCCAGAAGGGAGGTAGAGAAGGTTCTGGGTATGCTGAATAGGGAAATGGAGGTAGAAACACAATGGACATGGGTCTCAGTGGGTATGGGTAGTTCTGTTTATGATGCATGCCAACATGCTGTGCATGCCAAAATGCTACTGAGACTGGACTCGGGTGTCCTCAAGTGGGGCCTGCTGTCTCTCAAGAAATGCTCAGCAAGTAGGTCACACGGCTGTCAGGCAGGGCAGATCCTCAGTGACATGTCCTCTCCTGAGCCAAAGCTATTGATACCGTGGTAGGCTGGAGGCTCAATATGGACCCATCATTGGCCTTAATCTCCACAGCAGTCCAATAGCTGCAGCAGTGGGCATGGCATAGGACGGCAAGGTCCCTTGGGCATTACAGGGCATGCAGGGTCAGGGCAGCTCTTGCTCTGGGATTCTGGGTCTCTCTCCTGAGGTTCCCATGAGTAGTGGCCTCAGAGGGAATATCTAGATGCTAGAGAAAGTACCCAGAGCCCAAGGCAACCACCTTTCCATTCTGCCTCTTATGTGTGAAGGACCACTACCCACACCAGCCCTGGAGTCTACATGGCTGACTCAGAGACACCAGTAACTAACTGACTCTGTCACTGACCCCAGAGGTCACTAGGCTTCTCCAAGGACACTCATCTGTGAACACAAGCCACGAGCTCTAAACAGAAGAGGCAGGGCATAGTGGTCAAGATGGTGGTTGTTGATCAAGTTGCTTGCTGAGGTATTTGGGGAAGGAGAGCTGGTACCAGTCTTCCTCAAATGTGTTCGTGACACATTGGTTAGGGGTGTGGGCCTAGGAACTACAGCTTGAATTCAGGGACCAGTTCTGCTATACTGCAGCTGTGTAACCATGGGAAGATCACCTTACCTCTCTGGGCCTAAATGTTCTCAGCTGTATAGAATTCGAACAACCCCTACCAGGAGCGTTGTGAGGATGCCATAATGTAATCGTGTGTGCAGTCTGCAGCCTGTGGGCTTTATCTGTCCTCGGATAACTATGGACTCAGCCCCACTCAACAGGAAATAATAAACTCAAAACATTCTGTAAGGGTTTTGTTTTGTTTTGTTTTTGCAATTTACCTTTTTTTGTAACTCGAGTGTGAGGTTCTCAAGGGTGAACTTTATAGATGACGACTTTCTCACGAGTCAAAATTAGGACTCGTCCATGTGCTTAGTGTGTGCAAAGCATCGAGTCGGGCCAGGCAGGTGGGAGGAGCTCGGCAAGCACTTGTTTTTGCTATGGTTATCGTTAAACTGCTGCACAACTTCGAATGGTACAAGCCCTATGCTAGATCCTGGCCCTTGAGGAGTTATCAGGTGACAGGAAGGCAAAGAGAGAAACCCTGTTTACCAAGATACTGAGGGATGCTAGGGAGATGAGCCTGCTCTCATCTGCGTGCTTGGTACTAGAATGGAGAGCCCTCCAGGTAGGCTATGCATGTCATGGTTCTAACACCATGAGGTAGACAGGGTACACCTGGTGGGGCCACTGACATAAAATGGTGACATGCCTGGGTTCTTAAGTCCGCTGGGCCCTGGGTGAGCTTTGAGCCGAACACAAATTACCTGAATACAATTTACCACCTCTAGTCTCTGGGGTTCTTGCCATGGTTAACTCTGGAGCACCCATGTATCTGGCAGTGTCAGCTCTCTGGGGTGGCCATGCTGACTGACAGCTCTTGGGAACCAGGGTAGATGCAAGTCCCCAGACCCAGGACCTGTGAGCTCTAGGAGGAATCATGGTAGGAGCCATCCACAAGGCAGGCAGATCTTACAGCCCTGCAGCATCTAACCTGGGTACTAGCTTTCTTCCACAGGTCGCAAGCTGGGTGCTGGGCCTCTGCTGTCCTGTGCTGCCCTCCCTGGTGTGAGCGTATGTGCCTTTGGACTACATCGTGGACGCAGCACCATGCAGTCCACGGGCATATACACTTGCCTCAAGGTCTATGTCATCGAGGACCCCCTGGAGCCACCACCACAGAGGACTGGGCCGTGGGATGGCAGCAGGGAGGCTGGGCTAACTGCACCCCATGCTTAACCTCTCTGATCCCCACCTGCTCTTTTCTAGGGTTACATTGGGCTTCCGGGGCTCTTTGGCCTGCCAGGGTCGGATGGAGAGCGGGTAAGTGCCTTTGTCTGTGTGCCATCACCCCCTACTTCCTCTGCTGTAGCAGATGCCTGCTGATGACGTCCAGGAGGGGAGCATGTAGTCAGGGTGAGGTCCAGGAAACAGCATGAGAATATGTCACTGTTATAGCACTGGTGGTCGGGGACAAGGCAGAGGAGGCCCAGCCTTGGTGTTCGATGTACTTAGGGCAGTGAGGCTAGAGAAGGGATTCAGCAGAGGAGCCTCTCACCAGCAGCAGACATTTGTATGTTCTGAGGGGATGGTCAGTTGGCTGTTTTGTAAATAAAGTTTTATTGACCATAGCTATGCTTATAGCTCACAACTGTTTATGGCTGCCTTCCTGCCACAGTGACAGAGCTGAGTAGCTATGACAGAGGCCACCCACAGAGCCCCAAGTAGTCTCTCCTCCCTTTGGCACAGGCGTCCACTCATCATTGGCACAGGCGCTTGGCTGCTTCGTAAAGTGTTGTGAGGCTTGTCTGGTAGAAGGGAGGGAACAGAGCCAGGTGTCAGATGTCAGGCCAGGGATCCCAGGCTGGAGTGTGGTAGCTGACTTTGGTGGCAGTGGGGACAGGAGACACCATGGATGCCTGACTCTGTCCTGGGCTCTGGGGATGTATATAGATGGGCTTCAGGATTTTCCAAGACACTCTGCCCTCCAGACCAAGTGTCCAAGTCAGGGAAGAGCTGCCCACAGGCTTTTAGGGCTGGTTACTTTAATGTACGCTCCTTCCTCCCCTGAGCCTGTACTTGGGAGTTCAGTTGGAACCCCATCATTAAGCTAAACATAGAGCATTGTAGGGAGGCAGAAGAAGGTACACTTAGTGAGCACCTGCTGAATGCTAGGTGTGCTGGCGGCTTTTTTTAGCGTTCTCCCGGTAGGTGTTTATGAGGCCCCGAACCTACCAATGGACATACGGCTGGCACCATGTTCTGGGCATACATTCCAGACCACCTGGGACTTTATTCTGGGTGTGGTGGGTGTCCCCTGGAGCTTGATGATGATCTTTCTCCTCTTTCCCCTACAGGGTCTCCCCGGCATTCCTGGCAAGAGGGGCGAGATGGGTAGGCCGGTAAAGATTTTCCGTGTCTATTACTCAGACTCTATGGGTAGCCCCACCTCCCGCTGGCCGTTCTGCACTGCTGGTCCCTGAGACCTGGCACTGTCTGCCTCTCAGCTCCGGTTCTCTGCTCTGGGTGTAGGGTGGGGAAACCGGGTGCAAGCGCTGGCCTGAGATGCGGCCTGGAGTTCTTGCTGCTCCAGGTTCTCCTCTATCCCTATGTGCTTCAGCAACTTGCGGGTAAAGCTGTATGTCTGGGGTTTCTGTCCAGATGTTCATGTTAGTGCCCAGCAGGCACTAGGGAACCTAAGTCTTCACCTGGACAGCACACCATCTCCACAGTGTCAGGTCTCCCACTCTGTCTTCCTTTATGCACACGTAGGCTAGACGACTAGGAAGTGTGGTAGGCCACAAGAGTAGTCCCGGAAATGGTTCAGTATCGACCCTCCACTCAAATCCACTGGCTCTGTTTAGGCCTCTCCGTTGCCATAAGGGATTGGTTTTCCTTTTGCTTGGCCATCTATAAGGCATAAAGAGAAAGACAAGGCCCAGGGAGGTTAAGCAATATTGCAGTCTCTGAACAGTTGGAGCAGGAGACATCCAGGACTGACTCTTGGGAAAACCTACCATTAACTAGAGAATGCAAGTCACTTGACCAGGGTCACACAGCAAATTGGTAGCAAGTCCAGATCCGAACCTAAGACCCTTGATAGCACAGGGTGTGTGCCACAGCGTCTCTTTTCTCACCATCAACTCCTTTCTCCTCCAGCGGAACCTACAGCTCTCATCCCTGCCTCAACTCTCGTGCTAGAAAGGGAGTGTGTAATTTTGGCAGAAGGTCCAAATATAAAATGCTGGCAATTGGCTAGAACAGGCAGGACTTATGGCTCGGCTGGTTCAGGGTTATGCACAGCAGATGGCAGAGCCAGGTCCTAGCCAGAATCTCTCATTGATTCTAGAAAGGAGCTATAGTGAGTCTTCTTGTCTAGCATTTCTCTCTCTCTCTCTCTCTCTCTCTCTCTCTCTCTCTCTCTCTCTCCTCTCTCTCTCTCCCTCCCTCCCTCTCTCTCTCCTCTTTCTCTCTCTCTCTCTCTTTCTCTCTCTTTCTCTCTCTCTCTCTCTCTCTCTCTCTCTCTCTCTCTCTCTCTCTCTCTCTCTCACTCTCTTCCTCCCCCCCATCAGTGCCCTTGGGATTCCTACCCCCACCATACTGCTTATGACCTGGGCCTGCCTGCTGTGACTGGGCCTGCACAGAGTGAGGAAGGCAGTCCTGACACTAGATCAGTTGACCCAGGCTTGGCTCTGTCTCTCACTGTGTGACTCAGAGACACTGAGAGCTTGCCTGAGGACACACAGCTATCTGGTTCAGGACACAGATTCCTGCCCTGGACTTTCCCTAGTCATCAGATTGGGAAGGAGAGAGTATATATTCCCACATGGGGAAACTGAGGCCCGAAGAGATGAGGGGGAGGGTCTGGTTTTTCATTTAGATGTGAGCCTCAGGTGTTGGTGGCTTTTGAGTCTCCATGAGACTTCTGCCTGCCTGTCTCCATCTCTTTCTCCCTTGGTAGCATAACACGAGTGATTTTCTAGTTTCCTTCACAGGACAGAGTAGGACATGATCTGCTAGACCTGTAGAGAGAATTCCAGAAATTAAATACTTAGCTATTATACCTCTGTAAGTGCATGGCTCCCATTGGAGCCTATTGAATAGCCCCATGGAGGGTACCACCCCTGACTAGTGGTTTAACATTGCACTTTAGCTTACCAGGGACTTGTCAATGATGCTTAGCTTAGTCTTGCCCGGGATGCAAAGGGGTGACTGGTTTGCAGGCTAGAAGACAGCCTGGAAGCTCAGTGGGTCATCCGTTGAATGCCTAGGCTTCCCTGGCCCTGAATCCATCCTCTGTAGCAGAAGAGCAGATTCTGGAGGCAGGGGCTTGGCTGAAATGCCTTTAGATGTCTGGGCCTTGGTACACTGCTGTCCGCACCTCTGGCCCTGTGAACTGTTGCCATCCAGAGAGAGGGCGGAGCCTGGCCCTACTCTATTTTCTTCTGCCGGGCCTGGTTCTGCTCACAGTTTAAGGCGAGGCATCCAGTCCCAGAGGGGCCCGACCTGGGGAAGCAGGGAAGCCACGTAGCGGGCGGCAGCAAGCCAAGTTCATTCCTTGGGCCATGGGCCAGGCTGCTCCAGTCAGGGGTTGGGACAACAGAAGAAGGAAGTGCCTGCTGCCATAGGCTAATGTGCAATCATCACGCATACATCAGGCGCAGCCAGTCAGCACCGGATGGTTAGCTGGGCAAAGAGTAGAGGCCCTGGGTAGCTGCTGGATGTGGCTGTCTCCTAGAGAGTGAAGCAGCGGCAGGAGCTTTGAGTCTCAGCTTGCTATTGGTGCAGAAAACTGTCGTTCACCTAAGCTATGGGCTTCCTCCGTCTCAGACCACTTTTAATTGTTCCAGCATCTTTAAAGCTTTCGCACTTCCTAACAGTCTTTTTACAATAAAAGGCCTAGACTCCTAGGTCACCCATCAGCAGGAGCAAAGCTAGAGGTGGAGAAGGAGAGTTGGTCTCCAAGGCCATCGCCTGTGTCCAGGCAGAACCGGATTTAATGTGCATTAGTCTGGAGCTGTGATGGCCCTTTGGGATGCTGAACTTCTGGTTCTTCCGTTTATGCTTGATGTCATGTCACCGCAGAAATACCAGGAGAACAGCTCCGGGGCCAGACTGCCTGGATTCAAATCCCACCATGCTATCCCATAGCTGCGTGACTTTGGGCAGGTTTCTTAACATCTCTGGATCTCTTGATATCTAAAATACAGTAGGCACAAAGTCCCTTTCGTGAGTCTGCTGCAGCTGGATGTTACTGTCATGGCTGTGTCTACTGTCACTCATGCTGACCCAAGCTACTGCTGACCTTTCAACGTGTTTTGAAATCAACCTTCAGGGGGCAATGTCTTGAGACTCTCCCTGGTCTTAATAGTCTCTGAAATAAAACAGACATAACTCAGGTTCTTGGAGCCTTCTGAGTGGTAGAGCCAGGATGACTTGGGGCTTTTGGCCTGGCTACTGGGTCTGTGGGGAATGGTGGGCCAGCTTGGAGTTGCCCTGTATGCTGCAACCTAGAAACTGCAGGTCTTGTGCCCAGGATACACCAATATGTCCCCTTCCTAGCACTGTCTGTACGTCTGGCTAGGCTAGCACATATTTGGAGTCAGCACAGTGAATGTCTTTTTATCACATAGCCTGGAGAAGACAGGGTGGCCCTGGGCTCCTCTAGACCCTGAACCTAGAGAACACAGCCAGCAGTCCCCAGGCCTTGCCACTGGGACCATTTGGAGCTGGCCAGGTGCTGCTACACTTCTCATTCCATGACTGCCCGCCCTCCTACCCTGCCCCAGCCTCCACAACCACCACAAAGAGAAAATCAGTGCCTTCAAAAGATGTCCCATATCACAGCCCACCTGAAAGATGGCACCAGTCAATGTCATGACAGAGGGTCTGGTTTGGAAAGAGGCTAATGTAAGCTAGCCGAGATTCCTAGGACACAGGAAGAGGAAGCTAGTGTGTGTTGTGTGCACTCCACAGAGACAGGACTGTGCATGGCAGCACCCAGTCACCTGGGTACCAAGTGGACACTCACTCCTGAGGCCAGGCTCCCCCATTCAAAACTCACAGGAGTGGGACCCAAGCTTACCTGAGCCACAGACTGGTTTTATGGCCTAGGTCAAGTGACCTCCTGCCTGAGCCTCAACCTTCCCCATCAATTAAGTAGGATGAGTCACATTTCCCCAGGGACGAATGTCAGAGACATGTCCAGTCTTGCATGCAAAACAACAACCTGGTCCTAGAACCATCAATGTCTGCATTTTCTGGGGTCTGAATGAGCCCATGTTTCCTGGGTGGTGAATGTCACCCTCTTCTGTGCCAGTTCATGAACTGTCAGCTCACATCCATACAAGCCCAGAACCACATCAGGGTACAGACCCTGCTCAGTGGTGCAGACTATGTGACTCCTTCCTTCCTTCCTTCCTTCCTTCCTTCCTTCCTTCCTTCCTTCCACCTTCCTTCCTTCCTTCTTTCTTGTTCTTGCTGGATATCCAGAAAGTACTTGCAAGCTAAAGCCTGAGGTTCCTCTGAGGGGTTACCACAGTCTGTCCGCCTTTGCATTCATTCTTTCTGTCAGGCAAATGTGAGCTCTGCCTGTCCTTCATCTTGGGAAAGCCACAGTTGGGGTTGGAAGAGGGGAAGGAGTTTAGAGGCTCTAGCTAAATCCCTCCTTTTCCTTTGAAGTGCGAATGGATTCCCCACCCCCACCCCCATCCCCCAGGCCTCCCTACAGCTGATGTTTTTCCAGCTGCCTGGCTCCCTGAGGACTGTGGAGCTTCTTAGTCAGGTCACAGAAGGGCTGAAGGGCCAGACCTGCCCAGGCTGGTGGCCCCTCTGTGACCACAGTGCTGACTCTCCCTAGCAGTGCAACTTTGCATGACCTTGCCACTTTCCCTGTCACAGCCTTAGTCTATAACATAGCGAGGATAATTCCACAGTATGGCTTCTGAGGTGCACAGCACAGCCACAGAGCCTTCCTTTGACCAATGGGGAAACTGAGGCCAACAGGTTCTGAGGAAGGTGCGCTACAAACTTCAGCGATCTGCAGTGGTCTAGGTCAGGGTCTCCCTTCCTGCCTCAGACCGTTATCTCCACTGCACTGGGAGTCCCAGTGTAGTCTCAGACCCGGGGGTTGTGCCTGTCCCATCTCTCAGATTAGCTGTATCCTGTCCCTTGGTTCCATGTGTGCCAGTGTCTGTGGGTAACAGGGAGGACTTCAGAACCCCAGATCGAGGAGTGAGCCTGCTCAGATATTGTCCTTGCATCCTGCTGGGGGTGTGGCTCAGAGCCAAACTGCAGCCTTGAACACTAACTTCCCGTATTTCTTCTCTCTCATTCCCTCAGGGCTTCCCTGGAGACTTTGGGGAAAGAGGTCCCCCTGGACTTGATGGGAACCCTGTAAGTATCCCCAGTGCTTGCTAACAAGCCAGAGTACAGTGGACTGCAAGAGCTTGAGTTCCGGGGTCAGACAGACCTGGGTTGTTCCCTGCCCCATGACCTACTAGCTGAGTGTCCTTGGAAAAATGGAAATACTTCTCTGAACCTCTTTCTGTGGGTATTCTGTGGCCTCTTGAAGAGTCCCCACCTACTGAGCTGCAGGCTGTCCCCAGTCTCCGGAGCTTCTGTCTGATGGAGAGACCACAACTGCCACCCATAGGAAGCACCAGAACCCGTTATAGAAGGATTGCCTTGGTAAAGGCTGTCACCACAAACTTTGTTGGAGGGAGAGCCAAGTTGACAGGTCTTCGGGTTTACAGTTTGTTAACATGCAGAGACCCAGCTTGCCTGCAAGGAGATGAATTGGCCTCCCCTAGGGTGCCCGTTTGCTTTCCCCTTATTGTCCTAGCTCCAGGCCCTGGAGATCTCAGCCTGGAATGCAGACTGGCCAGTGTTCTCAGGAACACCTACCTACCTGCTCTGGTTCTCGTCTTTCCCTGGGTCTCTCTCTACCAGAGCAGCCAGGCCCAGCTGTGCCCACCAGTCTTCCATCAGCACCCTCACATTTGTTGGTCCATTTTAACTCCATAAATACACCTGAGCCTGACCTAGCCAGATGCTCTGGGTACAAAGCTGTGGCTTCAGCCACATGAGCCAGGAAAATAGGGTTTGCCTTGGGAAACCAGTTCACACCTCTGCACCCTGGTGGTTTCCTTTCTAAGTGCAGGTTAGAATGCATGCTTTGGAGGATGGGAGGTCTTAGTCATTGCAGGTGTGCAGTGGACAATTGTCATCAATGCTAGGCAAGGTGCCAAGCATCCTGGTCTCATTGCTACCTCCTTAGTCCATTGCACCTGCTAGGGAAAGCTGGAACAGAGAAGCTAGATGGAGTAGGAACGACTGGCTCACCGGGATAACAGAAGAACTGGGATGGGGAAAGAGGGGTGGAGTTTCCAAGTGGAGCAAGGTGCATTTCAAGGGTTTGCAGGGGAGCTAGGCCCCTCTCACCGTCTCGGCCCTCAATAGGTTAATGTCCTAACCAATGGATGTGACCCTTCTGGAAGTTTTCTTGGGTTGGGAGAGATGCCTTTTTCCTTAGGGTCTGGAGGAATAGAGTGATTCTCTGGCCTTGACATCAGCTCTGCCATGGAATTGCTGAGAGACCTTGGCAAGTCATTTCCCCTCCGGTAGCCTCACAGTTGCATCAACAAGGACAGCCCTGAGGGGAGGCTAGCACTTCTCACTGTTAGTCAGTTGCTGGAACCACAGTTTTTTATTCGTGGTTTTTATTTTGAGCTTGTTCTAGACTCTTACCCCCATGTTTTCCCCATCCCTGGTGTGGACATTAGATGGCCCATTCATAAAGCTTTGGGGGACTGGAGTTGGAGGGTCAGTCCCATACTGCCCCAGCCTCTGGACCCAGGCAAGTACTCCTCCCCACGCCCATCTCCTCAGCACCTTGGAAGCTCCAGGAATGGGGGGACCTGGAGGGCCTAAATCCAGCAGGGCCTCCCTGTGATGGCCTCATTGCTTGCCTTTGACCTTAAGCAGACCACTCCCCTCTGAAATCTCACCAAGAGAGGAAAACACCTCCACCTGCTTATGGCCTGGGTCCAGTGCCACCTGTTGTGTGCGCTTTGTGCTTAGAGTCTGGAAGAGGTTTGGAAGTTGCAGATGCGATACATGGTAGAGGGAAGTGTTCCACACACCCTACAGCAAGCACCTAAGAGCACTTACGGGGCTGCTCAGGAAGAGGAAGTCTGCTCCCAACGGTCCCACCCAGGACCTTCGTGAGGTATGGTGTAGAGGGAGACAGGGCAGTAACCGCTTTGATTTCTGTGTTTCCAGGGGGAAATTGGCCTGCCAGGACCACCAGGAGTGCTCGGGCTCATTGTAAGTACACACATGCCTATGTCCATGTTGGGCAGAGGTGGGGTAGCCAGGGTGTGAGGAGCAGGCAAGGGGCCTTGCAGGGGAGGACCTCTTCTATCATGCCTTCAAAGGGAGGAGGGAGAGGAGGAAGAGGAGGAGCAAGGAAACAGGAGTAAAGCCATGCATGCCGTGGCTGCAGGTAGCTTTGCCACCTTCTTGGAGTCTGCTTCCTATTGATTAGATGAAGATGGGTCTTGGAACACAGGGCTGTCAACCAATCTGAGACTTGTTGCCTGTCCCTTGATTTGCAGACCGCTAGCTAGGTCAGTGTGATAGCAAGCTATTCAACTTGTGTAGGGCTCGGGCCCAGAGGGAGACTGCGGCTAGCAGCGGAGCACAGACTCTAGACCTTCTTCACCCTTCTCCTTAAAGCACTGACTTTGGAATAGGAGTACCAAGTTCAAGTTCCACCTCTGTCACATCCTGGTCATGTGACCTGGGCCATGTCACTTAGACTCTCTGTACCTTAGTTTCATTCATCACTTATGAAATGGGGGTGGAGCAGAGTCCTCTTGGATTCCTCGCTATGAGGATGAAAATGGGAGTGGGGACAATGTGGCCTGCTCTAGAACTCTGTAAATGGACCACACTGTTATTAGCACGACTATTACCTGCTGAGATCACAGGCCCAAGTGGCCGAGGAGCTGAAGGGGACAGAGCCTCTGATTGTTCTGGGCTGGAAAAGCCTTGCCAGGTGACTCTGTCACTCAGTGTAAGAACTTGCTGTTGGACCTCCAGACTCCTTGGACTGAGCCCTGAAGGCCAGCGAGAGGCCAAAGCCTGGAGATGACCCTAGAGATACCCCCCTAGAATGTGCTCCTCTGCTCTGGCCCTATGAAACTTGTGGTGTGCTGGTATCAGGTACAAGCTGGCTCTCCAGACAGGAGGGCTGGCTTTGTTCTTCCTGCAACTGTGCTGAGAATTCTGTTCAGATGGAGGCTGAAGGTGGGGTTAAGGGGAGTATGATAGACCCCATTCCCCAGAGTAGTCTATCCCTGGAAGAGGGCCTAGGGTCCCGCAGATTGTCTCTCCTGCTCAGGCAGATGGGAACAGAGCCTGGTTAGAGGATGTGGGTAAGGTCAACTTCTTGGTCCTGATTCTCAATTACGGCCTCACCTCTATGAGCCTCAGGAACCCTGTGCCATATAGGATCATTGTCCTCATTTGTTCTGGGGCAACAGATGCTCATAGCCCAGTCTAAGCCCTGGAACCCCACCTCCTGGGTTCAAGTCCTACTTCACCTATTTATATAACCCCAGTCCTGGATACCTTTCTTGCCCTCCCGCCCTTCTGTTTCTTTACCTATATAATGGGCATTGTCCTAGTACTTGCTTTGGGAGATTGATTGATAATGTAAGTAGCTTAACACTTAGGCAATATTTAGCACATCAAAAGGCTTCCAGAAGTACTAATCATAATAATAGCTATTTTTATTTTCCTGTTACATGTCTGGTAGCATTGCACATTGGAGCTTAGTAGGAGAGGGTGTTACAGTTGACTAGCGATGCCTGCCTTGGCTGGGGATTCTATAGTTAGCTCGTAATATTCTCCTTGGCTGAAGATGCTACAGTTGACAGTGATGTCTGCCTTGGCTGGGGACGGGAAAGTATTAACTCAGACACTCATCTCTTGTGTTCATTCAGCAGAAATTTGCTGACTACTTACTTTGGCGATGTGTGCCATGAGAATCTGAACACATGCTGGAAGTCTTAGCATCTATTTTTTTCCTAAGCTCTGAAGGGATCCCTTCAAGTGTATGCTCATTCAGCTCCAACGGGAACACCTCAGGTGTTAGAAACATCCTCCTTCCCTGGTCCATCCAAGCAGGGCCCACACTTTCCAGAGTGTTCCTGTTTTGAGCCCAGGTTACCGTGACTGTCACTGGGAGAGGCTGTTCCTGGGGTCAGATGTCCAATGCCTTCTCTTTTCAGACTCCTTCAGTGTGAGCGATATTGGTCCAAACTTTTCTGAGGGGATATTCACACATCCTGATAGTCATCTTTGGCACGTGTTCCCATTTGGCATTGTCCCAGCATCCTCTAGGTTGGGACTCAACCGAGAAGAGAATGAGCTCTCTTTGGATGAATGAACAGATTCTATGGACCCAGACTATACTGCCTCTGTCCCTGTTCCTCCCCCAGACTATACTGCCTCTGTCCCTGTCCCTCCTGGTATTTGGCAGGTCCCTTCCAGGCTTGGAACTATCTAGCCAAAATGTCGGCTGCCCAGGTGTTTGGATGCCAGATCTGGTATTTAGGACACCCTTGTGTTATAGAATCATTCTACTTACCTGACACTCAAATGTGACCAGGCCCCTCTCTTTCTGGTCTAACCTGATGCTGCTTCTCACAGTGTCTCTTTAGAGGGTAGGAAAACAGACCCCAGATCAAGATAATACACAAAGCAGGAGATGGTGGATCCTTGATTGGAGGCCATAAGCTTCCATTCCAGGGCCCCTTTCCTGCCTTCTTCTGGGGAAAGCTCTACGTGTGCCTGCAGTTCACAGTCTTGTGCGTACGAGGTTTCCAAAGAGCTGCTCTTGCCTGCAGTCTTCCTTGCCCTGTGTCTTTCTATGGCCACGGTCAGCCTCTCCTTTATTTTCAGATTCTCTTCTCTGCCAGAGTGAAATATCTCTCATCGGGGAACCTTTAGGTTCAGGTCACTGGGCTGTACCTAAGTCCACCAACCCCAAATCGAATGCTGTCTCTCGTCCTGGAACTCTGAGAGTAAAATTCCGACCCAGGAACTTCCGGGGAAGTGGAAAAGAAAGGGACGTCCAGGAGGATGCAGGACTGAGTCAGCTGTGGTTTTCTAGAGTGTATGGATGATTAGATGGTGGGGTCTGGGAGAATCTGTGTTGGGATGGTCATTTTGCTATAGAAACCCAGATATACACAACCCTCTGTGGGGTCAGCTGAAGCAGCTCTCTTGCAGCCTGCCACCTGCCTCTGTCCCAGTTTCCCAGGTGCCCAGCCAGGAGAGATGACAGAAGGCTAGGTTACCTCTTGAGAGATGCTTGTGAGATGTCTGCTGTGCTGGAGCTCTGGAAGCCATGCCATGCCCTGGCTCACTCTCTAGGGAGTGAGGTGTGTCCTGCTTCTAACACATATCGGATGTCCCCAGTTCCCACTTGCCACCAGTGGCTTTCTGCCAGCTCCAAGCTGAGAGGACTAGATGCTCCCCTCTTGGTGTCATCAGAGCTTATGGCTGGCATGCAGGGATACTGCTCACTTCAGAATTTGCTCCACAAAAATCTCTTTTGGCTCTTCTGTTCAGAGAGATATAAGGACTTTTGGTTTCCGCACTGAATGAGAACAAAAGATCTTGTGATCTGGCCTTAAATGTTACTGTCATTCATGGATCTCTGTGCAGAGTCGGTTAGAAACCTGGTCAACTGGTGTTAACCAGCTATTGTATTTCTGACCCTGATCAGAATGGAATGAGCACAACAGCCCTGAAGAGGGAGCTCATCACCATCTTGTAGGTAAGAAAATAGGCTCAGAGTGAGAACACACCTACCTGAGGTCACACAGCATAAACCAGGGCTGTACACATCACTGAAGCTCTTAACTCCCTCTCCATTGCTACTGCTGTGCGGCTCTTGTGTAAGATCAGAGCCCCCAGATTACTTTCCTGTCCCTAACCTGGGGCCACAAAAGGCTTGATTTTCTTCAAGGCTAGCTCCCTGGTGGGTTTTTAAGCAAGACTGAGAGTCTTCATAGGTCATTCATCAGGTACTTCAAAGGCATACTGTTGGTGAATCTGCCCCACACTGGATGCTGGAGTCATGGAGAGAAGGCCTGGCCTCAGTCTGGTGGTGAGCACGCATAATCTTAGTGGTTTACACAGGGACAGCTATGAGCAAAGGCATTGATTCTGGACCTTAGAGCAGGGAAGTAGCAGAGTTCTGGGTCATGGTAGGGGTGCAGTTACAGGAATGAAAGTCTAGCAGTGTCAGTGGTCAGTCCAGCACACTAGGCTAAGGCACAGGTGAGCCAAGGGATGGGGACATCATGGGCCAGATGCCACAGCTGAACAGGAGCTGCAAGGTGGAAGGAGAGATTACTGGGAAGGAAGACCCGTCCTGCCTTGGAAACCCCCACAGGTTTCCTCCAAGGTCCCCTGCAAACCCTGATCTGAATGCCTGTGTGGTGCTCTTGGGTTCTTACTATCTCTGGCTGCTGCAGAACTTGTAGGCATGGATTCACACTGGGACAGACAGACATCCCTGAGGTCTGGCCCTGCCTTGGCCCCACTCAGTACTTGCAGAGCAGGTTTTCTGGCTCCTGTCTTAGTCTTGGTTCCTCCAGGATAGCACTAACAGCCATCCTGGTTGCATGGGTGAGCAGTGGTCAACTGCTAGCCCCAGGCCTGGTGTAGCCAGAGTCTGGCTGGATTGAGAAAACTTGGCATCTGCCCCTGGAATTGGAGCACAGCAGGGGGGGCTTTAATTGCTTACAGCTGTGTTGTTGGTGACCGTGGCTTAGGGGAAGGGGATGGTGGGAGTCATCTGGAGCTTAGGAATGGTTCAGACACAAGGGACTTCCTCATTCTTATGGGAAGACTCAGCAATCAGGCCCTGAGATGTCCTCTGGGGACAGTGGCTTACAGTGTCCCTTCCCCTCCATTGGTAGGCCACTCTGGAACTCTGTATTTCTAAGATCTACCTTGTGTAGCTGCTGCTCCCTCCTCTAGGTCCCCACAGCTGCAGTCTTCTGCATGCCACAACTTCCCCCACCCCCCTTGGAGTGATGTGTATCTATGCTAACAGGTATCTATGCCAGGCCCCTTCTCCAACACCCACAGAGCCTTTGGATATCCCTCATGCCCATCAGTCAGCCTGTGTGATTCTACTCTCCCACAAGTTGCCTTTAGGTTAGTCTAGGAAAAGCCAACCTGAGTTCCTGGCCTAGGAGGGAGCTACCTCTTACAGAGTCTGCTCTGCCCACCATACCAAGGGGACCATGGTCATCCCTCTCCTCCTTTCAGACCCGGCCATGCTGTAGCACCAGCCTCTTGGACTCTTATCTTTTCTTTGGTGCATGAGCCATGGCTGAAAAAGTGATCTGCCAGAGTTGCGAGAAGCAACTGAGTGGGGAGAGCCAAGGACTCTTGCTCGGTGCCCTGCAGTGCTCTAACTGGGTCAGGACTGTCCTTGTTAGATCAAAGTGTTTTTGTCCTGATGGACCAGCTCCTTGATGGGCCCTGGAAGCAAGATTTGCAGTGAATGCAGAGGCTCAGCAGGGAGGGCTGAACCCAGCCAAGTGGGCACTGAAGTCCTGAGTAGGCTCATGCTTGCCAAGGTTACACAGGCAGCCAGGGCTAGTATCTGTGTTCTGGGAGAAGGGATGGGCATGTCAAGTCTGAAAGCTCCTCCCCACTACCCATCTCCAGGCTGTCCAACCTTCCTGCAGCTCTCCGTTGGCATTCTCCTTCACTGGGCTTCTCTTCTCACTCCAGGTTGTGAGAAGCTCCAACAGGAGCTTGAGGTCAAATTCTAGAGCCTGGCTATCCAGGGCTGAGCTCGTGCCCCAACCTCAGAGCCTTTGCCAAGGTGCCCGAAGAGCCTGGATCAGGGCAGTAGGGAACCGATGCCAAGAGAGGTCAAGTTCATTGATTGAGGCCACAAAGCAGGCCCTCAGGTCAGTGAAGGAAGACGAACTAGCTAAGCAAAACAGCTCTTTTCCTGGAACAGTTCCATGGTGTGGTCATGCTTGGGGGTGACTATGAGGCATTGAGCAGAGTGACATTTGAGAGAAAGGAGTGGGCTATGGAAGCAGAAATTCACCCACTTCATGCTAGGCCTAGATTCCCTGACCTTAGCACCTTTGAGTTCAGGGCTGTGTTGCCCTATCTTATGTACTATGGGGATTTTAGTGGCCCCTGACTGACCTCTATCCGTTCGACGGCAGTGATCTCTTTTAAGTTGTGACAATGCACATTGCCCCCAGACATTACCTCATTCTCTCACCTGTTAACTTGGCCACTCCTTGGAACAGGGCTAGGGCACAAAGTGCTGTTACTCTGCCAGTCTCATGCTAGTGAGCATCAGAGGGACAAGTTGACTGGCTTATGAAATGTCCCACGAGCCATTTGGACCCCTCGTGGAAAACACCCTTGGGGTCAGTGGACCTCCCAGGCCCAGAAATCCTGTTATTCCTGACCCAAAGTTGGATCCCTACCTATACTCCAAGAGCCTCTCTCAACATCTTGGGTACCATAAACAATATAGAGCACCCAGATTGCTTCTGTTAGTGTTGCCAAGCAAGGAGCTACTCAGCTGCCCTGTGGAGCAGGAAGTGTTTCTCATCCCTCATCCCAAAGAATCAACCTGTAGTTAACTCTTCTAGCAGCCCCAGAGCAGAAATTCCTTGTCTCCATTTTGCAGAGGGACCAATGTCCAAAGAAGCTAAGGGTGAGTCCTTTATGTTGTGGACAGAAGTCTTGATATCTAATGAGAAGTTCTGGGAGGGGTGGGACAGTTACTGAGACATGGCCAAGCTCAGGGATTGTAGCTGGCTCTGACTCCAGAGGAAGCGATCAGTTGCAGAACAGTTCTGATTCCAAGATCAGCCCGAGGGTGTGAACTGTATCTTCAGTCCAACCCCCTGGACCTTGGGGATCCTCCATCCCAGATCTGCCCCCAGGGCCACCTCTCATGATGTCTTCCTCTCTGTCCATTCTCAGGGTGACATGGGAGCATTAGGTCCAGTTGGCTACCCGGGACCAAAAGGCATGAAGGTAAGTTAAGTGAGGTCTTTCTAAGTTCAGCCCCTACCCCAACCGGAAACAGAAGGAAGTCACTGGGAGGGAAAATGGGAGAGGCTGACTGGGAGCTCAGTTCTTTGGCCCGAGAGCTAGCCAGCATCTGTGTGTCATTTAGGCCAGACATCTTTATTAGACACCAAGTCCACAGGCTGATCGTAGGCCAATGTGGTTCTGGGATGTAGGACTCATGGCCAGAGATGCAGAAACCCTCATAGCAAGTGGTGAGCTTGGTCCCCCCAAGTGGGAGAGACTTGCCCTCACCATCAGCCTTTCCTGCTCTGGGATTGGTTCAGGGATGAGGGTCAGTCACTGCAGCTTCTCTTTGCCATATGAGGTGGCCATCACTGCCCCCTTTGCTCGTAAGAGTACAGAGACCCAGGGTGGGCACTTAGCTTGGGGTCTTGAAACATATCAGTTTCTGACTTCTGTGGCCTTGACCTGTCTTGCAGGGACTGATGGGCGGCGTGGGGGAGCCCGGACTGAAAGGTGATAAGGTGATCTGAACTCTCCCTTACTGCCCCTGGGTTATCTGAGTGCCACTCCGCCTCCCCCATCCCTCGCTGCTTGGCTCCCCTGCCTCCTGCTGTCCTCCCTTCTCAGTCCTCTGCACCTGATTTCTTCTGGTTTCTTCCCGTTTCTTGGTGTGTGGGGTTCAAGTGGGCAGCTGTGGAGGTCTGGTGGTTGAGGCAGATAGGACAAGAGGGGCAAGAGTCTACGGGAAGCCAAGACTGACCTTTGAATCTCAAATGCAGAGCATGACAGCAGGCACACAGGGGTCACAGCCTCAGAGCGTGGAGGGTGGTGACCTCAGAGGACACAAACCCCTGTGTGGGCTTGAGAGTCCAGCCCTAGAGAGTCCAGCACCCAGGCTGAAGCACTATGGGAACCCAGGCCAGCCTCCAAGCACCACCATTTCCTCACTCCCCTGGGAAGGCCACTCCTAGGCCGTGGAACTTCCACTGCCTCAAACCCCTGCCAAATCTTGTTGGAAGGGAGACGTAAGTTCCAAGGCCCAGAGACAGGTATTACCTAGCCTGGATCACACAGCATCAGAATGACCAATCCATACCTGGGGGATATAGGAGTGCTTTGCCTTGTACCGGCGTCTCTTCCTTTCCCATTAGTTTCTATGTGAATCTGAAAGGCCAAAGAGTGGGGCATGTTTAGGGGCAGCACCCTGAGAATCCACAGAGAATGGCCTCCCTGATCAGCTCCTCCTCACCCAGGCTCCTTCACCTGTGTCAGATGGCTGGACCCATGTGTCCTCTGCAGGCATGTGGGTCCCCAGAGAGTTCCACCCCTAAACAGAATGGAAGTCGTAAGGTCAGAGTGGACGACGAGGCTCTGGGAAGTCACTTATTCTAGAACCTACAAGTGACAACTGTGGAAACTGAGACCCAGAGAAGGGAAGATATCGACCAAATCAAAGTCTGTGCTTGATGGTTGGAACTAATCCAAATCCCTGGGCTCTTAAGAAATGGAATTTCCCAGCTCCCCAGCCACCCCCCCCCCCAAATATATAGAGCCAGATGTCTCATTCAGTTCCCCTCAGGCAGCCAGCGAGATTAGGCCAACTTCAGCTCCTCCTCTACCTGTTGCTACCTCTCTGTCTTCTCCCATCATGCATAAGCCTATGTTGTGGCCCTTCTAAGCTGTGCCTGGTACTGCCCTTCCACACTTCTCCCTTCTCTGGAAGTGAAGGACTTGTGGGGGTGATAGGGTGTCCTGGCACCTGCCTGCTCTGAGTCTCGAGACAACAGCTCTGTGGAATAGCTAAAGCCCTGGCGGAGGAGAGAGGGCATGGGCAGATGATGTCATGGCAGAGAGAGGGCATGAGCAAATGACATCATGGCAGAGGGCTTTGCAGGGCTGGCTGCCAGTTAGCAGTGCTGGGATACGTGGACATGACCGTAGTGCCATCACGTTCTTGTCACAGCAGCTGGTACCACCAGGGGCACTCCCAACGTTTAGCTCTGAAACACACTGAAGAAGGAGGAAGTCATGTGAGGCTGTTTTGGATGATGTAGACAGAGGAAGCTGTCCTGCCCCTTGGCTGAGTCAGGGTCTCCGGCTGGGGCTCTGGTGGCCGCATACACGCTGCTGCCTCTATTCTCCCAGGACTGCAGAGCTGCCACTCATCCCTGTATTCTTCTCATTTTGACTTTCCATGACCCTACCTGGCCTTAAGCCAGGCATGGCATATCCAGCCTGGCTGTCTGGATCACGTCTTGGTTTCCTCAGTGACTTTTAAGGTCTCCTCTGTATTTTAGTATTTGTAGCCCCTCTTTGCATGTCTCACACACAGAGAGAGAGAGAGAGAGAGAGAGAGAGAGAGAGAGAGAGAGAGAGAGAGAGAGGAAGGAAGGAGAGAGAATACCTCCCCAAACTCTATGACCTTGTACAAGACTTTCCAAACAGAAAAAAAAAGAAAGAAAAAAATAAAAGAAAAAGAAAAAGAAAGCAATTTAAAAAGAAACTTTCTTCAATTCCAATTTTGTTCTGATGATACAGTTGTGTGCCGTGTCACAGCTTTGCTGTCACCTTACTCTTCTGAGATTTCCACTTCCTCCTGCTTCTGGGGCTTCATGAGGCCTCAGTGAGCAGAGCTAGTAAACTACTGGGAAGAACTCTCAGATGGTTTCAGCTCTAAAGGGAGCGCCTTTCCATCTGGCCTGAGCACAACTTATTTACCAGAACTGGACCAGGAGGGAGCAGAGGAGGTCTCCCAGTGCCGATCCTGTCACAAAACACTCTCAATCCATCTTAGAAGGGACCCACCCAGAGCTCATCAGGGCTCATTCGATTCACACTGCACACAGTCTTAAGAAGCCAGCCCCTCAGGATCGCTGACTAAGCATTTAATTAGCCGACAGCTGCTTGTACGGAAGGAAGACATGGCAACTCCCAGCAAGCAGTGCCTGGGCTGTCATCCCTGTAGCTTTCACCCTTCCGTACTGACATCAACTGCTGCTGAAGAGGCAGAAGGATGAAGAAATTGTACTACGAGAAAACCAGTGTTCTCTACGCAGCTCTCTGAGCAGCTGTGAAATGGGAGGGATCCCCTCATCCTGGGCCTCCTTGCCCTACCTAGGGGATGGGTCCTTGACCCCTTTAGAGCCGAGGCTGCTGTTGGCCACATGAACAGCCTCCACAAGGCTCCTTGGGGTCCTCTGTCCAGGGTCGGGTGGGGGTGGGGGGAGGAAGCGTCTTGGCTGTATGGCCCTCTCCTTATAATCTCTTTGCCACTGTGTACTCAGGGTGAACAAGGGGTGCCAGGTGTATCGGGAGATCCTGGCTTCCAAGGAGACAAGGTAATTGTTATCTGCTGCCTCCAGCCCTGCCTCCACCTGAATTCCTCGGGGCCTGTCTGTCAAGTGGCATTTCCTGTCTACCCACCTATCACTTCTCCTTGGCCCTCATCGTGGCCTCTGAATGTGTTTCCAGACCTCCACCACCACGTATCTCAGCCTGTTTTTCCTCACTACCCCCAGGCTGTCCTTCTGAGGCCACATCTTTGTTCTGTTCTTATATGCCCGTGGTTTCCAGCTGTTCTTAGGGACAAGTCCTGGTGCTTCACGCAGTGGCACGCACAGGATCCAGGTCTGTGGGCCACTCTGACACTCTCCTGCTTTTCCTCCCCTTGGCTGTGTTCCGACACACTAAACTATCCTGGGAACCTCAGCCTCTTTGAACACTGCTTTTCTTTTTGAGCAGAGCCCCTGGCCTCTGTACCTCTCTGATCAAACACCTTTCCCCACCCCCACCTCTACTTTCTCAGACAGAAAGCGGCCTCTGGTGCCCTGGGCAGATGTCTGTCTCTCACTCGGAGTACTCGCTCCTTAGCTTGGGGACCCATGCTTAGCTTCCTGCAGACTGAATCCCTTGAGGAACAGGACGCTAGACTGCCTGACAGCTCTGCTGGGGTCCTGCACTCAACAGTGACAATTAAGGACAAGTTGGCCAGAGGGAGGGAGAGGAGGGGGGAGGGACTAAGTGTGCTGACAGAAGGAACAAGGGATGAGCCATCGAGCCCTTGATCTCCAGAGGCCAGCTGCGGCCTGCCCAGAATGGCTCCTCTGTCTGAGTTGCACAGTGTGGCCACATCCGGCCTTCTCCTCAGCCCACCAGACCCCCGTCCCTTCCTCCCAGCCAGCCTGTCCTGACGCAGTCAGTGTCCATGTGTGTTCTAACATTCAGGCCTGGCTGTTCTCTTGGGCTCGGGTCTCACGAGGCCTGGAGGGCACTGCAGGACTAATATGGACCAAGATTCTCCGGGTCCTGTACTTAGGCCAGGGCAGCTCCCAATCCTGGTACCCAGGTACCCAGTGTTGGGATGCAGGCAAGTACGAGCTCAGCCCAAGCCTGAAGCGGAAGAGGGAGGCCCTTGTCCTTTTCCGAAGATCTGATTTCTAGGCCTGGGCTGGCAGGAGGATACTGCATACGCTCTTGGCATGGTTACCTTCAGATAACCCAGTTTCCATTTTCTTTCACAGGGGAGTCATGGCTTGCCAGGGTTCCCAGGTGCCCGGGGGAAGCCAGGGCCTATGGTAAGTTCTTCTTCGTAATCATCCACCTTGCTGTATCTTTGGGCTCTTGAGGCCAGTACCCCTCCATCTGCTTATGGATCACGGCTTGGCGTGCACCCACATCCAAAACCTCCCTTTGTCTTCCAGCAGTCCTGGGGTTGAGCAACATGAGGCACACATGGCCCCAGGCCAATTTCCTGGATAGAGTTTCTGAAACTGAGGGGCAGGAGCCACACTGGGAACTAGAAAGGCCCCAAGCCCAGCACACCAATGGACTCCAATAGGAACTAAACTCCACATGCCCACAGGCACTACTGATGCCGTCCATCCCATGTCACCGAGCCACGCCTTTTTAAAATTTTGTCACTTTCTTTGCATGCACACTGTCCACACTCAAGGAGCCGAGGATGGGCAGTGATGACTGCTTCCATTTCTTGATGTAGAAGTTCAGACTCTGAAGGCTGAAGTGACTTGCCTGAGTCTCCTGGATGGGACGGACACATAGCAGAAAACGTTCCAGCAACTGCTTCTTTTTAGCCAGCTAGGCAATTTCACTCGTGTAGCTCCAGAATGTGTCAACTGTCTTCTGCCTGGGGGGGATATTTGTGGGAAGGTAGGGCCTATAATCATCCTGTGTGTGTAGTGATTCTGTGTCTTCCACAGGGCAAAGCTGGGGACAAAGGCTCACTTGGGCTTCCTGGACCTCCTGGTCCTGAGGTATGTGATGTCTTTCTGTCGGTCGGTCGGTCTGTCTGTCTGTCTCTGTCTCTGTCTGTCTCTCTATCTCTCTGTCTGTCTGTATGTCTGTCTCTGTCTCTGCATCTGACTAGGGCTTTTAGTGTTATGCCCAGAGATGGCAAAGGAGTTGGTATGGATCACACATAAAATGAGAGATGAGGCCAAGGCTAGGAATGGACTCAGTCATACATGGTAAGATCCCAGCACTTGGATGGGGGTGGAGGCAGGAGGATGATCGAGAGCTCAAGGTCAGCCTAAGCTATGTAGCTAGACTCTCTATCTCTAAAACCAGAGGAAAACAAACATCACAGGTCAGTATGCCCTGCTTTCCTTCCCTCCTCAGCTTGTCTTAGCTCACCCAGGGGCTCCTCGAGCTAACCTCAGAGTCCTTCCGCACTGGTGGCTAACCCAACACTTGCTCCTACTGAGCCATCACCAAAGCCCTCCAGAGCTGCTGTCCACCCCCTCTGGGAGCTGCAGGCTGATTTGTAGGGGCCTCCTCTGAACCTTTCTTTGGGTATCAGTGCTCCGAGACATGATAGGGAGGGAAGGGAGCTGCCAAATCTGGGTTGGCTGGAGGATATGAGACCAGAAAAAGGTGATAATGCCAGCTAAGTGCGGGGGAGCCTGGAGAACAGCTGGCAGCAGCTGATACATGTGGTCACGAACATCTCAATCCTAGCCCAAGATGCCAAGTGGGTGCTCACTCTGGCTCTGCTAAGCTGCTCCCCTCTAACAGCAATATGGTACCCCAGTCAGGGCTTCTGTCTACCTCAGGCTTGCTGCCACTTAATCCCCAGCCAGGGTTCCCATCCCTCATCCAGAGCTCCCCGGCCTTGGGACCTTGTTCCTCCATGTTATTCCTGCAGGCAAGTGAAGAGCCTGTCCCTACGGGCTCTCCCAAGCGTTCCAAAGATCACTCATAGTCTTCCCCAATGGATGAGGGCGTGCTTCCTAAAAGCCACAGTCTGACTCTCTGCAGTGTTGACTTTGGCCAGGACACAACCCTATCTTTAGACGAATGAACTTGGCCTCTCCTCCATCTGCTGCTCACTGTGGAAAGACTCCTAAGTCTGGATTTCCTGGCCAGTAAAAGATGAACGCTCACTCCTGGACACGGACTGATGAGGTTCATCTTGAGCCAGGAGCTGGGGGAGAGAACTGGCCATACTGTGGCAGGGGTGGGAGGGGTGTGGAACAGGAGAGTTGATGCCTCTGTTTATGGATGGGAAAATCAAGGCTTGAAGCCCAAGAGGGGCAGCCTTAGGGTTGTTGTTCGGTAGCAATTAATCTTGACTCTGGCTCCCAGGATCCCTCTGGGGTCTGTCCAGCCTACCTTTGTGCTGCTTTGATTGGCTGACTCCATAGCCAGAAGTGGCTCTCCAGGGTGGAAGACAGAAGCCATGAGTGTGCTGGTTGTCTTTACTGGCTAGCACCTGGCCCTCAGGACCAGGGAGCGGGGGGAGCGCCTGCTCACAGTCCCCTGATTGAGTGGCCTCCTTTATTCAACACCAGAACTGAATCAGCATCCTGGCTGCTCTGTTCCCACAGGAGATGGTAATCCGAGGCAGGGATGTTTTCCCAGCACAAGGGACCAAGCTCTGTGAATGCAAGTCTGTATGGAGTACTTATTGTGAGGCGCCTGTCTAAGCACTTGGCTCCCATCAGTTATTTCAGCACTGCCCGCTGAGGCGTTTGATCGACTACCTACTCTGTAGGCTAAAGCCAGAGAGGCTGAGGAACTTGCCCCTCGCACAGGGTGTGAATAACAGGACAGGATTTGAGTTACGTTTTGAAGAAAGTTCAGTCTCAATGTGCCAGTTCCGCATTCAGGATTACTTGCCTAGTGTGGTGGCAACACCTTGAATCCCAGGCTCTCGGGAGGCAGAAGGAAATAGAGCTCTTGTAAGTTCAGGACCAGCCTGGTCTACATAGCAAGTTCTAAGCTAGCCTGAGCTACATAGTGAGACTATCGAGACTATCTAAAGAAAAAAATTATTCAGGACCATTTTGTGACTTTTCCGGGGGCGGGGGAAGGCAAAGGGATTTTGAACAGAAGTTAGTAGTATAAGGTTAAAAAGGAGAAGAGAAGACCAACCTCAGAAAACAAAGTGGAAGGGGGATGTTTTAGGCACAGAGTCATGTGGTGGGGAGAAGGGCCTTGATTTCTAGTTGCCCTAGGCTAATGGGTTTCTAGTCTGGATTAACAGAGGTATTTCTCATAAAACACGAATAGGGATGTTTCCATACTGGCTTAGGGAAACTGGCCCACTAGACAGAGCCAGGCCAAAGGGCACTTTTCCCTGGCTAGCAGCTGTGGTAGAAACAAACCTCTGGGGCGGGGAAAAGGGTCCCCAAGAGAGGCACCAGAGTATGCAGGGGAAGGAGGTCTCTCAGCCCCAGACTTGAACTGTCTGCTGCATGGCCACCTGTGGGGATAGGCCCCTTAAAGCTGCAGGTCAGGATGGGAGTGTGTCACAGAGTCCAGCACTCTGGGCAGGGACCTTAGGAATTCTAGCTTCTGATAGGAGGAGACTTAATAAAGAATACTAGCATTTACCTCTGCATAGCCAACAGGGCAAGTCATGGCCCAATAGATGAATATGGCCCATGGGTAAGGCTTCTCAGGCTAGGCAGGTGACTCAGAGCTCAGTGTCCTGAAAGGACCCTATTCTGTAAGATGGGTGACCATGTGTGACAGCCTTCTGTGTTTCTGAATGGTCTTCTGTGTCTTCATTTCTCCACCTCTCTCTCAACGAGTCTCCTGCAGGAAGGCTGTCTTTGACCTTGATATGTAACTAAGGATGGCCCACCTCTCCTTACCGTCCTGTCTCTGCCTTTTCCTCCCAGTGTTAAGATTAAGGACATGGGTCACCACACTCAGTACCTTCTGCAGTTTCTCAGCCACTCAGAAAAGTCAGGCTTGGGTCTGAAGAGAAGGAACACATAGCTGACCTACCCTGGGTCACACAGAAGCAGTGGTGGGGGTGGACACTGGTAGGGTGGGGCTTGTTCTGAACACTGCCAACCAGAGATCCATGTGACCTGGCTTTCTGCTTTCCCACAGGGTTTCCCAGGAGACATTGGCCCCCCAGGGGACAATGGCCCTGAAGGCATGAAGGTGAGTCCTCTCCCACCTAAGGTTCCTTGGCTGAAGATGCCCCAGGACCCAAGGTGGCTGCGGAGTGTGGAGTCCTGCCAACCCGATGTGGAGGTACTACCTCTGAAACCATTTCTATTCTCTTTCCCAGGGTAAGCCTGGAGCCCGAGGCCTACCTGGACCTCCTGGGCAGCTGGGGCCTGAGGTGAGTTGGCCCTGTCCCCTCTTGTCCCTCTTTGACTTCTCTAGCCTGTCCCAGCACCTACCTGGCTCTGTCCAGGGTACCAAAGCCATATCTGGGGCCAGGGCCCCTTGAGATTCATCACCAGAGCATGTGTTCCCTTACAGCCCTGCCTGTTTCTCTTCTCTAATCTAGTGGGACAAGTGACTTTCCATCCCCACCTGTCACAGTTCATCAGTCTCAAAATGAGAGGATAGGACATGTCAGACCCCTTTTATAAGTGGAGATCTTTCCTTGGAGATCCAGGGAAGGGAATGACTGCCGGGTCCTGTGTTGGTAGCAGGCAGGGCCTTGACTAGGACCTAGGTGTGCCAAAGTCCAGTCTGTGCTCAGATCCCCTGCTCTCCTCACAAACGCTCTTGGGAGACCCCAGAGCATCATGGCAATGCCATGACTTGCCAGTTCACCTGAACCTAGTCAGGAGGAGCTTGCCTCAGCCTATTGGGCCTTCCACAGTAGCCTGGCTTTTGCTTGTGCATGCCGCCCTGAGCCTTGCTTGGCACTGTGGTGCACAGCCGTGGGAGAATGAGCAACCGCAGGCAGGCCTTTGCTGATGCGAGCCTTTCTCCGAGCTGGGTGTGGGTCTGGCAGAGTCCCAGTGCTGGCTCTTCGAGTCACTGCATGGGGCTGCTTTCCGGGAAGCTGCAGTTGCTTGCTGCAGGGGCTGCTTTAAGGGGCTTGCGGTCAGGCTCTGGCTGCCAGAGGATCAGGCTGGAGACAGTTGTGACCTTTGGAGGGCTGGAGATCAAGGCCAGCAATAGGAATGAAAGGAAGAGAAGGAAGAGACAACTGCAGCCAAGGCCTCTCTGCCTGTGCTTCCATAGCTGCCCAGAAAAACCCTTACTGAGCCAGGCTCTGGGCCTGGGGACACTCGCTCCTTCCTACATTCACCAGGATCCCTGTGCCTTCCTGGGTGCTGTGTGCAGGGTGCTATGACATCCTTAAAACAAGATGTCATCCCTGGCCTCTAGGAGTCAGCATCAAGGATTCAGTCTGAGGAATCAGAGGCATACACCAGGGCTAATGTCTGCTATGGAGTAGAAAGCAGAGCTCAATACTGAATCTGTGTTTGAGCTGGAGCCTAAGGTCCCATTCTTGATGAACAGCTTAGACACTGGGGTTTGTGGTAAGATCCTTAGGTGGAGACTGGTGGACACCTCCCAAACCATGGGAACCAGGCTGTGAGCCAGGCACTCCGTCCACTTGCAAGGACTCCCTCCGTACAGCACGGGCTTTCCCAAAATTCCACTTTAACTTCCACCTTTGTCTTTCTTCTTTTTTTATGCCTCCCCCAACTCTAGGGAGATGAAGGACCCATGGGGCCACCAGGAGTCCCAGGCTTGGAGGTGAGTGCTGCTGGCCAGGAGGAGATGGGGCTTCTTAGAACTGAAGAATGGGCATAGGTGGGGCACCATTTGGCTAGTGATCTGGAGAACAGCCAGCGTGGAGGCCTTTGGCCAGTCAAAGAACACAAGACGTGGCCTAAGGAGGGAGACTGAAGGTGGGTGCCAGCGGCCTTACTTGTCTGTTAGGTCTGTCAGATTCTACGTGGCCGTTCCTCGTGTGTTTGCCCAGGAGCTGCTCACTTTGCTCAGTATTATCAGGGAGGAACAACAGAGGCTGAAGAGTGGAAGTCCCGCCTGGGTCCTACAACTGAACTTAGGGTTAGCTACCAGAGCCGGGGTTACGTTCTCTCCCCAGCTTCAGCTCTGAAGAACACCTACCTGCCCCACCCGCACCCCCAGGAATGGTGTTGACTGGCAGTCCATGAGGCCTCTGATTTCAGTTTCTCTTTACATTCAGAAATGATGGAGCACCCAGGTGCTTGTGTGGGTTACGTCATATTGGTGTGAGTAATTAGAACAAACACACATCCCAGGTGTGTTTATTAATTCAGTGGAAGTTAATGATAAGTCTGTTTCTCATAAGCAGAAATCTTTTGTTTTTTTTGCTTTTAGTCCCAAATCACTATATTTTCTGAATCAGAACAAGTGAGTAAGACAAAATCAGCACGACTCCCCACCCCCTTTTTGCAAAGCTCATGGATGTCACTTTGATGAAGTTAGCCGGCTTCTTACTTCTGTGTCTGCATCAGTTTATGTTGACGCCACGAGTCACAAGTCTCTGAAGAGTCCACCACATCCATCAGAGAGAGTGAGGAAGGCAGACGACAGACATCCCAGGGCCACTGGGAAGCAGACTTTCCCACCTGAGCCTCCTAAAAGGGTCCGGGGAAATCACAGAATTCTCTGACCATGTTTGGAAGACCACAACCAGGAAGTCTATCTTATCCTGTGCCCAGGTGCTCTGCCCAACCTCTTCCTGTCCTGTCCCTTAGAAAGCAGGGCCATTGTCCCTATTTATGACAGATCACTGCAGGGAATGAGGAAACCATGCTGAGGCCACCTAGCTGGAGAGCATCCTTGAGTTCCTTTGTCCGGGTGCCTGGTGACACTGGATCTCTACATCACTGTGCCCTCCAGAATGTGCTAGCCTCCTAAGGTTCTCCAGGGTCCCTCAGCACTGTCCCCACAGCTCCCCTGATGTGTGTCTCTCTATTGCAGGGTCAACCTGGAAGGAAGGGGTTCCCGGGGAGGCCTGGCCTGGACGGCTCGAAGGTGAGGAAACTTAGGCATGCCTGGGGGTGGTAGCGGAGTTGGGTCTGACATATAAAACCCTGGACAAGCACGGGCTCTCGTGGCTAATGAAAAAGAAGGGAGAAAGTGGCCCTTATTCATTCCAGGGTAACAGGGGAGGGGAAAGGAAGTAGACTAGGTATTCAACAGAGGGGGATTGTTCAAGTCACGGATACAGTCCAGACACTGTGGCAGGCTGCGAGTGGCAGCTTAAGCTGGGGTGTCACCTGCCTTCTTCCTCTACTGAGCAGGCAAGAGACTGACAGTGCTTAACTGGAGTAGACAGAGGTTTCCGCATTTTCCTTTGGGCTTCTGGCGTGTGATGGAGATCCATTGTGTTTGTTACTGGGCCTTTTTATTTTCAATGATCAAAATAAGTACTGACCCCAGTAAGGGAGGGGACTACTTTTCTTATCTCAGTGACAAAATACCTGACAGAAAACTAGTTAAGGGAGTGTCTTAGTCGGGGTCACTACGCTGTGATGAAATGCCATGACCAAAAGCAAGTTGGAGAGGAAAGGGCTAAACTGACCTGCACTTCCACATCAATGTTAATCCTGGAAGGAAGTCAGGACAGGCACTCAAGTAGGACAGGAACCTGAAGGCAGGAGCTGATGAAGAGGCCCTGGAAGGGTGCTGTTTACCAGATTTCTCTTCATGCGTTGCTCAGCCTGCTTTCTTACAGAACCCAGGACCACCAGCCCAAGGGTGATTCCATCCACAATGTGCTGGACACTCCCTATCAGTTATAAAATGGTTTTCAGGCTTGCTACAGCCTGGTCTTATGGAGGCATTTTCTCAACTGAGATTCCCTCCTCACAGATAGCCATAGTGTGTCAAGTTGACATAAAACTAGCCAGCACAGGAAAGAAGAATGTATCTTGTCTGCCAGTTTAAGAGGGTACAAGCCACCATGGAGAGGTGTGGTGGAGATCATGGAGGCAAAACCATGTAGCTGGCCAGAGTGGGAAGTAGGAAGCAGGGGATGGTGGCTGGTGTAGAATATTAAATCTCAATCCCTGGCTGATCATTCTGTTCCTGGATAAAAGGCACACAACTGGGGCTGGGGATTTAGCTCAGTGGTAGAGCGCTTACCTAGGAAGTGCAAGGCCCTGGGTTCGGTCCCCAGCTCCGAAAAAAAGAACCAAAAAAAAAAAAAAGGCACACAACTTTCATTATGTACAAGAAGCCTTAATCAGTCAGCACTAGCACTCTAGATATATATAGAGGTATATCTACCCTCTATGCTATCAGAATCTGCTTCCCCATCGATAACCTGGAGTTATTATTTGCTATGTTTCATCCAATTGGCCAATGCTCATGGCCATGCTTTCTTGACTTCTAACCCATGGCGTCTCTCCTCTCTCCACATTCTTCTCCCTCTCCTCATGGTCTCCTTCAACCCCTGGTCTGGAAACACCAAGCTCTGCCTATCTCAATTCTGCCCAGCTATAGCCTGTAGGCGTCTTTATTCACCAATCAGAAATAACTTGGGGGTAAGGTCACAAAAGTCTACCTGAGGACTGTCTCATCTCTGGGGCAACCAGGCCTTGGGGGCCCACAGTTAGCATTACAATACATAGCAAGAGGCCAAACCTCACCAGGTAGCTGTCCCCTTTCTTCCTTTTATTCACTTGGGTGCCCAGCCCCTGGGATGGTGCTATTCACAGTCAGCATGAGTCTTCCTGTCTCAGATAAGCCTCCCTAGAAATACCAGCATAGACACAGATGTGTGCTTTGATGCCCATTTCAAATCCAGTCAGGTTGATACCAAAGATTAGCCGTCATTTCCAAGGGGGCTATGTTGGACTAAGTCTATGGATACATTGGAAAGAGAAGGGGAGGAAACAGTTGGAGGATCTAATGGGCTCTGGTGATAGCATTCACCCAAGGGAGTCTATAGCCTGGCCCTGTCAGCATGTCTGACATCTAGACTATGTATGACTCAGACACATGTGCTGTGTTTTATTTCTAAGTTCCTGTCCTTGCGAGCCTGCATCCTGCCCTCTGAGATCTTGCCACAGTCCCTCGGATACCAGTTGGGTTTCTGTGGTGGGCAGATTCATCCCAGGACATCTGTTGATCACTAATCCACTCATACTGTGGAGAGACTGTGGCTGCTATGGCCACCTATTGAGTAATATCTGTTCATCAGAGACCATGGCTGCCAGGTCATACCGGGTCACCAAGTACTAGAAGCTGGGACTCTGAACCCAGCTCAGAGACAAGATTCCTGAAGGATATCTGTGCTGGTGATCAGCTTGGGAGGGAGGCTTAGTCTCCTAATGATCTTTACCTGCAATTCCACACTCTTCCTGCAGGGGGAAACATACATGGAAATGGGTCTCAATCAAGCTGACCAACCCCAATTCTAGCCCTCCTTGTAGCTGGCTCTGTGACCTTACAGTCCTTTCCACCCCCAACAAAATTAATTAGGTTGCTTGGTGTCCAAAAGGAGTCAGTATGCTTGGGTACTTTGGTACCCACTCAAAGGGAATGAGATTGTGGTGTTGGAGTAGTGATTTTTGGTTGCTGCTAACTGTTTGGCATCTTCAAGGTCAAAGTTTCGGGATTGGGCTTCTGATTCATCGTCACCAATGACACCTAAGACCACTTTCTCCTTAGCACTTCCTCAAGTGGCTTCAGTGTCCCATCTTCTGACCTGACTTGTCTTCTATTTTTATTCCTTTGCAGGGGGAACCAGGGGATCCTGGACGGCCAGGGCCTGTGGGTGAACAGGTAAGCTAGTGATGGTGCCAGTACAGTGGCTTCTCTGTGGGTCACTTACCTGTGCTAAGTCTAGTGCTGTGTGGTCACTCAGTCTGGGAACATTCCAGAACCAGGCCTCTTGCACATGCTCAAAGAAGGGCGGTCCCTAAATAATAAGGCTTGACACTTTAGTTTTTGATGCATTTGCTCAAATGGTTAATGTGATGTCACCTACTAAAACTGGGGTTAAACCGGAGTTCTCGGAAATGACTGTGTTCTTTTAGTTCAGTGAGTTTTCAACCTATAGGTTGCGACCCCTTTGGGGGCAGGGAATCGAATGACCCTTTCACAGGGGTCACCCAAGACAATTTGTATATCAGATATTTAGATTACAATTCATAACAGTGGCAAAATTACAGTTATGAAGTAGCCACCAAAAATGTGTGGTTGAGATCATCATACCATGACGGGTCGCAGCATTAGGAAGGCTGAGAACTACTGCCTTATCTAGAGAAATAGATCCATTCTTCAGAGGCTCAGGGTCCAAGCCTCCCTTTGTTGTAAAGAAGAATCTCAAATCAGAGGCTCTGGGTATCTGGAAAGCAGGAACAAGGTCTGCAGAAGAAAGGTTGGCATTTGTCAGTCAAAAGTTTGAGAATCCTCACTCACCGTCCTTAACCAGTTAGAGAATCTCTTCTGGGTGCTGTGTGGGTGGCTACCTCAGGGCCTCCCTTCAGGCCTCAGTGCCTCTTGCCAGCTTGAGGGCCCAGACATGGAGTTGTATGATATTTTCCACACCTCTAAATGAGGACCCTCTAGGAGCCTTGGAAGAGGCCTCCTCAATCATGAAGGAGGAAGACTCAGAAGAATTCAGTTGTGCCCAGAAGGGCCATCCATGGCGTGAGACTCCCATGTGACAGGCTTCCTCAAAAGGCCTGTAACATCTGTTGAGAAAGAGCGAGAGATAGGAATTAGAGCTGGGGGAGGCCAACATGTTTGAAATCTTTCAGTGTCATTTGAGCATGTTCTGTGGGAAGCCTGGAGCTTGGCGCAGCCTAGATGTATTTCCTGACTGGAAAAAAAACCAGCAAATTTAAGTTCATAGCTATGCTAATGGTTGGCCCTGGGGAAATAGATACTTAGAACCTTGGAACCTTCAAGACTTGGGGATTCCTAGAAGTCACTTTCTCCAGGGCCCTGACAGTTTTCCATGCCTTAGATTCCTTTGCCCAGCTAAGAAAGCCTGTGAATCCTTCCTTTGAGTAGATTTAAGTGGATAGTGTCATAAGTGGAGGATTGGAAGGCAGCCAGTAACAGTAACAGAAACTAAAACGTGTCTAGATGTGGCACACATGTATCTACTTCGTGCATGATTAACACCCTCAACAACGAAACCTACCAGTGACCGCCATGTTAAGGTGTATTGAAGCTCTGAGATCTGTGTAGGAATGATTGTAGTGATATGTAACCAGATGGAGAGTCTCAAATTTTATATGCTACTGGGGCTGGGTGCATCTGTGTTCATAGTTAGAGAAAGATGCAACATTTTAATAGGAATGTAATGCAAGTAAAAGCTGTGAGCTTCTCTGTTCAAATTCCCGGATTCCATCCACAGAAGCTTATAGGAGCCCCCAGCTTAAGAAATTCCGGATTCTGGCCCACATTTGCAGTTTGTGTCACAAACTTGGGAGGAAAAATGGAGTCAAATGTATGCTCATAGGGGCAGTGGCTGAACTGGAGCTAAGAGGTGTAGACACCCTGCTTGGGACAGCTCTGGCTCACCAGGACAGCAGAGCCCCTAGCTAGCTGTGTGTCCAGCAGTTATAAACTGTTACAGGAAGGAAGGCTATCAGAGCTGAGACTCAACACTGGCCCCTGCATTTGCTCTAAGGCATGAGAGGACACCAGCCCCTCTCCAGGTGGCCATAGCAAAGGAGTGGGTGTTTCCTGCCCCTGACTGAACCACAGGCTCCCCAGGAGAGATCCCCAAGCTCACACCACAGGCCGTGCTTGCAATCACGATAATGGCTTCATTTGTTGCATGAGGTACCAGGCTCCATACCAAGCACTAGACACACTCCTCTGCGGTCCCTCCAACCGTTCTGTGATGGGAGCTGTGATGAACCATCCCCAACTTGCAAACGAGGAAACTGAGGCCCTGAGAAATTAAGTAGCTTGTTCAAAGTCTCATTGGCAGAAGCATAACTCACAACCAACTGACTCTTCAGACTCTGAGCTCCCAGGTTCTACCCTGACAAAAATGAAAAATCCTCTGATTTCCTAGAAACCTTACAGTCTTCTACCAATGAGCACAGACTGCTTGTCAGGCCCTGTCCTAGGTGCTGGGAACAAGGTGTGAGCCTTGCCTTCCCAGGACCTCTCCAGGGAAAATGAGCCTGTCAATACCTATCTGGAATGGTTGAACAGCTGTGGTCTCACAGCTGTCTGATTCTCAGAAGCATGAACCTCCTCCCTCCCATGCCCAACAGAATGCTGCGAGGAGAGGAGATGCACCATATCTTGCCAGCTAGAGAGGAGCAGGCTGTGCCTGTGACTTTCAGAGCTGCCTCTCTGGCCACCCTGTCAGGAGGAAGCCCTGTGTGCCTCTGAGAGACTGCTTCCTTTCCCTTTGACTCACTGCCAGTCCAAACCCCTCCCTACAGGAAGGCACCCCATGGAGCTCTGGAGGCCAGGGCAATAGCACTTGCTGGATGTCTCATTCAGATCCTGGCTGGCTTCTCTTTGGAGATTTATGTCTTCTAGGTCTCTAGAAATAATAAATTTAAAGTTGCCATGCAATTTATTTCTCCAGGCCCATAAGGCCATGTGTGTGTATTCCCTTCCCTGGCAGCGTTTGTCTGACTACTTCCTGTTGGGGAGGTCTGTCAGTGCTTTAGCCCTGGGCCCCTTTAAAAGCACCCGGGGTCGTGAACAGTCAGAACCATCAGGAGGTGGGAGGGACCTTTGTTAGGTTGCTAGTTCTGTAGATATCATGTAGGTAGACCAGTTGGTTCAGGGTCCATACACCTGGAGTTTGAGTAAGAGTGGCATAGACAGAGTGCCAAGTGCAGGTTTAGGTATGTAACAAGCCCTCGGTACATGGACTCATAGGTGTTAATGTCACTGTCACCTTAGAAAGGCCCCAGTTTATTTGATTTGTTGTTGTTTGGTTTTGACTTTTGAGACAGGGACTCACTTTGTAGCCCTGCCTGTCCTGGTACTTGCTACATAGCTCAGGCTAGAACCAAACTCCAGATTATGCTCCAGCTTTTTGAGTACTAGGATTCCAGGTATGAGTTATCATGCCCGTGTTTTGTTTGCTTGTTGCAAAAGTGAGTACCTGGCTCTCCTCCATGAGCCCATAGCTCCTTATATCACCTCTGAAAGAGTGACCAGAGACTGGCCAGGAAGCCATCCTGCAGGTGGTGATGGCACTGGCCCACTCACATGCACACCTTTGGGGCCTACAGTGGAGAACAGGTTCAAGAGGGCTGGGAGAGCATTGTCTGAGTCCCTGCCTCCACCCACTTGACTGCCACAATACTTGGTCCCTGGAAGCTTGGCACTTACAGCTGTCTTTGGGGAAGGAGAAATGGGCTTTCTGAACTAAGCAGCACCTCTTCCCCTCCCAGCTCCCTGGCAGGGAGGCTGGCTCTCCAGCTTAATTGAGCACTGGCCCTCAGAAGTGGGGCACAGGGAACAGATTTCACAGGACAAACCCACCCACTCCTGTATGTCCTAATTTTCTGGGAAATGCCTGGCTGTACATCTGTGGCACCCCAAAGCTTCTCTTGCCCTCCTGACCCACACAGGAACCCTCTGAGTGTGTGTCTCAACTGAAAGGAGGTGGGTTCCAGCAAGAATTTGCTTTACCTCCTTGGGGACTCTTGGCTGTTCACCTGCTCTAGGCATGCTCAGCTGCTCAGGGTGACAGCAGGACCACTAAGAAAAGCCTCTGGAACCTGGAGGCAAGTTGTCACACACACAAGAGTTAAAAAAGAGCCAAAGGAGGGGAGTGTGTGTGTGTGTGTGTGTGTGTGTGTGTGTGTATGTGTGTGTATGTGTGTGTTTGTGCATGGGGTATGTATATGCATGTATGTGTCTATGTATGGTTCATGCATGTCTATATGTTATCTGTCTGTGTGTCTGTACATGCATGTTCATGTGTATATGTGTGTGTCTGCCTCTTTGCATGTGTGTCTTTGCCTGTGTGTGTGTACGAGTGTCCATGTGTATCTGTGTGTGTTTGTGTGTTTGTCTGTGCATGTGTTTATGTCTGTGTGTCTGAGTGCATGTGCTTTTAGCAAAGGAAAGCTCTTCAGTAGAAGCCTCCACTTCCTAGATTCCACCCTGTCTCTGCTGTAGGCTGTTAGGGTTTTTCTGTTCCAGTCAACAAGTTTGTTTCTCTCTGAAACAGCCCCAGAGCCCCCAAAGATGGAGACAGATGGCCTCTTCCCAGCTCACTCCCCCCACTCCAGATCTCCAAATGTGTAGGGATCCCAGCCTGCTTCTGGCACGGGAAGAATGCTCAGCTCCCAGCGTTGCTGGCAACAGCCCCACCACTTGGCTCTCAAATCTGAACCATCTGGCAGAGTGTGGGGAGAAGCAGCCCAGAGGCTATGCTTGTCCACAGCAGTCCCAGCCATAAGAGTCACTGGGCACGGGCTGAGGAGGGGTGGGGGGGTGGGGCTGAGGGGGTGGGGTAATGGGTGGGCTGGGCCCAGGGGATAGAAAACCTTGAACACTCAGCATGCCTCCAGATTCACTCCTTTTTCCTGATGTGTCATTCCCAGGGGCTTATGGGATTTGTTGGTCTGGTTGGAGAGCCTGGAATTGTTGGGGAGAAGGTAAGTTAGGGTACGGGAGACAAACCCTCAGAGGTTGTGCTTTTTAATCGAGAAAGGCAAAAGGGCCAGTGGGGATGGGGGCTGTAGAAATTGTGCCACCTCCCTCTGGTTCTGGCATCCCATGTTCTCTAAGAGCCTGTGTTCCTGTCTCTGTACCCCATGTCCCTGTATTCCAGAGCCCTTGTCTTCAACCATACCCAAAATCAGAGATTGGCATGGCCACGGGCTGGTGTGCATCCTGGGTCCTCACAGCTGCCTACTGGCATCACCCAGCATGGGTAGCAGTGGTTGGATTATTCTTCAGGAGACATTGCCCCCAGGTGTCTCTATCGCCCCTGGAAACTCTGTCCTAGACAGGAGGCCAATGAAATTCCAGCAGAAAGGGTGGCTGGCCCAAGGCCACCCAGACTGTAAGTGTCAGAGCAAGGATTTCAACCAGGTCCATCACTGCAGGTCAACACTTTGCCAACTAAGCCCAAGTGGTGGTCTGTGGCTTCCCTTGCCCCTGTAGAGGCCTCATAAGTTTGCAGACTCAGGTGCTTCAATCTTCTTCGATTCCTGGAAACCCCCCCCCCATGCTCCTCCTCTCCTGCTAACTCTAACACTATTTTAAAGTAACCATTCACCAAAAGTCACCAAGTTTGTACAGGAAAGCCCGAGGAGCTCTTACTCTTACTCTTACTTGTCCTTTAGTGCTAGCAGCTTATGTGAGCATCACACAGCATCAAAGCCAACCCTGGTCTTCTATTGCTGAAGTTTCTCACGCCCTTCCTCACCCTTTGGGAAGGTCCCCTCTTCCCAAGCCCATTCTTCTTGAGTCACTTGCTGGGAGTCCTTCCATCATCAGGTGGTAATACCCCTATGGCAGTGCCTCCCAGCCCTGCACCTGTCCCAGGATGCAGCTTTCCTAGAGCTTCCCATTATCTCTCTACCCCACTGGGTGTCTTGCATTATAGGAAGTGATCTGTTTCTTCTCCTCATGGAATACCGGGGGTCAGGTACATACTGGTGTCAGCACACAATGGATGGTTAATTCGTTTTTACTCCAAGAGGAGAAGAGGGTCTTGCAGAAACTGAGTCAAAATGGCTGTAGCCTTGATTGCTGCCCTTGACTCCCTGGCCTGTTTGAATTGCTCTAGAGGACACAGGTGATGTCTATTGATCTGGTGTGCCATGGGGGAGAGAGTGCCATGAACAGAAAGAAAGAAAGAAAGAAAGAGAGAGAGAGAGAGAGAGAGAGAGAGAGAGAGAGAAAGAAAGAAAGAAAGAAAGAAAGAAAGAAAGAAAGAAAGAAAGAAAGAAAGAAAGAAAGTATGGCTGCTTCTGTCTCAGCAAGTCCAGCCCAGGGGCTACTAGGCCTAATGAGAACCACGTGATGTGGGCCAGGATCAAAGGGGTGGTGCAATTATTATATCTTTCACTGGGATCATCCTGGCCAAGGGACACTTTTTACATTACCTTGGTAGAGGAAGCGAGGTTTCCTGCCACTGAAACTTACAAGTGAGTAAGCTAGGAATGACTTCATAGACCATTGTCAAGTGCCTGCCTCCCTTTGGGCCCCTTCCCCCAGAGTCCCTCAGCCCCAGCCATGACCTATGTGCCTTGCTGTCTCTGTCACAGGGAGACCGTGGAGTGATGGGACCCCCGGGGGCACCTGGACCCAAGGGGTCGATGGTAAGGAGTAAGTCTGCATCCTCTCCCCTCTCCTGATGTAGCCTCAGATGATTGTCCTGTTCCCTCCACACATCACATGCTCCAAACAGCCATGATGCCTAGCTCTCTGCATCCCTGGCCTGGCATGACTTTTGACCTCCACACCCTGGGTTGGGGCTGATCCCCTGACATGGGGCTGAAGGAGAGAGGATATGGCACTGTCATCAGCTGACTCATCATTTTTCTTCCTCCTTGGCAGGGCCATCCTGGAACACCTGGTGGTGTTGGGGACCCTGGAGAGCCTGGACCCTGGGTAAACAAATCTTTCATGTCTCCTAGCACAGACATACAGAATCCAGACCTCAAGTCTCAGACCTGAGTGGACACCCAACCCCTAGCCCTAGGCTGAGTTCCTAGGCCGATGCTACAGCTTTCTCTGAGACCACATTTTGTTCATGGGAAACCTAAAGTGTGTTGAGACAGTGGTGACTCTATCATGGGCTGAATGGAGCCCTGGGCCTGAGGTTTCATTCGGGGCAACCTGTGACACTCAGGAGCACTTAGTTGTGTCCTTTCTATCCTTAACCTGTTGAATGCTCTATCAAGACAGTGAGTAATCTGTGCGGATTCTAGAACTGGGGACAGAGATGTCAACAAGGCAGAGAGTGATCCATCCTCAGGAATGGTCATAGAAAATCTAATAAATCAGGGGTGCTGTTATGGGAGTGTTTGAGGCTTCCTGGCATGATGACGGAGGCCATGGGAAGGTTCCAGAGACCCCTACGGCTGCCTAGGAAGAGTGGTATTAGAGAGGGCTGCAGGAGGTATACGGCCTGGAATACCCAGAGTCAGGTATACTCCTGAGGGTGGCTGGGGGCTGCTCTTGTTTGGAATATGTGCTTGAAGTAGATGAAATGTGGAGCACTCGCTAAGACCAAGGACAAGGCTCATCCCTGGAGTGGGGGAGGGGCATTGGAGGTGGGGAACAGCCTTATCCCTATGCACATTTGGGAATGATGAATTCTCAAAAAAGCCAGATGAAGGAGCTCTGTAGTGCTGAATGAGAAAATGCAGGCAGCGTTGATGGCGTGAACTGGTGGTGGGGTTTCCCGCGTACCAGTTCTGTGCTGAGGGAGAGAGAAAAGCCAAGTCCATTTCTACCCTGGTTTGTACGGCCATTGACGGGTGTTTATTGAGCACCTTCTGCATACCAGGGTCATGTTAGGTACTGAGGAGAAGCAGTAAGGGATTCATACAGATAAGATAAACCTGGACACTTGTAAACCTCACCAAGCATGTGCCAAGCGTCAGTCAGGTGGTGCATCCTCCCCACAGTCCTTTGAGCCAATGAAAAGGTGTCCCTGGGCAGAGCCACCCTTTGGGGTCCCAGTCACATGCATATTTCCCCTGCTCACGAAAGGGGAAGGCCATGTCTGGCTAGAGATTTGGAACCGGGACTATGGTGGGAAGAAGCAGGAGGCGGAGGACAGTTTTCAGTCCAATATCCAGCCTCTGTCCTGTGCTTAGAGCTGGGGCGGTTAGAGCCCACTGGTGTTCGAGAAGCCCACTGACGCTTGAGCCCGGGAGTGCTTAGGGTCTGCCCTCAAATTCTTTCTTCTGGGCCTTCTTGACAAAGTACTTGCTGTGCAGTCACCAGGACCTGAGTTTGGACCCTCAACATCTGTGTGAAAAGCTAAGTGTGGTGGTGATCAGCTGGAACCCCAGGGGTGGGGAGGTGGAGAGAGGAGGACCCTGGGGGCTCTATGATCGGCCAGCCTAGCTGAATTGCCAAGCTAGTCATTCATTGAGAGACCCTGCCTCAAAAAATAAAGTGGAGATTGACAGAGGGAGACATCCAGAATTGACCTCTGGTTGCCACATGCACATACACACGTCTGTGTGAACCTTCATACCTGAGGCTCCCTCTGCCTCAGTTTCCCCAGCTGTCAGCCAGGATCATGCAGCAATCACCACTGAGGTGAGAATCAGCTGTTATTTTATGTGCTGTCATACCTGAGCACTTCATAGTCATCAGCTACTTGTGAGACATAGTGGCAGACACCACAGCAATGGTGTCTACCACTGAAGTGTCATTTCTGCCCGTCTGATGAGCATTTTCCTGCCCTATTAACTTCCTCACTCTGCACTCTGAGCTCAATCCCAGACCAATGACTGGGTAGAGAGAGGCAGGTCCTCGGACCCTGTAGGTCCCTTCAATGTCCACCAGCCTGAGGGAAGAGGGGCTTTCGTCATTCCAGCTGTAGATGAGGACACCGAGGTGAGGCCATTTGCCCTAGGCCTCACAGCTAGTGGCCGTGGAACTGTGTCCTGCTGTGGTGCTGTTCCTTCAGGTCCTTCAAATAATTTAGCTCATGCAGAACCAAGCTCCTGAGACCTCAGAGGATGTGCTATATGCCTTCTGAGAGAGCATTCTGGAAAACGGCCTGTTACTATATCCACCAGCTGCCTGCCAAGTCTGCCTTCTTACCGTGCAAGCCTGGGGTTGCTGGTATGTCAGGCTGCATGCTGGCCCTTACCTACAGCCGCAGCAGTGGCAGACCCAGTGGGTCTGTGCGCTAATATGTCTACACCTCAGGGCTGTGGGAGAAGCAAGATGGGGATGGGCTCCAAGGGGAGGCTGCCCCTTCTCTGGAAGTCTCCTGCCTCCCTCACCAGGTCTAGCTGACTGGCACAGATAGTTATCTGTGCTCTCTGAGAACCCTGCGCAGCCAAGGTGCCAAGTTTAAGGGACCCAGCTATGCTACCATTCTGACTCTGCCCTCACCTTCCTATTTGCCTCTTACCTTCTTCTTCCTCCCTCCCTCCCTCCCTTCCTTCCTTCCTGATTTTTAGATAAGGTCTCACTGTGGAATCCCCCAGCTGGCCCAGAACTCAAACTAGGTCAGGCCAGAGAGTCTTAAACCCTTTCCACTCACGAATCCTCAGGCAAGAGACTTTCATGCCACTCCAGGTATATAGGTTTATAAAATAGCTCTGCAGGTCAAACACCGCCTGACAGTAAGTCACACAGAAATTCCCTTTGGAGCAGTCATTGGTATCCGAATCATTTCACCATCTGTTAAATATGAACGCTTGCACCCCACGGAGATGGAAGAGCTTGTTAACTTTTACATAGAGGATTACGGCTTGGCTGAATATTTGATACTGCCGGACCCCGGGCAGCCTCGCCAGTTTTCAGAGTTGATTGGCAGATGTTTTAAATCTAATCATCAATGCTGAACACTCTGCTTTGCATAAATATGTAATAAAAATGGCAGAAGTGTGTTTGGGACCATTCAGAAATTGCTGGAAATGTTGTTCTAATTCTAAGCCAAACTTCAATGAATGATTTTTTTTTTTTAAAAAAAATGGAACTCAAGATGGCAAAGCAATTTTCAAAACCAAACATTCTAACACAGTCTAAAGATATGTTAATTTGACACTTGATACTTGAGTGCTGGATGTGGTGATAGGGAGATACTTAAAGTCTTTGTTTTCCTTTATTGGAGTGACATATTTCTGTGCGGACAGAAATGAGTCTGAACACTGCTGTCTAGAACAGACGGCCAGCTCGAATCTGAGCCCAAGTATTCCAGGCAGCATTTGCTGGGATGTCATGTGCAGTGTGAACTGCGTGTGTTGTATGTTCACAGCCATGGCTCTGGTGGAGTCGGATGATACAACACAGGCAAGCACAGCCTGAAATGTCTGACTCACAGTTTTGGTTTCAAATTGTGTTTTGGTTCATTTTATACATTCAGAAACCTCTAACGGTTGCCAGTTTTTTCCTCAGCCTCCACGTTCAGTAATATGACTCCACATGGGGTCTCAGACTGCAGTAAGAAACTGAACTAGGCTGGTCTTGAACTTATGACAGGGCTTCTGCCTCAAACTCCCTGATGCTCCAAGTACAGGTGCAAACCACTGTACCTAGCTCAGTCCTGACGCTTCATCTCTGCCTTGTCCTACTTCTGTCCCCACCCTGACCCAACAGACTCCCTTCTCCTCCTCGTCCTCGTCCTCGTCCTCGTCCTCCTCCTCCTCCTCCTCCTCCTCCTCCTCCTCCTTCTTACCTCCTTCTCCTCCTCCTCTTCCTTCTCCAAGACTTCTGATGCCTCAGGTTGAGGGAACCTACCCAGGGCTGTGTGTGCTGGGAATGAGGGACAGAACTCAGATGCCCTCTGAGGAGATAAAAAGCATGGGGATGAGAAGTGATACCCGTCACATGTTGCTGTCACCTCTCACAGCAGATTGTGAGATTGGAAAACGACTTGTCTAGGGAAGCTCTGCCCACCCAGACCCCAGGACACTAGCCACGCCCAGGGTTGCCACTTACCAAGAGCTTCTCCCTGCAGGCCAGAGTGCCTGCTTCTCAGCCCTGTGGCTGCTGGCTTCCTACCCCACCAATGCTCTCATGCCCTGAAGGGGCTTCTAATCCATTGCCTTCTTTCCACAGGGCCCTCCAGGATCTCGAGGACTGCCAGGCATGAGGGGAGCCAAGGGGCACCGGGTAAGCCAGGACACTTCAGCTTCTTGTCCCCCGCCCCACTCTGGGATTTGTGATTTCTTGGCCAGGGGCCAGGCACAGCCAGAGTCCGATGCTGGAGACTGAGCCAGAGCCCTCTTCCCAGTCTGTGTCTGAGTACCACACCTGGCTGTCCAGAGACCACAAATGAGCCTCAATCAATCTTCACTCATTCCACTACTGTTCCCACCACGTGAGGCACCACTGGAAGCAGACACATGGGACAACAGGGCAGGCCTAAACCCTGCCTGGCCTTGTGACCCAGATACAGATCACGCATACCTACTGGCTTTTAACAGTCAAAGCTCTCCACTAAGAGTAGTGGGGAGCCATGGAGTTTTAAGACAAGAGCTCATCTGAATACAGCAGCCTAGGGAATTCACCAATACTTGGTGCTGTCTGTCACATACAGTAGCTCATTTAACCTTCAGCTTTACCCTGCCAGGGAAGTGCTGTTGTTGCCTTCAGAAAATGCCGACACAGATAGGTTAAGACACTTGTCTCAGGCTGCTCAGCTGCACAGTGATTCTGCCTCAACCTCCCCAATGTTTGGAGTGCAGATTTGAACTTGAACGGGTAGAGCTCAGATCTGAATGCAGGGAATCCGACTCTGACATGCCAATTTTAGTCTCCTTTTAAGTTCCAAAGGGTAAACGGAATGGTCTCCTATCCTGGGGTGAAGGCACGTGGCCTCCCTGTGAGGAGGAAACAGGATGGTGCCGGCTGCCCAGGCTGTTTACCAAGCTCCATGTGGGTTTCTGACACCATTTCCTATTGGCTGTATCTAGTTTTAAGACATGGCCTGGAGTAGAGCAGCCATCTTGTGGTAGAAAGATGAGACATTGCTTTGGCCACTAGGGTCCCTCCCAGTACCCGTTCCTTCTGGGTCGCTTAAGTGAAACAAGGCCTAAGGGTTTCTGGGTGGCCCCTGACCTAGCTGTGGGGTGAACCATGGAGGCCTGGGCCATCCACGTGTCAAATGGGGAGCTGTCCCCACACCCCTTCCCAGCAGTGACTAAAAGACTCTCCCTCCCAATTCTTACACGCCTCCCAATTGAGGAAAGCCAGGCTCCTATCAGAGTATTCAGGGCAGGATGGGATGTCCGAGGACCAGAGCCATTTCCTGTGAAGTTTGGCTGAGGTTGGAACATGGGATCAGTCGTGGGGCCAGGGACCTAGAGAGGCGCCCACTGCACCTATTAAATCTGAGTTCTGCCAAGCTTGTCCTATGTCCTTTGAAAAGCTCTTTGTTCTCTGACTCTCAGATTCCCCATGGGTGCCATGGGAGATCTGAAGGCTTATGCTGGCTTTCCTGCCTATGCATAGGGTGGGCATTCTATGCTGAGAGAAAGGGTCTGGAGACAGAGAGGTGGCCCGTTAGTACTCTGCAAAAGAATGAAAGTACCCAGTCAGTTACCATGAGTGAGGCAAGTCTCTTGCCTTCCCAGTTTGTGGCTGTGCAACCTCAAGCTAGTCTCTTCACTTCTCAGAGGCTTTCCTCATCTGTTCAGGTGGGGAGTTCCTACTGAAGGGGTATTATGATTTGGGATGCCCGGTGCTACGTCTGAGTTTTCAGAGTAAGCTTGGACATCAGACAGCCGATTTCCCCTCCTCTACTCTCCTTCTCCTTCTGTAAAATGGGCCAGCAACAGAGCCGGCTTGGTTGGGTATGCAGACCCAGTTGCTTCCCAAGAGCTTTGGCTTTAGGGTGGCCACATACACTGGGTTTCCCTCTTTCCTTTTGCCCTTTTCTTGCTGGGTTTTCTGACCCTGGCAGGAGGGGCTCTGCTGAGCCTGACTGGACCCAGTTGGAGGGCAACCCCAGGGTGGTCTCTGATGTGGTTCCAAGGGGAACCCTAGCATGCCGCATAGGAAGGCCTGCCTGAGACACAAGGGAAGGAGGGTAGCGGGCGGACCTTCAGGATAGGCTATTTGGTGCCATAGCTCAGAATAATGGCTGGGCACCCATCGTGGCTGGTATCCACTGTCTCTTCCCTCCTCTTTCTCTACAGCTCAGCCCTGGTTTCTAGATGTTGTTTTCTCCAATGCTCTGCCCCATGTACAACCTTCTTGCAAAGCAAGCCTATTGGTTCTGACCCTCTTATTGGCTCCCGTGATGGGGAGTTCCCTCCCATCCCGATAAACAGTGGCAGACAATAGAATCCAAGCAGGCATCTGGTTGGCTTGGATTCCAATTCTACTCCACCCTCAATTACCAACCACAGTCACTTCACTTTCATACCAGGACCCTTTCCATGCGTTTACTTTCTCTGTGACTATGTCTCAATCTTCCTCCTAAAAAGGCTTGGTCCCAGGCAGGTTGGTCAGTGCACTGCGTCCCTCAGGCCTCTTAGCCTCCACTCCAATAGCTGTGCCCTTCCAGGGAGGTGTGAGCTTGTGTCACACACAGAGCCCAGAACCAGGAGCATCTCTCAGGTTCAGGCTCATCTGTGACCTGGGATGCCCCCACCCTGCGGGCCTTCATCTCCCCAGAACTGGGTCATGAATTGGGGAGGGAGTAGGAGGCCGTAAGCAAGACCTGGCTGTGGGAACATAGCCACAGGTTTCTCTGCTTCAACTTTCAGCCTCCACATCTGTGACATGGGGTTGGCTGGTGGCAGCCACCCAGGACATTTAGACAGAATGACCCATGCATCCATTGCATTTAGGGTCTCCAGCTGACTCCCAGAGGCTGTGACCTCTGAAGAGTCACCCAAGCCATTGCAGATGACCTACTTCAGACTATGTATGGAAGAAAAGGAGCAGGGAAAGCCAGAGGTTCTGGGCAATCTCATCCTCCTAGTGTACAGCCCAAGGGAGACCCCTGCCGTCCAGTCCTCTGTGCTGGAATCTTCTTCCTTTTCCAGGGCCCTCGAGGACCTGATGGACCAGCTGGGGAGCAGGGGTCCAAGGGCCTGAAGGTACAGACATCCGCTGTATTGCTCCTCCTAACCCTTGACCCTGAACTATCATGCCCCAGAATGATTCAGAGCCTGTTCCCTGCAACTCATTTTGTCACTGTCCTTCTGCTGCAGAGAGAGAGAGAGAGAGAGAGAGAGAGAGAGAGAGAGAGAGAGAGAGAGAGAGAGAGAGAGAGATTGAGGGGATCACATATGTGCATGTGCTTGATTGTTCCCTTCCATAGGAAAGGTCCTTGGTTCCCAACCCCAGCACCTGTATGGTGACTGTGGCAACCACCCCTTGTTAGATCTTAAGTTTGCTCACAGGCAATGTGTTAAGGAGAACACTTGGCCTCTTGGGACCCCTCTTTATGTAAGGGGTCTTCATGAGCCGCTCTCACCTCTACATGCTCTGCTTCCCACAGGGTCGTGTAGGGCCTCGGGGCAGACCTGGCCAGCCAGGACAGCAGGTATGTCAGGCCCTGCCTATACTAGGTTCCTTGTCCCTCCTCAGTTTGTTGTGACACATGCCTCTAAAGATGCCCATTGTGCATTCCAGGGTGCAGCTGGCGAGCGAGGCCACTCAGGTGCAAAAGGCTTCCTTGTAAGTAGCGTCAATTCTGAAAATTCTCAATATGGGGCTTTGGGGAAGGTGGGAAAAGATCACCATGAGTTATTGACTGTCATGGGAACCTACAGGTTACTTTCTCTCTCAGCTCTAAGGGTGAGGTGGGGACCTGGATATACCACAGGACCAGCCTGAGGCCAAGGGAGAAAGATAATGGAGAAGTTTTAAGAGACTAATGTCACTTGTGCTTTTCCACAGGGCATTCCTGGTCCCTCAGGCCCTCCAGGTGCCAAGGGCCTCCCAGGAGAACCGGTAGGTATCTGTCTTCTCTCTCTGGTACCTCTGTCCTGAAAGTCTGTTCTCAGTCTGATTCTAGCAGGGACTGTTGTCTGGGTAGACAGATGGGGAGGGATAGAAAGGACAGGGCTAGTCCTGACTCCCAGGGGCAGAGATCTTGGCTCTGAGTTCTAGGGTGAGTCTTGGCTTATTTGGCCACTGGGTCCATTACTAAATGGAGATAACTGGTTTGTACTTGCTATGTGGTTGTGGAGATGGCCCAAGAAACGTATAGGTGGCACACTGGGCATTCAGAAAGGCAGAAGGCAAGGGGATAGTGAGGTCCTTGTGAAGGGCAAGGAAAAGACAATGGAAGCTGTTGGCACATAGCTGGTCCTTCAGAAGATGTCCCAAGGGATGAGTTTGGGGGAAGTGGAGGAGCTTCCTCAAGGAGTGTGTGGGGATCCAGCCTGGAGATCCAGGAAGATCCTTTGAACTCTGGAAGGCCAGGAGTAGTTGGGGCTGGATGGACAAGGGCAGAGCAGGAGAGAGCATAGTGAAAAAGTTCCAAAGATGGGTGTTGTAACGGGGTGAGGTGGGGGGTGAGGCAGCCCAGCTGAGGTTCACTTGGATGCAGAGGAGACCCTGGACGTAGGTGAAGAGGAACTGTATATGGTTGGAGGTAGGGTGTGTGGATCTTCTCTTTTAGTTACCCTGCCAGACTGCGTGACTCAGCCTCTCCATAACTCCCCCCACAGGAGAACCCAGGCTGTCTTCTAACTGTGTGTCTGTCTGTCTCCAGGGCTCTCAGGGACCTCAGGGGCCAGTTGGTCCTCCAGGAGAGATGGGACCCAAGGTAAGTGTCAAGGAGGCCTGGTTTGTCCTTTACTGCCACTGGGGCATCCCAGTCCTCCTGGTCAGGAGCCAATCCCTGCCCTGCCCTACAGAGAGGGTTAGGTCGGTGCTGCAGAGTGGTGGGTAGAGAGCCTACAGAAAACACATCTATGCAGGACACGGGGGGGGGGGGGGACTGGGAGCTTGCCTCACAGCACTGGGTGAGAACAAGGACCTTCCTAGGGGGTCCTCCCCACCTCTTGCCTTTCTGAGACTGCGCCTGGTACAGAATCATGAACAGAGACCCAGCCTGCTGAGGGTCCCCTTTTCCCACCCTCACCAACCTGGTCCAGCGTCAGAAAGAAGCAGAACAGGCCTAGGCCTGCCCCACCATTGGTCTCTTCCTCCCCACAACCCCATGCAAATCATGGATTTTCCTTGTCTGTCTGCCAAAGGCTCCTGTGTGGTAAACCGCACTCGTGGGCAGGCAGAGGGTCCGGCTGCTGGGTAGTGTGAGGCTCTGCCAGCTTGCAACCAACCCTATAGTTTTGCTGAGACTCAGAAGCTGCAGCCTAACCCCACTCCTGCAGTGTGACCTGAGCACACCCCTTGCTCTTTCTGGGTCTTTGCTTGCCTGAAGCAAGGAGCCAGCCCTTGCTCCAAGAGAGCCCAGTGACTCTTTCTTGCAGGGGCCGCCTGGTGCAGTGGGAGAACCTGGCCTTCCTGGGGACTCCGGTATGAAGGTGAGACAAGATGAAAGATGGGAAAATGACTTGTTGACATCAGTTCCCAGCTGGCAGCCTGGTCCTCTCCCTGAAGGAGAAACAGACCTTTCTTGTGCTTGGGATAATGGGGTCTCTGTCCTGGCTAGGGAGCAGGCCTGACATGCCCACTGTCCAGTTCCCAGGCAGCTCAGAGCCCCTGCACTATCCCCTGCCCAGCTGTGTTTTGTCTGGCACCTGTTTTGGTCCCCCCATTGGGGCATGTGCCCCTCCTGGTCTGCATGATACCATCAGCATTTCAGCACAGGTGACCCCATTAGCTGTGGGGACACAGGCACCTATTGATACCCAGCCCTGGGGAGCCCTATCCGTCTTCTGCTGTTGGAGGAGGACCCTGCTTACCCTGCAGACCTGAGAGCCTAGGAGCCACGCTGGCCCGGAGGACTGGAAATAGGCAAGGGACTGTAGGACGGCAAGAAAATCCTTCCTGTCCCGTGGTTCAGTGTCCTGTCATTCTAAGGGAGCTAAACCAGGCCTGGGGCTCCTGGCCTTGGCTCGGCTCTGCCTCACTTTGCCCAAGCAATTAGAAAAAGCCATCAACCTATGAAGTGCCATTCACATATAAAGTGCATAGGACTGGCTTCTTCCACTCAGGACTGGGCTGGGGCACCATGAGCCACTTCCTAGTGTCCAGACACCAACAGAGAACATGGTGTACATGTTTCCAAAAGAGAGGGGCCTTTCAGGGGAGGGTACAGGTGTTCTGAGTTCTCCCTTGCTTGGTTTCTTACCAAATCTCAAGGAAGAGGAAGGATGGCTGGTGTTCATCCCCACTGCTCTCCAGCCATGGCTACCCTAGTCATTCCACCCACTTTGACCCTGAGTCTGTCATTTGGGCTAGCTTCTGAAGGATGACACTGTTCCCTCAGGATTTTGCAAAGGTCCAGCTCATTCGAATGAAAATGTATTTAGAACAGCATGACCAACTCTGATGGCAGTGATGACGGTGTTGGCAGTGACAATGGTGATGCAGTGGTGGTGATGCAATGATGGTGGTGGTGATGCAGTGATGGTGATGGCGATGCAGTGATGGTGGTGGTGGTGATGGTGATGCAGTGATGGTGATGGTGGTAGAGATGCAGTGATGGTGATGGTGGTGATGGTGATGCAGTGATGGTGGTGGTGATCTAGTGATGGTGGTGATGGAGATGGTGGTGATGCAATGATGGTGATGGCAGTGATGGTGATTGTAGTGATGCAGTGATGGTGGTGATGGTGGTGCTTCTGATAATGATAGATTGATGGTGGTGGGGATGGTGATGATTGTGATGGTGGTGATGATGGTTTTGGTGATGGTGGTAATGCAGTCATGATAGTAAGGATGATGATAATGGTAGTAGGAATAATGATAGTACCGGTAACGATGGTGGTGGAAGGGATAGTGATGGTATTGGTGGTGATGCAGTGAAGGTGGTGAGGATGAGTGGTGATGATAGTGACTACAGTGCTAGTTGTTATTATAATGATTATAATGGTGGTGAGGATGGTGATAGGACGATACTGATGGTTTTGTGATTATGGTGATGGTGGTGATGATGCTGATAGTGATGGTGATGCTGATGCAGTGATGATGGTGAGGATGGTCATGGTGATGGTAATGATCTTGATGGTAATAGTGATTATAGTGGTGGTAATGTAGTGGTGCTGACTGTGATGGTGATGGTGGTTTTGGTGGTCTGGGTCCTGGTAGTAATTAATGGTAGTGATGAAGGTGATGGTGAAGGAGGTCTGACCACCTAGTGGAGGAGCATCCCATGGCCAGGACTTACCTGGAGCAGGGTTTGGACTTGAGTTAGAATTTCTCTATTGTTCTCGAGAAGGAACTTCCCCCAGCTTCTCCAGTCCTAATCAGAGCTGGAACTAAGAGGAGCTGGTGGAGGCTAAGGTTGGCTATACCCACCCAACGGATTGTGTTTGGCTTCTCCTAGGGTGACCTTGGACCTCTGGGCCCTCCTGGGGAACAAGGGCTCATTGGGCAACGGGTAAGTGAAGTACATTTCCCTTCTAGAGCTCCCAGATCTCCTGTGAGCAGTGGGCAAAGGACTTGGGTCAACCCCCAAAATTCTCAGATTCCCCAACTGGAAACAGCCCAGGAGTCCTGACAGCTTTGGCTTGTCTCCCTGGGTATCCAGCATCACCACTGAGATATTTCACCTTCAAATACTCCTTCAAATATGTGTTCCTTCCAAAGATGTTCCACAGTTAGCCTTTACCTTTCAAATGAGACCCACAAGGTTGCCTTGCTCTAAGATGCCCCATGAAACCCCGGTGTCCATCTCTCTACTCTGTGCCTCTGCTTGAATGTAGACTCCTGAGAAATGTAAGGACACAGCAGGCATCCTTGGCACTTAGCAGATGGGGCAGGGAAGCCTCAAGGTGAGTGAGTTGGTGTAGTCAGGGGCACCAGGTCCTCACCCCATCTCCTCAGCCTCCATCTTGTCTTCCTTGTGATGCTTCACGCTCCCCATGCTCAGTCTCCATAGCCTCTACAAGTAAGGCAAAGTGAGAGGGAGGGCCCCAGGGCAGCATATGAGAGCTTAGAGCTTTGAAGTGCTAGCCATGCATGGCCACCAAGCTTGATCAGTTGAGTCTCCTCAGAAAGTGGTGTTAAGAAAGGTCCTGAGGCCCCATCTAGACTCAGACTAGAGGCAGATGAGCACTCCCCTCACACCCACTGTGTACTAGGCACGTTTCTTAGTCTGGGAGCATGTAGTAACAGAAGGCCTCTCTAACGGAGCTGATGTTCTAGTGGATTGATTATTGATGTCTGCCATGGGTACAAGAAGAGCAGAATCTGCTCACTTGTCACACCTTTGCCATTCATAGATTTGCAACCTGCGTCCCCTCCTAGCTCTGCCTCTGGACAGCTCTGAATTCTAAAGCCAGAGGGAGATGCCAATTTAGGGTGGCAGCTGGTTGGAGAACTGGGGATTTCTAGTGCTTGAAGGACCAACAGGGACACCAGACAGGGCCTCGGCATGTTTAGCATCTTTCTAGAACTTGCCTACCCAAGTCTATCATTTACCCTTACATTCTTCATCTAAGATGGGGTTCCAGGAACACTTACTCTCAGAAGGAGGTCTCAGGTGGCTACCACCCATGAGTGGGTCATCTCCTTCCCTGCTAACCGTGTTTTCCACAAGACAAGAAAGGGATTCCTATAGAAACTAAGATCCTACTTGAGGTTACAGAAGCACCAGTGATGCTGAGGTTGGCATTTGCCAGAAACCATTCTGACCCACCAGACCACACTGGCTTCCCCAATTCAACCAGTAAAGCAGGGTACCTGGTCCATAAGGCTCTGTGACCCTTCTGTCCCACAGAAATTCACATGTTCAGCTTTTGGGAACCAGTGGGTTCCTGACCCCACCCCCCACCCCCAGAGGGAGGGAATGACCCTTGCACTCCTACCCAGTAATACCTCTCCATCTTTTTCTCCCAGGGAGAGCCAGGCCTCGAGGGAGACCTTGGCCCAGTGGGGCCAGATGGGCTGAAGGTGAGTTGTCTGAGCCAGGATTTGGGAATGGCCTCTAACCCTGCTCTAGTTCCCACAGAGTGATGAAAGAGCAGGTCCTCCCCAGTGGAGGCTGGTGGGCGGATCAGCAGGGTTCCAGGGCTGACTTTGCTCTACCTGCGGCTTTTATATTCGTCCCCTTCCAAACACACTTAAAGATCTGAAAAGTTCCTATCATCACGAGGTGTCCATAAGCCAGCACTCAGGAGGAGCTAGTCCCAAGGGTGCCAGGCACAATTGATGCTGCTCCCTCTGAGTCACGTCCGTCGATGCTAGCAGAGTTCAACCTTCAGATGAGGAAACAGATAAAAGCTTGCTGTAGACACACAGCCCAGGATCTGTATACCCAACCACCAATCTGAAGAAGGGGAAAATGAGGCTCTCGGGAAGGCAAGGAGGCGTGGATTCAGAGTCTGGCTGTGGGTGAGGGATCAGCCAATCGCAGATGCTTCCGTGGGCACTGCTGGTCCCTATAGGAGCTGTGGGTGATGAGAAACTGCAAATAGGCACAGCCCCTCCCTCAGCACCAGACCTGTCCCAGACTCCTTCTGAACCTTGTTTCGCCGGTAGGCTTTCTCTATGATGACTGGTCATGCCATAACCCCGAATTGACTCCAGCTGTCTTGTATCTCCCCTCTTACCTGCCCTCCACAGATCTCACAGAAGCACCTCTGCTTTTCTGAGTCTCAATTTCCCAACCGCAGAGCCTGGCCCGCACGTCCTACCCTCCTCACAGTCACCCAGGGACCAGAGAACACTTCCCTGGGTGCCTTGTCAGCGCTTCTGTTTTCCTTGCAAGTGAAAGCGCGCCCCCTGTCGTCCACTTATCCACTTGCTCTTAGCCCCAGCTCTGCTGCCACAGGGGCAATCAGTTGAGAGCCTTCATTGGCCAGGTGCTGGCCACATCCAGTGGTCAACAGGCCTAATGCACAAGCACTGTGTGTGTAGGAAATGTCGATGCTGGCACACCTTAAGGACTTGTTGCGAATTAGCTCATCCAGGCTGCTCCAGCAGGTTCTCAGCTAGAAACAGAGGCCTGGGTCACAGCCCCCTCATCCCTTTCTACATGCCCACTTTTCTCCTGGAGTCTCTACCCCAGGGGCAGGAGGGCAGGTTCAGGCTTTGCACAGCTGCTTTACCTCTGCTTTTGACAACTCTTGCCTCTGGCTTCCATCACACCATTGTCCTTGGACTAGAGTGGTCACTCGGATGCTTAACACCTTCCTGACCCCTGAGTGGTCCTGGGAGAGACTGCTTCCTATACTTCATGTCCTTTGTGCAGTCGGCTGCTTCTCCAATGGACGCAGCACTTCACAGTCCTCTCGAGAGCAGCATCTCTGTTGATGGCAGCCGTGGTGGCAGTGACCCTCAGTGCACACTGCCACGGGCTGTGCTGAGTGAGGTGCACGACCTCTGACCTCTCTTATTCCATCTATACAGAAGCCCATTTATGAACAAGCAAACTGGCGGAGTTACAGAGTGATTAAGAGCGCTTACAGGATCGTGATCTGAGTGTGAGTGGGACGCGGTCCCCTGAGCTCAGTTCCCTGCCTATCCATGGGCTCGTTTCCTCCATCTGTGGACTGGGAGGATTGAGAGAGGCCACCCAGAAGGCTCTCTGAGCCTTGGCAGATATCAAGGATTCCAAAAGTCTCCAGGGACCCCTACAGGCCATTCTCATGGGCCCCACAGCACCCCGTTTCCAGCTGTGTGGGAGTCAGGCCATGAACAGTCACTGGAGACTGGTTCCGGCCAGACCCTGGGCCTAGCTTGGCTACCTGGAGCAACCAGCCTACAAGTGAGACAGCAGGTGGCCAGAATGACAAGCCAGGAGCACAGTGCTCGAGCCAGGGGAGTCTGAGAACGGGGTCTGGGCCAGCAGGTCTCTGTGCCAGGTGGTGTCTGGACTCTGACAAGCTCAGTGGAAAGGGACCGTGCAAACCTTGTGCCCAGCTCTGCTCTAAGCTGGCCTGTTCCTCAGTTCGAGCTGTCCTCTGTCATGTGACACTGACAGCTGTCCCCCAGGCCAAGCTGGAAAGTACCTACCACTCTACATGCCAGCCTCATTTCCCCCGAAGGTCAGGCTCCAGCCACCACATCTGTATCCTGAGTCTCTCTTCCTGGCCAGGCCAACCCAGGTGCCTTCTGCCCCTCTCCCGTGGCTGCTCTGAGCCCTGCGTGCAGTTGTCAGCACTGTTCCTTGTCAGTCTGAATCCCAGCCCTCCCCTTCCTCACAATGGGACCCTCTGCCCTCTTTCTAAGGACCTGCAACAGTCTCAGCAAGGCCTTGCCACATGTTGCAAGGTCCACACCCATCATCCCTTTGGAGATGGACTTCTGATAGACACTCCCTGGCCCTGCAGCCACTGCTGGAACTGTAGCCCACACCCTGCCCTGGAGGAGCTCAGCTCTGACAGGGGCATGAGGGAAAGATGGTGAAGCTAGCATGGAGAGCTAGAGTACACACAGCCACACTCCCTCCACTGGTTTTGCAACCCATGATTTGTTGCAAAACCAGAGCCATGGAGAACCCAAAATGCCTGAGCCTAGGGTCCTGAAGCCCATGCAGGAACTTCATAGGAAAGACTCTTAGAGTCCTCAGCCTCAGGGAGTCCTTGCTACACCTTCTTGTACCCGCAAGAACTCCTCCCTTGGGTCCCCATTTTCCAGGACTTGGTGCCAGCTGCAGATTAGCTGTACTCCAAATGGTAGCACTTGGGGTCAACTGGCTTGTCTTAGCTCTGCCTCAGTTTCCCCATTGGTAGCAAATACTAAATGAATGCCTGCATGAAAAGGCTCTGGTGAGGCTGACTCCAGTACTGAAGGCATGTTGGCAACTACCTGGATGCCAGAGGTGTAGGGCTTTTGATGACCTGGTTTTTTGACGTTCTCTCTCTCTCCTCATCCTGCCCTCTGACCCAGGGGGACAGGGGTGACCCAGGTCCTGATGGTGAACATGGTGAAAAGGGTCAGGAAGGACTGAAAGGAGAGGAGGGGCTCCCTGGGCCCCCAGGCATCACTGGTGTCCGGGTGAGTGTACAGCATGGGGTGCTGGGTGAGGGATGCTCATACGTGTTCAGACCGCCTGAGATTCTCTAGTTTGTCACTCCCCTACTCAGCTTCCCTGTGGCCTCCTGTGCCCTCAGGAAAACCTCTGTTCCCTCTGGCCCCGTAACCTCATTCATCCAGCTCCACACCCAGCCTGGTTTCTTGTCTCCTAGGATGAACTTGTCCTGCTCCTGGGTCTTTGTACCTGCCCCTCCCGTTTGAGCACACTCTGCCTTCTTTCCTGATCTTATACCCCTGTGTGCCTCCTGTTGTCCTCACAGACAGACAGTTCCTATTCTTGGAAGCCATCCCTGACCTTGAACTAGGTCTCTGTCTTTCAGAGTCATTCAGAGTCCCCAAGGAGACCAGGAACTTGTGTAATTCACATTTGTTTTCCTTACGTGACACCAGAGAGATCACACATAGTTGACTGAAAAGACAGCTCTGCCCCTCACCCTGGTAGAAGTTTATTCAATTGTGACCACGGACGCTATGAGTATCTTCCCTGGGCCCTGGAACCCAGGGAGAGGAAAGAAACTATTTTGTTTCAGTGTTTGCAGACAGCAAACAGCCTAGTGCTTTCTAGGCTGTTCCTTAATTAGCTAGCATCCTTGAAGGCTGGGAGACTCAGACAGTTAAAGGAACCTGGCCCAGGCCACACAGTAAGAAACGGCAGAGCCTGGATTTGAACCCCTGTATGTACATCCTGTCTGTCTGCAGTAGACTCACTGGACTTCAGAGCCTGTTCAGGCTGTGAGGGCAAAGACAGATAGGATGGTGGGTAGGGCATTCGGATATTTGCCTGATGGCCCAGAGCTTAATGTGTGACAGAGCCAAGGGTGTGTATGGAGCAGGACTCTGGAATCCTGCCACCTTGCAACAAGCCACCAGAGTGTCAGGCCTGCAGGTGTCTGCTCGGAGACAGCCTTGGCCTTAGCACACTCTACAGTTCCCTACTGTCCACCCCTCCAAGTCAGGTTCTTGCTACTAAGTGGGCTCAGCAGCCCGTGCTTCTTCTAGCCTGCTCCTGACAGCTCTTCAGTGTTAAAGTGACCAGTCTGGGAGGGATCCAGATTAGCCAGCAGCATACTGGCCGTGGGAAAGTATTTGTTACCTAAAAATAGAATTGAAGTGCTAATAGGCCTCAGAAGCAAGGGGATGAGGTCACTGCCCAGCCCAAGAGTGCAGGAGGGGGTGCCTGTCAGACCCGCCTTCTGCTGCTTTCCTCAGCCCTGGCTAAGGAGGGCTTTAGCAGGAAGGGATGGTTCTGACCTCACTATTCCCTTGTGTGCCTTTGCCGTGGCTTCTAGCCCACTCTGGCCTCAGTCTTACTATGTTGAAAATTTAGAAAGAATGTGTGCCAAGATTATTTTGAGTTCTGAAGTCCTACGGCCACTTTCTCGGCGAGTGTGTGGTTCTGCTGTAGAGTGGGGGAGCAACCGACCAGGACATCCCCTGAGTTCTAAGGTCAGACCTGGGTTCCTGGCTTGAATAACCCTCCTTCAGTGTGTCAGGCAAACAGCTGTCCATCTCCCAACGCTGGTGTTCTCGGTTATAAGGAGAAAACAGGGAGATGGGGGCATGGTCTAGTGGATAGAGGCTTGCTGCACAAGTGTGGGGACCTGAGTTTGGATTTTTAGCATCCATTGAACAGCTGGGCATGGCCACTGTGTGCTGGTGACCTCAGTGCTGTGGGACCTTGATCCTAGGAGCTTGATGTCCAGTTGGCATAGCCGAAACACAGCTTTCTGGTTCAGTGACACACCTTGTCTCCAGGTGAAAAGGTTGAGAGCAATAAAGGAAGACATACAATGTCCTCTGACCTCCACGAATGCACACACAGGCATGTGTACCTGCATACTCAGATGTGTGCCTCTTACACATGTACACACCAGAGCGTCGGGAGGAGAAACACTGAGCGAGACGACCCTTCACAAGAACACACAGAAATCGGGAAGTTTGAAGGGAAAAGTATGTAGAAGCTGCTGGCGGTGGCTGCAGTTGGTCACGTGGCTATGGTAGCCATAGGAGTGATGTGAGAGATTCATGTTCCGTGGTCCCTCACAGTTCTCATATGCCAAGGTTGGCAGAGTCACTCTGGCCTACGTGCACACTGGGCTGTGGGCACAAGCTCTGTGTTTGGGTTTCTTTGGCTTTGTGGCTGCCCAAGGAATGTTTTGTGCTCCGTGGGTTGGAGACAGCTGATTACTTGGAAATAGCATTTTATAAGCCACCAGAGCCTTTCTAGAAATGTGACTACGGTCACACGCTATGTGACGATGCTTCGTCCTCAAGGGGATGGCACATATACCAGTGGTCATGTAAGATCATGCAGACTAGTGATGCCATCTTTTTTTTTTTCTTGGCTGTGCAAACAATGACCAAACTGCCTAGAAACACGTTTCTTAGCTGTGTCCCCAGCAGTAGTTGACTCTGCCTACCTGTGATAGGACACAGCGGGAGGCTTCTTTTCTAGCCCCAGCCCCAGCCTTCAGGTAGTCTGATGATGTCAGGATTTCCCCCCAGCCCCCAACAGTGTGCTTACAGTGGGAGGGGCCTGGTTCCAACCCCTCCCACTGTACGAGTTCTGAGAGTCACATTGAAGCAGGACACTGTGCCTAAGAAGCTGTGGAGAGGGTCACAGGATGGCCAGCGTTTTATCACTGACAAAGCAGCATCGCTTGGCTGGTGCTGTGTGGTAGACATAAGAGAGTCATGTGTATAATTTAAAGTCCTCCAGTGAGTACTTGAAAGGGAGAAATGAACAAGTCAGGTGCATGGAAGTGACATCTCTTTAGCCCAGGAGGTCCCAAATAGTCTTTCAGCATTGTGTCAGTATTTCGAGAGCATTAATGGTCCAGGAGATGGCTCAGCCGGTATAGGTGCTTGCTGCCAAGCCTGACAACCACAGGCCAATCCCTGGAACCCACATGGCGAAAATCGGGAACCGACTACCACAGGTTGTCCTCTGACCTCATATCTTCCCTGTGGCATGCGCTCCCTGACACACGCGAAAAATAAATAAATGAAAGCATAATTAAATAATTTTTTAAAAAAAGAATAAAAAATTTTAAGATTTAAAATCATTTTAAAAGGACCTTTTAAATTCTCTTTTCTGGACTAAAATTTTCAGATCTGCCCTCTGACACCCCAGCTCAAATGTCACTTGATCTGTGAGTAGGCTTCAGAAAATGTGCAGCTGAGAGCACACATGAGACGGACAGAGGGGTTGGGAGGGGACGTTACCTGGGTCCCAGCATGATGCTCGCTGTGAGGAACCCCCCCAGGGATTGTATGGCAGTGACTGGGATGTGGGGGGAGACCACCGGGTGACCGTATCAGAGTCGACTGCACGCCAGTGGCACCTGGGCCAAGCCCTCCTTGAGGAATCAGGATGGCTGTCCGTAAAGGGCATTCCTACGGAACAACGCCAGCCAAAGGGAGATCTCAGTGCAGACAGCCGACCGTGTGCTTCACATACCTCTGGCAATGGTGGAGGCAGCAGGAGAGCCCTGTGCTTGAAGAAGTCTCCTCCACACTCCAAACGGGTGGCTGCTCTGAGTGACACTGCTGTGAATGTGCCAGTGTCGCCAAGCTGAATCCTTAAGCTCTAGGAGGCCACCTAAGGTGCTGCTGTGTCCGTGGCACAGACCAAGACGCCAACCAGGAAGTAAGGTTCTGCTCAAGGCTGCGCAGCACGGGGACTGAACGGCACTGTGGGTTTAGGGCCAGGTGTCCAGCTCCCGAGGCTGCTTCTTGGAGCTGCTCTGGTTCCCTTGGTCCTGAAATATATTTCTCCTGCTCTTGCCTCTGTGTCCTCCCAGGGTCGTGAAGGGAAGCCTGGCAGTCAGGGTGAGAAGGGCCAGAGGGGAGCTAAGGTAGGTCCCCTGCCTTCAAGGGTCATATCCCTCCCCAACTCATCTCCTTGCGCCAGCAGTCACAGGCTGATCCCCCCTCTCTCTGCAGGGTGCCAAGGGCTACCAAGGACAGCTGGGAGAGATGGGCATCCCTGGAGACCCTGGCCCCCCTGGCACCCCAGGTCCTAAAGGGTCCCGGGGCACCCTAGGACCAATGGTAAGGATCTGGGCCATGGGAAGAGAACGAGATTAGGGAGGGCTGTTTGCTTCCCTATAAGAACCACCCACCCCACTGCTACAGAATCCCTACATTTCCTGTCCTAGTCACCTCATTGCTATCACAGATCCCTTTGGGGAATACACACAGTCATGGCAAAGCACATCTTGCCAACTACAGGCTGCAGTAGGTCCCTGGTGCTTTCTGTGGACACTGCTTGATAAAATACTCAAGGGGTGGAGAAGGATCCAGAGCCCTGGGTACAGGATGAGGAGCTGCAGGTCTCTGAATGGCTGAGAGAGAGTCCTAGGGCCCTGCTAGGTTATCCTGAGGCAGAGCCCAGGATATGACAGTGGAGGTGAGAGAAGACTCCATCAGGGAGCAGAGGAGGGATTGTGTCATTTTTGAGTAAATGGAGCAGTACCCTTTTGGGTGGTGTAAAAGCTTTCACAGCGGTGGTTTCCTGCCACACGTGTGATGTCATGGATAAAAGCTGGGAAGATGCACAGTAGTGTCCATTAGATAGTGCTTCACCTGGAATCCAGACTCGGGTAATGGCAGCAGTTTGCTGGAGAAGACAGAGTAGGGGAAACCCCCTTCTTAGTAATACTTATTTAACTGGAAATCTCAGAAGTTTGAGCAGTAAAGCAGCCAGCTCAGTGGCTAGTAAGGTTCTGAAAAACATCACATCTTCATAAACCTTAGGAGCACAGAGAAGGGAGGGCCTGGGAGGGGGGCCTGGGAAGGGGTCCCTTGCCTCTGCCTTATCTGCCTTGGTTCAAGACATCCTATAGGTGCACGGCTGCTGAGCTGAGTGGCTGGAGTCAGGGGAAGGGAGTCACTATCATGGTCCTGCTGTGGGAGATGTACTATATACCAGCAAGTGTCCTCTCCTCTCTAGGGTGCTCCAGGACGGATGGGAGCCCAAGGAGAACCAGGATTGGCTGGTTATAATGTAAGTGACACACATTTAGGGAAATCTCCTTCTCACCCTCTGGAGCTCTCTCCCTGCATGCTGAGCTCAGTCCTTCCCACCAGAGGGGAGGAGATGTGGGTCCCATAACCTCCTCAGGGGACTCCTGGACCCATAGGTTAGGGTGTGGCAAGGGTAGAATTAGAATGAAGGGGCAGAGAGAGTGTCAGTGCCTTCCCCAGGTCTCGAGTCCTCCCTGCAGGTTGGGTGCAGGTCCCCGAAGAGGGAGCATCGTGCGCTCAGATCCTCCATACACATTCAGGAGATGAAGGCTCAGAAAGGACAGGCTTGGTTAGAAAGGAGTGGGAGCTCAGAGTGGTCAGTGAACACATGCGCAGGCCAGGCCTGGCAGTTTCTTGCTTTTGGGAGTGGAAACCACACCCAGCCTTAGTGGCTTTTGCCAGATCCAGGGACTGCAGGAGACACACAGGAAAGAGAGAAGGGAGCAAAGAGAGCACAAAAGAGATTGGAGGGAGGACTAGAGAGGGGGTGCAGGCTCAGAGTCACCCGCAGTGGCTGGATGGCCTCTTCCCATAACTCTGCCAAGTAGGGCCCTACTAGCCAAGTTGGCACAGGCATGTGGAAAACCAGGGCCTGGAGAGGTATAGGGCGGGGATGAGATACTCATATTGTTCCTTGAACCCATCCTTTGTCATCTGTCTCCTGCATCCTCAAATCTGTTCCCGTTCCCTCCATTTTGTTTGCCTGTAGGGGCATAAAGGCATCACGGGACCTCTCGGGCCTCCCGGGCCCAAAGGCGAGAAGGTAGGTATTATATCTTTAAGCAGTAGCTAGAGTTAAGGTCAGCTCTGAGGCTATGGGGATAGGGTAGCATTGAGCAGGGGGCTCATGGCATCCCTGGACTCATGGCTTTAGGGTCACCTGGCAGAAATGAAGAGTTGTGTCATGACCAAGTCTCTGTTATTTCCTCATGCTTGTGAAGGGGAGCATTGGAACTACACATGGGGAGCTCACTTAGCATGGGGATGAGGGACACTGAAGAAGGAAAAGGCTCAGGAGGAGAGCCCCACGGATGTGTGCCCTTCCATGAGGGCTCTGGAATTGGGAGAAACTACAGGGAGGGGTGCAGGGAGGAGCTTGGCTGGGTGTGAACACTGTTCACAGCATGGAGCACATGAGGGCCTGAAGGGGTAAAGGCTTTTGGGTCATGCCTCCAGTGATGCCCAGTAGGCTTGGAACCAGAACTCTGGGTTCCCTGTCCTCCCTCCTCCCCCATGTCTCCCTCCTCTTCCTTTTTCCCCCTCTTCCCCCTCCTCCCCCCTCCTCATCTCTGGAAAGCCTCCTAGCAGGCTGCACCCTTTCTCCTTATTCCTGGCCTCCCCAAACATCCTTTCTTTTGCTGACTCAGCTTCCCACTAACTAAGTCCCGCTGTGGTGAGTCACACTGACTTAGCATGCTGTCCTTGAGCCCCTCCTTCTGCCTGCATGAGTTCAGATCTGTAAGTATAGTGTCCCAGGCCCTGGCTTGGTCCCTGACAGGCTGTAGGGAGCATGCTCTCTGTAGACATCCTGAGGCTGCGAGGGATGACAAAACTCCAGGGCCAGTGGAGACAGAGCCCCAAGTGCTACCACCCAAGGTCAGAGGTAATCCCCAGGACATGGATTGACATATAGTAGAGGGCTGTGGCATCTGTAGGTGACATAATACACTAGGAGTTCTGTCGCATGCATAGTTCATTGTTGATGGGAATGTTGTGTGGCTCATGACTGCCCCATAGTGAGCAGCTGGCCACAGACTGGCCAGGGCTGCGAGGAGGAGGAGTGAGTTGCAAGAGAGATTTGTGGAAGCCATGCTCTTTCCCCAGGACTTCCCTGTCATTGCTATACAGAACAGGCAGAGAACCCTAGCCTCTTGGTGCATAGGGGTCAGCTCCTAGGTGGAGGGAGCTACTGAGCCCTATTCCTCTAGCCAGAACTCGACACAGAGTGTGGGCCAGCCTGCACTTGTACATAGGTGTCTTTGTCTGTACAGGTGGCCAGATGGAGGAGGCAAGATTTAAAACTAGGCCACCAGGTTCCTCAGCCTTGTTTTCCTATTCTATAAAATGGGAAATATTCCAATATCCCAGGGTTGCTGTAGAATCTATAAGACAATATATAAAACAAACCTAAAAAGCCTAACAAAAGACTAATAAATCCTGACACCACCCATAGTTTGATCAGAAGTGTGGGCAAGAGGGGAGAGAGTCCTACCCTCTAGGGTGGCCCCAGGTTGGGTCTCATTTGCGTTTAGCAGCTGTTCGTGGGAACCCTCAGCTGGCCGAGGGTAGGGCACCAACGATCAGACTGGCCAGAGTGCATCTCAGTGCTGACCTCTTCCTTCTTCTTGTTCCTCATGGCTCCTTCCAATCCTGTGGGCAGCAAGCACCTCAGAGTACCCTGGTTAGCGTCTTTTGTCCAGAAGGGTTTCCCAAGAGAGGTGACACCATTTGTTCTGAGACTTTGAGGTCCTGTTGTCCTGTGCAGCTGCATTTAACCATTTGCATAGCTGCCAAGAGCTCACCCCATAGTTGGACCAAGGCCTAAGGTGGCCTGCCTCAGCCCAAGGTCTCCACTGTAGTCTCCGCTCCTCTTTCAGCCTGCCCTAAGCATCCATGTGGCACGTGGACACTTGCCACTATTACCTACAATGACAGTTTTGACCGCTGGTCTCCTAGTCTGCCTGCCTACGGAGGCTGGCCTCCACCCCTGAGGAAAGTGCCTTCTGGCTTGCAGTTCACTAACTCCCAGAGTGGCCTTTGCCTAATCCTGGTTCTGTGGTGTCCACAGGGGGAACAGGGCGAGGATGGCAAGACTGAGGGGGCCCCCGGGCCACCAGGAGAGCGGGTAAGTTCCTTTTCTGTCCACCACCCCCTCCGTCCTTGACCTCTCAATGTGATCAGGCACAGGCTGGACAAGACTAGGCTGCTGAGAACCCACGGAAGGTGTGACTCATGTTTATCCATTGTCCCTGTCATTCAGGGTCCTGTGGGTGATCGAGGAGACCGTGGGGAGCCAGGCGACCCTGGATACCCTGTAAGTATCAAAGCCCTACCTTTGGGGAGGGTAGAGATAGTGGGGAAAGGGAAGCCAGTCAGGAATGGACACAGGCCTCTACCTTCCTTTCTCCACTGGCCATAAGGGGCAGAGAGCACCCCATTATGAAACCAGGGTAACACCAGGAAGGAAAAGCCCAGATTTTCCTGAGGGTCCTCTCCTAAGGTTACAGGGACATAAATAATCCACACAGCTAGCCTATTGACTGAGTTTCCTTCCAGCATGGTCCTGGGTAATGACTTCTTCTGGGGATGAGAGGTGGGGGCTGGCTCAGTTTCCCCATTTGTATCTTGAAACAGCCTTCCTAGCAGAAGCCTCTGTTACACTTCCCTCCATTCGAGCAGTACTGTTGCTGTTCCGACCACTTAGCAGCTAAGAAAGCTAAGGAAGAACATTGATTCCCTGGCCACTTCTGTGGGGCCCTCACCTATCTCTCCTTTGCTTTCAGGGTCAAGAGGGTGTTCAAGGCCTCCGTGGAGAACCAGGCCAGCAGGGCCAGCCCGTGAGTCCTGAATCTTCTGCTATAAGCAGGGTGGAGCATCAGAAACAAGCTCTTTAAAATTAAAGGGATCTGCCCTGTAGGAGGACACGAGGAAGCTCTGGGGCTTCCCTAGAGCCTGCACCCCCAAACCCCTCCTCACCCATCCCCCTCCAGGCGGAGACTGGCCACCCTCCCCAGGAGAGAGGCCTGGGGCTGCCTTGAGTCATCTCACCTTGGTTTGCAGGGGCATCCAGGACCCCGGGGACGCCCAGGACCCAAAGGATCAAAAGGCGAAGAGGTGAGAAGAATGGGCTTCAGTGGGGAGGTTGAGCCCCTGGGTCAGGAGCCTGGGCTAGCCTAGGCTCACGTAGTCAGCAAAGGCAGGGCTGGAAGGTACCAACCTCTGGGCTCTGCAGCCATCCACAGGCACTGAGGGATCAGCCTGAGTAGAAATTGGCCTAGCCAGCAACTCAGCCACAACTCTGCTGGGCTACAGTGAAGGAAGGAAGAGAAGCCAGTTGAGGAATGAAGGAGAAGCAGAGAGAGACAAAATGGTCATGGAGGAGTCACTTCTTGCTGGACCCCAGGCCCCTGTGTTTCCTCCTCTAGGCCTGAGAAAAACCTTCTTCACTAGGCTCCCTGAGCCCACACTCAAGACTAAATGGCCTGACTGGCTCTGGTTTCCAGCTCTGAGCACAGATGTAGTGCCCTTGAAAAGTCTTAGCAAGAAGGGATCCAAAGAAGGAAGCCAGGACCCAGTGCAGCAGGGACAGCCCTGGGTGACTCTGGGGGTGACCACAGCCATGGGCTTTCAAGCACATGGCTCCCTGGTAGATCACACTCACTCTTGGTGCCTCCTTCCAGCTCCTGCGTCCTGCTAATATGTATCTCTTGCTTTTGCCTTCTTAGGGCCCAAAGGGAAAGCCAGGCAAGGCGGGGGCATCAGGCCGGAGGGGGACCCAGGTGAGTTGCCATAGCTTCTCTGCCACCTTCCATGTTCTCCTGAGAAGGTTTGACCAGCTTCTTCTGTACCTCCAGGGGCTTCAAGGGCTGCCAGGGCCGAGAGGTGTAGTAGGGAGACAGGGCCCTGAGGGCATGGCTGGACAAGATGGGAATCCTGGCAGGGACGGTCGGCCAGGATATCAGGTAAGCAGGACATTGGGTGGCATCTGGTGTTAGAGACTCCCACAGGCGACACTCAGGCCTTGGGCTCAGGCCATGGGTCTGAAGAGTCAGGTGGGAAACTGGGTGGCATATAGGTCAGTGGTCTTTGATCCGTTGGGATTCTTATCACTGTCTCTCCTTGATGCTGGCACCTGGGTCACTAGGCCATATTGTCCCTTGCCCCTGGCAAATGTGACCTCCTCCTCCCTTTCCTCCTACCTCAATTCCCTGGGGTCCCGATCAAAGAATGCTTCCAGCCCGGTTTTCTTTACAGGGAGAGCAGGGAAATGATGGGGACCCTGGCCCCGTGGGCCCTGCTGGGAGAAGAGGGAATCCAGGTGTGGCTGGCTTGCCTGGAGCACAGGGGCCTCCAGGATTCAAGGTCAGCTCTCATTAATCTATCCTTTCTGCCTGCCCTGGTCCTGGTTGTAACGATACTGATTCTTGGAGCATCTGTGTCCTAAGGCCCATGTGAAATTTCTTGCGGATCCCTGCCTCCATGTTGACACAAGTTTAGAGGATGGTTTATTCAAGTTACGATAAATACTGCCCCCTATTGGACCCTAGTAACCTTCCATATTAGCTGCGTTGTCCACGGGCGCCCTCTGGTGGGTCTTTGTGGGACAACAAGTTGGTTGCCATTGGGATGCTCTAGTCCTTTACAAAGGATCCTTGAGCTGCTTCTCTGTCTAGTCTAGGGCCGCATCCCACACGAAGGCACTATGTAAATGAAAGACCCAGATATGGTGTTTGACTTCCCTAAGTTTATGATCTAGTTGAAGAAAGGTTGGGATCCTCTGTACTGGGCCAGGGAGGTTGGGATGGGGGACAAGTTTAGAGAAGAAGCCTACGCGTCTTGCTGGGGAAGAATGATGAATCTTTGCTGGGCACAGAGAGGAAGCCAGAGTCATAAGGCAGCCTTCCACTGGGGGTCTGAGCTTGTCCCACCCCATCCTCATGTCTCCTCTGCCATGCTGAGACCTCATGAAATCCCTGCCTTACTGTTCGAGATCCCCTTCCACTGGTCTTGGAACCATGTTTTCTTTTGACTGATGATTTTGATGTGTTTCTTGAAGGGTGAAAGTGGGTTACCTGGGCAACTGGGTCCCCCTGGAAAACGAGGGACAGAAGGTGGAACGGGGCTTCCTGGGAACCAGGGGGAGCCAGGATCCAAAGGCCAGCCGGTGAGTCAGTCTCAGGGTATATACATAACCACGCACCCACATGCCTAAAGCCCCGAGTACATACACTCACACACACACTCACACACTCACACACACACACTCACACACTCACACACACTCACACACACTCACACACATACACACTCACACACACTCACACACACACTCACACAGACACACACACTCACACACACACAGACACACACTCACACACTCACACTCACACAGACACACACACTCACACAGACACACACACACTCACACAGACACACACACACTCACACACACTCACACACACAGACACACTCACACACACAGACACACTCACACACACTCACACACTCACACACACACTCACACAGACACACACACTCACACAGACACACACACTCACACAGACACACACACACTCACACAGACACACACACACACACACACGAACATATCTATAGGTGTGTGCGTAGGACCAGAAGCTGCCTGCTCACTTGATATCAAAGGCAGAGCCGAGTACTCTCTGAGCATCAGATGCCATGTATCTTCCCCTGCTTAGGAAGGAGGCGTCAAGGGGCTAGAAGAAGGGGTCTGTACAGCCCATTCAAAACTGGAATCAGAATCTTTAGTAGAACTTGGCATCATGGGATCCAGGGACAGTATTCTTTCTGTACAACAATGACTCCCTGCGCCCTACCTACCTGGAAACAATGATCTCTCCGGATCAAAGAAGAAATCAGAAGGTAAATTAGCGTATTGAATCAAGTGAACATGAGAACGCAGTGCACCAGAATTTGTGGGACACCGCCCAGGCTACGCTACGGAGTGTTTGCTGCAATTTAAATCAGTGGTGGCATCAAAGCCCAACCTAAGAGTCTAAGAAAAATAGAAAGAATATAAACAGTAGAAAGCACACAATGAGCATCATAAATACAAAAATGGGTCTCTGAGGAGGTCAATAAAATTCATATATGTCTAGCCAGACTTCTCAAGACAGAAAAAAGAGTAGAGAATGAGAGGTGATGTCCATCGCTAAAGATGTGAGAGACCAAGGAGTAACCGGCCAGGAAAATAAACAACCTATGTAAAACGGGCAAAGCCTTTCAAAGACTAATCTGTCAAAGCTCACTGGAAAAGGAACAGACGTTTTGCCCCACTTTATATTCTGAAACCGTGAGCCTCCAGCTTAATAAAGCTTCTCACAAAGAATACGCTTGGCCCAGACGGTTCCACTGGTGATTCTCCTGAACGCTTAAAGAGGCAGTACCACCAACTCTACATAAACTTCCAGAAGCCTGAAGAAGAGACTCTCACTCCGTCCACAAAGTCATTATTTACCCTGACATTAAACTCAAAGACAATAATGAAGAAAAAATAAACAAACAAACAAACAAACCATGAAGGACCAGTGTGGCTTGTGGGTCAATTTTTAATAAAGTGTTATCAAAATGAGAGTAAGACTCCATAAGAAGGGTAACGCATCAACGCCAAGTGAAGCAAGCCACAGGAAGGTGAGGGTTGGAAACTAGGTCAGTGTAATCCATACTAGATTGATTTGCCGGACTAAAAGAGAGAAGTCATCAACTCTTGCTATAGGCGCAGGAATGCATGTGGCAAGACTGTAACTTCCTTTCTCGTCTGGGAGATGGGAAAAAGGAAACTTCAGCAAAGTAGGTATGGAAAAGAACTTCTTCAACTTGGTCCATGATATCTGAACGAATCCTACAGTTAATAGGCACAGTGGTGACTGGCTGGGTGGTTTCTCCAAAAAAGCAGAAGCAAGGCACCATTTCTATCAAGTTCATACTATGCATCCAGCCACTGCAATAAGGCAAGAAAAATAAATGAAGTCATTCATGTCCAAAAGGAAGGAGTGAAACTTTGTCGTATGAGATTATTTTCCAAGCAGCCATCAATGGAGGGTTTCTGTCAGGATTTGTGCTTTACAGAGAGGTTTGGTTGGGCAGGAGTGTCTGTGGGACTCCTTGTCTTCTCCCATAAGGATCTGGGATAGGAGTTCCTGACTACAGAGCATTGCTGTGGGACTCTGAGCTGGGAGTACGGCCTGAGGCCTGTCCACTCCACTCCTGGACTGACTGGCATCTGGCATAGGCGACAGCTTTGTCTTGGCTCCACTCACACCACCTTGTCCTGCTCTCCCCACAGGGTGACTCTGGCGAGATGGGCTTCCCAGGAGTGGCTGGCCTCTTTGGACCCAAGGTACTGAGTCCCATCCCTCTGTCTATCACTGGTGGCTCGTCCATGTGTGGGTTCACTGCTTGAGTCTTCACTTAACCCTCCTCCGAGTGTGGGCCAGAAGCCAGCTCTGAGAGCGCTCAGCTACTAACTCGGTGCCTCAGGCACATGACTCAGTATAAGCTCTGCGTTCCCAGTCTGTGAAAGGCGGGTGAACCAATAGGCAAAGAAGACCGTTGTAAACAGTAAGACCCAAGGCGTACATGGCATACTACCCTGATGGCATATAGCTTGTTCCTGCCTAAGAACCAGAAGCCTACAATTCCTCCCAAGGCATCTCACAAAATTAAGAGGGCAAAGGCCAGCCAGAACTCAGGGACATGGAGGTTGCTAGATACTCCCCAGTGGCTGCCCCAGTAACAACCCTTTTCTGCTTCTAACAGGGTCCCCCTGGAGACATTGGCTTCAAAGGCATCCAAGGCCCTCGGGGTCCTCCTGGCTTGATGGTAAGTCTCCTTCCTTCCTGTGCCAGCTTGGTAGTCACCCAGTTCTGAGGCTGGCCATCAGCTGGTTGAACACACACCACACGTCTTTCTGCTTCTTTGCTCTTAGAGCCTCCTTTACACTCAGTTGTTGTAGCTTCATGCCCTTGCTCACTCCCCTGCCACTACCCTAGCCTTCCCTTCCCCATTCTTGTGGCCCACCCCAGCATGCAGGAAGGCTCAGGAGACATGGCCTGGCCCCACCCCAGCATGCAAAAAAGACCCAGAAGATGCATGGCCTAGCCCTACCCAAGCATACAGATGGGGCTCAGAAGATGTACGGCCCACCCTGCTTGAAGGGGCACCCTTTTCATTCCCGTGGGACACTCAGCTGCCACCTCCTCTGTCACTCTATTCCCCAGGCCCAGACCGAGGACTCATAGCCTCTTTCTCCTTTAGGGAAAGGAAGGTATCATTGGGCCCCCCGGAATGCTGGGACCTTCTGGACTCCCGGTATGTGCAAAAAGGAAGGCTGCAGGGGTCTCCGGTATTCTGGGATCAAGTGTTTTGTGACTCAGAGTTACACATGGGAACTAGGACTTCCCTCTGAGCCCTAACCCAATGCTATGGTTTGTTTCAGGGTCCCAAAGGTGACAGAGGCAGCCGAGGGGACTGGGTGAGTGGACAGCCTGGCAGGCAGTACTATGGTGCGATGGGCAGAGAACCCCTCCTCAGAGCACATCTCCTAACTGTCTCTCCTCTCCATTCTATCTCCAGGGACTGCAAGGCCCAAGGGTAAGTAGGGTGGGTGTGAAGACTTGAGACTGCGGACAGGAACTGGGGGAGGAGGGCTCTCAGACTCTCCCCCTCCCTCCCTCCCTCCCTCCCTCCCTCCCTCCCTCCCTTCCTCCCTCCCTCCCTCTTCCCCTCCCCCCTCTCTGGCATTCCTCCCCATTGTTTACTTTTTTTCCCAGGGGAACATCATCTCTGGGCCTGGGAAGAAACCCTGGGTAAAGAGCTGTCAAGAGCTGACTGTTTCCTCTTTCTCCCACAGGGTCCTCCTGGTCCGAGGGGGCGGCCAGGTCCACCGGTAGGTAGCTGCATGCTGGGTATTTTGGATTCCCAGGGCAGGAGGCGGGTTCCTCTGAATGAGACCAAGGTTGTCTTTGTTTGTCTTTAAATTTTTTCTTTTTAACTTCATGTGTGTGTGACGTGTACTGCAAGCATGCCTGGTGCTTTTGGGGGTCAGAAGAGGCAGTTAGATCACCTGGAACTGGAGTTTATAGATGATCATGAGTCATCATATGAGGGCTGGGAACCAAATCCAGGTCCCCAGCAAGATTGAGGGGTCTTCTGCGCCATCTCTCCAACCCCTAGACCAAGGTTTTTATGGTAGATTATGCCCTGACCCAAAGCCACATGGCTCTTGTATGCTTGCTGTGGCCTACAGATTTGTAGGGAGCATAGGACAAGTCCAGTGGGGACCTGTGGTGTGACTTTTCCTGGGCAGATGTGAACCAGCATCTGTCTATCTTAGATAGGAAATTGGCAGAGCACATAAGCTCTCCCACCCCGGTCTAGCTCAGTGTGCCCATGTGCTTATTGGGGTTACTTACGGGAGCATCAGGGGCTCAAAGGCAGCTGTTTCATCGAGAAGCCCCCTGACATGGATGATGGCTCCTGAGAGCTGCATTACTGGAGCTCCCTCTCCAGCTTGCATGAAGCCTGGCTCGCAGGAGAGCACCTACCACCACCACCAACCCCCAGGGAGGGCCCCATGACTCCTTTTGAGTCCTAGGAGCCCTCTGCTCCTTCCAAGAGGAAGTGTTCCAACTCAGAAGAAATAGCTATCCAGCATGCCTAGAGGCTTGTGGCCTGGCATACTTCCTCCTGCTAGATAGTTTCTCCGATCTCCAGCCTCCTAAGCCTCCAGCACAAGTCCCTATCAAACACTGACCCTCCACCTTCTTTTCCAGGGCCCTCCTTGGCATCCTGTCCAGTTTGTAAGTTGCACCATTGTTTTTTGACCCCCTGAAAGGAAGCTGTGGGGTAGGCAAGGGAAAAGCAACTGAACCTTCTCTGGCCACAGTGCCTGGACCTCTAGGATATCCATTGGGCTGGAGCTATGGGCCTTGAGCTACCGGAGGAGCCCCAAGCAAGAGGCTAATCCATGTCCGCAGTTGTGAACCAGGCGGCTGCTCTAACTCCAGCCCCCAGGGTCTGTCTCTGCCTCCACACACATGGGTGAACTCCTCCTCAGACCCAGGGTCCCGAGGGCCAAGCATGCATTTGCATTTGGACCCTTTTGCTTTCTGGTGGGCACAGCAGCCCTGTCTGAGCTCAGCCTTCTGACCCTGTAAACCAATTAGGCCCCATGTTGTCCCTACCCCAGTGAGTACTGGGGTCAGAACCTGACAATATCTCTGGGATGTGGTCATAGGAAAGGCTGGATGGAAAAGAAACCCTGGGGCTACTAGATGCTCAGAATCTGAGTTCTTTCCACCCCAGAGGCTCCCTGCCCCTCCCTTTGTGCTGCCTGTACTTACAAAGCACTCACCTGTCACCTCCCTTGTCTCTTCATCAGAAAGGCGGGCAGGGGAGAAGCCCTTTTCCTCCCAGGATATGGAAAAGGAGGGTTCACGCTCTGTATAATTGACAATTGAAATGCACCCACGGCTCATCACTCGCCAGACACTATTAGAAATGGCTTTAGTGGTTCTGGGAGAATGCTTTATTTGGGGAGTTATTTTCCAGACAAGGGAACCAAGTCAGGCCCCTCTACGGGAAGACGCAGAGCTGGGAGCCCCCCAACAGCCCTGTTCCAGACCCCTTGCCTTGTGCTCGACCATCTGGGTGCCAAGGCTGAGGCCAGGCATACTCAAGAGCAATACAGTGGGAGCCATTGGGTCTGTGGGGATATAGAGGAGGTGTCTCACCAGCCTAGAAGCAAAAACATCCACAGACGTCTTCCATCCCCCAACCAGTACAGAGCCCTGCGAACGATCGCCCAGCCTCGCTGTGTTACATGTCTGAGCTGGATGAGCGGCACTCCTTACTTCCAACCTGGAGATGCAGAAGCATCTCTTTCCCCTAGGCCTAGCAATTAAAAGTGCACCAGCTGGTGTCCTCTGGTGCATTATCACCCCTGGCTGAGGAAACCAGACGCTGAGCTGGAGACAGGAAAGACGTCCCAGTCAGTGGGAAGATGTGCAAATATCCTGGGGCTGGCAAAGCACGGCTTTCAGGGACTTAGAAGAACTGTGTGTGTCTGGTGCTGGAGGGACACGAGGATGAAGGCCGCAGCACTCGAATGGGATTTCTAACCATACTGAAGCATCTAAATCTCATACCGGGAGGACCCTGGGAGCTATTGAAGGACTTAGTGGGAGGGAGTGACATAGTCAACATTGACTCTGCAAAGGAAGGAAGAACTCAGTAGAGGATGTGTGCCTTGGTCCAGACCCTGTCATAGGAGGTGGGGTGGGGGTGAGTGGGGTGGAGGTGCTTGGGCCCCTGGCTCCTACTTTCAGAATCTGGCTTCCACTGGGATGGATGCAGGACACACACCTTGTCTTTTTTTCTTGCACAGCAACAAGATGACCTTGAGGCAGCTTTCCAAACGTGGATGGATGCTCACGGAGCAGTCAGATTGGAGGTACTGGCAGGATCTCTGCTCACATGACCTCTGGTCCTAGGAGAAAGAGAAAGGTCATAGCGGTTGATGCTATCCCCATGACTGGCACCAAGAGCATCAGAGACCTTCTCTCAGTGATGTCTCATGGTCTCAGATGGAGATCATCACTAGAAACCACAGTCCAAAGTGGTACTTCAGCCCACACTGCCAGAACCAGGCTAGACACAGACACTGCTTCCTAGCTTTTGTTGGAAGCGTCTGAGTCTATCGTGTGCTGGCCTGAGTCAGGGAGGGATGCTCATCTGACTCATAGCTCACAGAATGTCCCCAGGGTCACCCAGGGATTGCACAGAAGCAAGTGAGCCCCAGAGCTCTGCTGAGACCTGGTTTGTGGTCACCTCTGCTCCACAGTTGCAGGCTGAGATGGGTCTTGGGTGATCTTTACTCCAGCCTGTATAAGAGCCTACTTTGCTGCTTTACATCCTTCTCCTGGTGGGGAGCTCACTCCCCTAGTTCAGACCTCCTACCAACCCTGCTGGGTTTCATAGACCAAGGGCAAGGAATCAGCTCTTGTCCCTGCTACATTCTGTCCCTGACCCTCCCTCTCCTTATCTGTTATAAGGCGGAGTAGCCAGTCTCAGTTAGCCATGAACTGGCTGGTCACCAGATCCCCAGACAGTGAGGATTTTAAAGCACTGTGTCTGGGACTTTGGGCAAGGCCCAAGCACTTAACAGGCCTATGGCCCTTTCTCTCTGTAGCAGGGGTACAGCTATCCGGACCAGCTGATGCTAGACCAGGGAGGGGAGATCTTCAAAACCTTACACTACCTCAGCAACCTCATCCAGAGCATTAAGACGCCCTTGGGCACCAAGGAGAACCCAGCCCGGGTCTGCCGGGACCTCATGGACTGCGAACAGAAGATGGCGGATGGTAAGGGTGCCTATGAGGCTGAGGATGGGTGGTACAGTTTCAAAAAGAGCTCAGGTCCATGGAGTGTTGGGTCCTCGGTACAACCCAGCCAAGTTTCTGTCCTCACAGAAATAGACACACAGCATCATTGATTGACTCAGCAAACAGCCTTGAAGGTTCACCATCTGCCAGACCTATGGTTCAAGCTTTGAGGATATTAATAGAGAGGATGACAGCCCGTAGTGCCATGAGCTGGGTCCATTCTGAGAATAAGATAAGGACTTTGAAAAGAACCAATGAAACACACACATCTCTGCCCTGTTGCTGTTAAATTATTTTAAAAAATGCTGTCTTTTACCCCCACTAGATCCGGCACCATAGTGCCCCAAGACATCTGGTAGATATCTTCATCTCACTCAGCAAAGCTTCTCACCTGCTCTGCTCCATCCCATACCACACTGCCTATGACTAATCTCTGAGCCTGGCAACAATCTCTCTACCCATACAGTTCCCAAGGCAGGTTGAACCAGGCCAGAAATATACATCCCAACTCCATGGCGGCCTAGTGTCTCTGCCGCCACACACTCTCCCAAACTCAAATTGCCACAAGAAAGAGCACACAACACAATAACCTCTGATCCAATTGATAAGATATAATTGCCCACCTAAACATACAAAGCCCTGCACACATCCATCCCTTAAGAACATTCATAACAACCTGTAAAGGTGCAGCATGGAATCTTAACAGCAGCCTCCATGTTCTCTCTGCTGCTTCCACTCCCTGTCTCCTCCAGTCTCCTTCCAACTTTTCTCCTGCCCATCCTTCTTCCTTCTCATCCAATGACAGGCCTTGTTCTATCTTGTACCTACCTTCACCTGCGTAATGACATCACACACACACACACACACACACACACACACACACACACACACACACATTTCAAGGGCTAGGAGAACCCCAGGGATCCTCTTCAGTGGGCATTCTCACCTTCTAACCTCACCTGACTTCTCATCTGAGTGTGAGGGCAAGCCACAGTGTCACCTTATCCCTCCCTGCTGTGCACATAGGTACAAGTACATGTTGAGACCACCCTCCCTTGCTTGCTGAGCTCTTGGCATCCAGCAATCCCAGCAGAGAAGCCAGATGTATGCAGAAGTGCAGATGAGGGGAAGCCAGAGTGTGGCTCTGGGCCTAAGCTCACTGGACAGGTTCTGGGAGAAAGGCTGGGCCTTGAAGAATCTGGAGGAGCTGAGAGCCCAGTTGTCTACTCTGTAGAGTAGATGCATCCCAGTCTGCTCTCACAGACTCCCCCACACGTCAGCTCTACCCTGAAGGCATCCTTCCCTGCTTGTGCCTTAAGATATCCTGTGTCTGCCTGTCCTACCCTTAACTTCCCACCCTATTGCAGCCCTGTTGAGTCACGGGTACAGGTCCTACAGAGCCCCCTCCAGGCTCCCTCCTAACACACACAGCCCTCTCTGTCCTGCTCTGCTACAGGTATCTACTGGGTGGACCCCAACCTCGGCTGCTCCTCTGATACCATCGAAGTCTCCTGCAACTTTACACATGGTGGGCAGACTTGCCTGAAGCCTATCACGGCCTCCAAGGTGCGCTCCACTCCCACCCCCTGCTACAGGCTCTGCCTGCTTTGCAATGTCTACCCTGGACCCTGCTTGTCCTCTCAAAAGGCTGAGGGAAAACCCACCTCTTGAGACTTAGTTGACTCACTGAGAATTTGGGGGACATGCGGAACTCTACGTGTGATTAACAAACTCTTTCCCACGGCACCATGCTGAGGCTCCAGCTTCTTTTGGCATAGTTTGTCTCAGGTTGAAAGCAAAGTAGTTCATCCCAGAGAGTCATGAATTCTTGGCATGAACTCCGAAGATTGTTTATCTGAAACACATGTCACTCTGGACCGTGAGCTCATTAACTCCTGTTCAGTGCCTGGACACCATGTCTGTCCCTGGGCTAAGCATTTTGGGGTGAGGCCAGGTGACTCAGCAACGAAGCAGGCTGGCAGCAGCTGGGAGCTGGCAGCAGCTGGGAGGCATGGTCGTTCCTGTCTATTTCTACAAGTCATCCACGTGACTTGGGGGTGAAGTGGGGTGCCACAGGAAGAAGCTACCCTGGCTACAGAAAAGATAGGGAGCCCCAGATCTTTGTATCCATAGACTCCTTAGGTGCCTTGCCATGGCTGAGGCTATCTGCATCCACTCCTCAGCCAACTGTTCAGCAAGTCTGCTGGCTTCCTGACCTAGCCTGACCCTGAGCCATGGGGGGTGGGGCAAGAGGGGGAATCAGACTCACAGGTGACCCTGCAGCTGGGGTTCACAACCCAAGAGGGATACAGTAACCTTTGTGGACTCCCTTTCTTGGTGGCTCGTAGGTTCAGAACCACCTGGGAAGCCTGTTAAGCCAAGATATAAGTCTGGATTGGCAGCACAGCCACCCAGGACGTCCATCAGGAACAATGGCAGGCTACTTTAGTTAGTTTTGTGTTACTGTAGCAAAATAGTTAGACACAACAAGAAAGAAAAAAGGTTTCTTTTGTCTCATACTGATTGGTTGATTCTTTTGCCCGGAGGTGGTGGTGATGGGCATAGTGGGGGTGGGGGGTGTCTGTGGTGAGGACTATAGTCGAGGAAAACTACTTACTCCCTGGCAGTCAGGAAGGGGGAAATGACTGGAAAGGACTGGATCCTAATATCCTCTTGAAGGGTACACTTTCATTGAACCCACCACAGTCCACTAAGCCCTGCCTCCCCACAGCCCCACACATCTTTGTTAACCCTTGAGTCCTTTGTAGGCTGAGTTCTATGGCTCGGTGAATTTCCTCCACGCTCAGCTGGGGTAAAATCTATGCCGTCCTCTGGACCCGGCTGAGCCCTTAGTCCACCCACCTGGGGGAGCAGAGTGAACAGCAGCAAGACCCTGGGACTTCTGGTTCTGGGATTGAACAGCCACTAGGCTAGACGACCAGAGAGCAGATGACACAGGAGAACTGGCTGGGAAAGGGGTTACCCTGGTGACCTCCAGAAAGGTGGGGGATCTCAGGGCTCCAGGGGGCTGCTTCCCACCTGCATCTTCCCCACAGGCAGAGTTTGCTGTTAGTCGGGTCCAGATGAATTTCTTGCACCTGCTCAGCTCTGAGGGGACACAGCACATCACAATCCACTGCCTGAACATGACGGTGTGGCAGGAGGGACCTGCACGCCCCTCTGCCAGGCAAGCTGTGCGCTTCCGTGCCTGGAACGGACAGGTCTTTGAAGCTGGGGGTCAATTCAGGCCAGAGGTGTCTATGGATGGCTGCAAGGTAACTGTTGGAGCCCCCTTCATTTTCCCTTGATGCAGGGTCAGTAGGAGGAACTTGTTTATGAGCAGGTCATAATTTTATACTATACTGTATGCCACTCGTATCATCATGTAATCTTATTAGAATGATTTATTTAGTAAAATTGGCTTTATTCACCTTCTTCTCTAGGCCTTCTCTGTGTGCATGCCCATGTGTACATGTATGTGTGTGTATGTGTGCACATGTTTGTTGCTGGGAGTTAACCCAGGGTCTTACTTACCCCAGGCAAGCACTCCTTAGATTAACCTCTCTAGGAACCTTCTGAGGGGAAGTCTGTGCTGTTAAACGGTCTTCAGATTAATAGAAACATTTGCTATTTGCAAAGGCCTCTTCAAAAGACCTCTTTGCTCCACCAGTTGGATTGTTTTCTTTCTTTTAATATCTTTGCTCATTTTCAAATGTCTTAAGCATGGTAGGCTTTAAGGGTTGGGGAAGACTGTCATAAAAGGTAAAACCACCCAAAAAGTAAAGTCAGTAATACACAGTGTAATTCAGGATGTGGGAAAACTGGCTTCCCACGTGAAAATACCTAGAAAAGGATGTTCAAACACAGCTCTGTGTAAATATGGAACCCGCATGTATTCGAGAAGACCACTGCCCTTGGATCTGGAGATGCTACTTGTAGAATGAGAACTAAATAGGAATGTGCCCCAAAGTTAAAACACAGTGAATTTTATACAGTGCTGCGTACAAGAATAAAAGACAAAAATAAAAAATAAAAAATTGAGGTCAGTGTGATGGTTCACACTTATGATCTCAGTACGTGATTGGAGGGTGGGTGGGAAGGTAAAGGCAGGAGCAACAGGAGTTCAAGGCGAGGCTGGGCTATATGAGATACTGTCTCAAAGATAGATAGATAGATAGATAGATAGATAGATAGATAGATAGATAAAGAAAGGAAGAAAGAAAGAAAGATAGTAGATAGATGAATCAGTAGATGATTGATAGATGGATGAGTGAATAGATAATAGATAGATAGGTAATAGATAGATAGATAGATAGATAGATAGATAGGCATGCACACAACCCGAGTCCAGTTCTCAGCACCCATGTTGGACAGCTCATAATCACTTGAACTCTGGGATCTGATATCATCTTCTGGTCTTCAAGGGCACCTGCACTCACATGCACAAACCTACACTCAGACACACCTCATACATATAATTAAAAATTAAAAAAACTAAAACATTTAAAAATATTTAAAAAAAACTGGAAGCAACCATGCCAGATGTGTACCCAGATGTGTTCTGAAAGTGAAAGACGGGATATGCATTTGTAAATGTCAAGAATCACTTCCACTGTTGTCTTTTGCCTACTTACAGGTCCATGATGGCCGCTGGCATCAGACACTATTCACCTTCCGGACCCAGGACCCCCAGCAGCTGCCCATTGTCAGTGTGGACAACCTTCCACCTGTCTCGTCAGGGAAGCAGTACCGCCTGGAAGTTGGACCTGCATGCTTCCTCTGACCTCTAACCTCTGACCTCTAGGCTTATCTAAGCCTTGTGGGGGAAGAGAAGAGATGGGGACAACTGGTCCCAGGAGATGCAGGCTCTTGCCTTAGGACCCTGGTGCAGGTCCTCACTCTAATCTGCTCAGCGGGAGTTGAGCAGAGGTAGCAGGTCTGAGGCTGCCCTGGAGAACCACCAATCCCAGTTTAGCCCCAAGAACCAACCAAAGAGCCAGTCAGAAAGCAAGCTGGGCTTGCAGCCGATTCCAGCCCATGGCCTGTCGCCCAGCTCTGTAGACACCCCTGATCCCCAACTGCCCAAAGACCCCCCATTGATGCCACCTCAAGGGAAGGGGGCATGTTGCCAGCTGGTCCCTGCTAGGGAGCTTTCGATGTGCAATATTAGAAAGGAGACATGGAAAAAAAAAAGGAGGAGAAAAAGGAAAGAAAGAAATCTATCTATATATATATATTATTTAAACAAAGAGAAGGTGTGTAACTATTTTTTCACTTGGGAGAGGTGAGGAAGAACAAGAGAAGCTGGGGGTGTGGAGAGGCAGACCCCCCCCAGGCTGGGGTGCTGGCCCCTAGACTAGGGTGCTGACCCCTGGGCTGGGGTGCTGCGTGCTACCTCCCACTGTGAAATCGATGGTGCTCACAATTGTCTCTTGTAATGTATGTGATTTTTTTTTAAGGAGAAAAAGAAACTATTTAAGATTCTGAAGGTGCTACTATTTTTGTTGCCACAGGCTTTAAAGAAACTTTCTGAGTGGGTGGGGCCTTGCCCACTTATCTTTCTCTCCTCCAAATGAGGAGTTAAAAATGTTACTAAATTGCCCGCACGTGTAATCCGCTGAAAAGAAAAAAAAAAAGAAAAAAAAAAGGAAAAAAGAAAGAAAAGAAAAAAAAGAAAAACAAAAAACAAAAAACAAAAAAATCCTCCCAGAAACCAGAAGTAGAGAGATTTCTGCTAATTCTGGGCTTTGAAGGGTACGTCTTTTGAGAGGACATTTTGATGTGGTCCTCCTTGCTTCTGGAGGGGCTTCGTCCTCTTTAGAAAACCTGCCCTGGGAGAAGACTCCTTCATTTTGAGGATGATCTTGAAGGTGAACTAAGTACAGAGGAGTCCCTGAAGCCAGCTGACGACCCTCGGTCCTCCCTCTCGCCAGGGAGCCCGACCTTCCAGGTGCAGCCAACCTTGCTGCCTTTACATTATTGCACAGCTGTGTAGAAACCTAATGTTCTTTCCCATAGGTGCCAATTTGGGTGGGGAGGAAAGGAACAATTAAGGGAACCCCATCTGTCTAAACAAGTCAGGATCCCCCCATTGGATTTTGAAGTTATTTTAACTATGGAATTATTTTTTTAGAAGAAAGATCTATATTTGTGTGTTTCTAAAGTTGCGTCTTGTGGGGGAATTGGATTCAATTTTAATTATTTAATACCTCACTCCTGCCCAACCCTTCCCTGTATACTGCCTGTTTGCCCCTGCCTGTCCCCCAAGCCTAGATGTGCTTTTTGTCGTCTGATCCCCATCTGAGTGCTGTTCCCCGTGTCCCCTCTTGTGTCTTGCGCTGTCTCCTTGTCACCTGATGTGTATTCGCTGTTGTTCTTTCTGTCTAAATGTCAGTGTGTTCAAACCCCCAGTGGGTTCCCCGTTCCCTTCTGGACTTTAAATAAATATTTAAAACTGAGCAACGAAAAGACGAGTCTGTGGTCTGATGCTTCTTCACCGTGCTCACAGGCAGTTTCTGCAGGAGGTGGGATGATGCGTGAAGGGTTTCCTGCTGAGGCAGAGGCCAGGACTGGGGCTTGGAGCTTAAAGCTCAGGACAACAGAAGTGCTGTGTGCCCACGTTCTGGAAGAAGAGTGGGGTGTCCAAGTGCAGGAGGAGCCACTCTCTATCCAAGATCCCAAGCCCCTCCCCTTCCAGCTGCACTCAAGCCCCCAAGCCCCTCCCCTTCCAGCTGCACTCCACACGCAGGGGTTGAGGCCCAGGACTTTTCATGTGGTTATTGAATCATGCTTTGTTTCTTCATTCATTTTGACATCAATACTGTTACACCTCATTGTTCTGGGTCAACCCACCCCAGAATGTTAAGAGGTGATCACAGGTGCCATGAAGGCAAAGAAAAGAAGTGGGCTGTATATGGTGCAATTTATTTGGGGATCTACTACAGAAAGGCAGTCCTGGATACAGCAACACCAAGTGAACTGTTGTAGTTTGGCTGAGAAGGAAGAGTACATTCCTGCCACAAGGGCCTGGTTTTAAAGGACTGGGAAGATGACTTGGTTAGTAAAGGCTTTGCTGTGCAAGTGCAAGTTCAATTCCCAGACCCACGTAAAAAGTCAGACATGTGGTACACACACTTGTAATCCTAGTAAAAGGACAGTGGAGGCAGGAGGATGTCTGTGGCCTGTTGACCAGCCAACCTAGCCAAATCAATGAGCTCCAGATTCAGTCGCAGACCCTGCCTCAAAATATAAGAGAGACACTTCCTGAGGAATGACACTTGAGATTGATCAATGGCCTCTACACACACACACACACACACACACACACACACCTACATATACACCAAAGAAACACATACCATGCTAACATTTTACCTATTTATAGCTTGCTGAGAAACTAAGCAAGGGAAACAGAGGAGGGTTCCCCAAAAGTGCATACAATTCAAGTGCATACACACAGGTGCATACAATTCAAGATGGCTGTCGTCGAGGCTGACCGCCTACATTATGGACAGATCTCAAGTTGTCTGTTTGTGGGATGATAGACACGACTGGGCCCTCCTGCCATTTCTAGTAATATCTCCATGTGAGAGAGTTCATAGCACCTGCCTAGAAGAATAGGTGTGTGCTGAGTGTTATGGACACCAACTACTGACAGGTGTACAGGCATCAGCATAACTCTGGGTCCAAGGCTGCAGGAAGGGAAACAAGCCTGGCTCACCTATATGTTGAATAGAGCCAGGGATTCCCTTCAGATGACAGGGTAGCAACAGGGAGGCCTGGGCACACACAACGGAAGTGGCCAGTTTGTTCAGAACAGAGACAGGGGTTTATGGATCCAAGCTGCAATGTGGGCCTGGAGCAAAGCTGAGCAGGTGGCAGGTGGCAGAGCTGGGATTGCAGAACACAGGTTGGCCCGGGGATCAGAACCCTGACGGTGTCAGCAGCTTCTCGGTGACTTTGTGGCCAGGACACAGGAGACATGAGAGCCAGCAGGAGAGGCTGGTTCTGACCCATGGGTCTCTGTGACCTGGCCGGTTTTTTCCCAGAAGGTGCAGGTCATCACTTTTTCACTAAGCCAGAATTCCAACATTTCTTAATCTTCCATTGCACAACTTAGGTGTCAGGAAGTCACCAAGATGGACTCCCCTGTAGGCTGGGCTTCTGGGAAAAACTCAAGACTGGTTGTGTTTGATCTGTCCACAGTGCCACAATGTTGGCCAAGGTCAGCTCATCCCACAATGTCCAGCAGCCTGTGAAAGAAAAGAGGAGGACGGACAGACAGACACTGAAAGTTCTGGGTCTAACTGTTTACCTGGGGCAGGGCCTTGAGAGGGGCCTGATTTTCCCATTAAAAGAACCATGTTCTTTCTACCTTGCCTGCCAGCCACAGGCAGGGCTATGGGTCCACAGTAGTAGAGTAGAATAATAGTTTATTGCTGTTGCACATGTGTGTGTGTGTGTGTGTGTGTGTGTAGACTAGAGGCAAACTCAGATTTTTTTTTCCTTAGAGCAGTACAACCATATTTTTTAAGACAAAGTCTTTCATTTGGCCCGGAGCTTGTGAAGGTAGCTGGCTGCTGGCTGGCTGGGCATTGAGCAGCAGGAGTCTCCCAGCTACACCCCTCCACTGCTGGGGTTGCTGGTGTGTGCCACCATGCCCAAGTTCTATTATACAATCTATGGAGGACAACTGCATATGGTTCAAGCCAAGGACAGTACCATACACGTTCACAGTGCAGGCAGTGGTTCCCGCTCACTGGCCACACCCCCTGTACCAGTACAGCATGTGCTATGGTTTCATCTCAGGTGTGTGGCTCCAGAGCCGAGTGCATACCGAGATGAGCTTCCAGACAAGGGAATTAGAGTCCACCGAGGTCAGTCATATGGAGGTTGCCAAGATCTCCAAACAGGATCTGTACTTGTTCCAGCAGTCTTTGGTGTGTTTTCTCAGCCTTGACCCACAAGTTCTAATTAGATCCAGCAGTTTCCCTCATGGCTGCTGCTACAGGAGGTGGAGAGGGGTCCTCACATCTTAGCTGTAAAGTCACTTGAGCTTCACTGCTGTGTGTCTTTTTCCAGCACACTTAACCTCTCTGTGCCACTTGTTTCCTCATCCGTATAATGGAGGGCTATCCTATTTTTCTTGAGCCAGTGATAGGCATGTGTTTGCATTTTAGTGCTTTTAAAAGTGGACTCCAATGTGTGATTAACAAAGCCAGGTCTGGCTTTCTCCTTTTTCTTTTTGTTACCCTTGTTTTTCACCCAAGTGTGCCACTGAACTGATGGTGAAGGTTACTCTGTCAGTGGACAAACGTCTTACAGCTAGGGACTGATAGAACCCAGGCAGTGTGGTGATCTCTATTTTACAAATGGAGATCAAAGGCACAGAGAAGTTAAGTGCTTTGCCTAAGGTCACACAGGAGCCTTTTTCCCTCTCTCTTTTCCCACGGACTTTAGCCATTGTGCCAGGGACAGAGAGGCAGGAAGGACAAGACTTTTCATCTGTAAGGTGCTTAAGAGATCCCTGGAGGGGAGGTGCTGGGTGCTAGGTGTCCTTGGAGGAATTACTTGGCCAGCAGCATGAGTGGCCAGATCCTAGGGGGGCAGTCTAAGTGACCACGAGGATAGCAAGAGCCACACACCCTTTCTGAGGAAAAGAACAGCATTTTCCTCAACGTTGCCTTTGCCCATTCAGACCACACAGTGGATTCCTACTCTTGAACCAGTGGAGACTTGTGGGTCAGTTCTAGAGATCTTAGTGTTCTAAAGCAAAAGCGTGTAAATAAATCTGACATTATAATGTATATGTTTGGTTGTCCCACATGAAGACCAAGCTGCACACCTGTTACATACGTGTAGGGGGCCTAAGTCAGCCCCATGCATGCTCTCTGGTGGGTGGTTCAGTCTCTAGGAGCCCCAGTGGGCCCAAGTTAGTTGACTCTGTGGGTTTTCTTGTGGTGTCCTTGACCTCTTTGGCTCCTTCAATATTCCCTCCACCTCTTCTAAAAGATTCCCAGAGTTCTGCCTAATGTTTGTGGGTCTCTCTCTCTATCTGTTTCTATCAGCAGCTGGGTGAGGCCTCTCATGACAGTTGTGCTAGGCTCCTGTGTGTAGAGGAGAGACTCTGATGCTTTGATTTAATTGGGAATCTGCATGTACTGACACTGAAGGTCCTTGTCTCCAGTTGGTTTTTGATCGGTCAATTAAAATGCCAGCGGCTAATGGCTGGAAAAAGGCAGACAGGGCGGGACCCTAAGAATTGCTCAGGCTAAGACATGGGGAGAGAGCGAGATCACCTTACTTGTGGAGAGAGATGGAACAGACTCAGAGCTGCCCGGGAGATCATCCAGAATGTAGACAGAAAGGGAAAGAGGTCCACAGGAGGGCAGCCCAGAAGTGTCTTGGGCAGCAAAGACCAATGGGCATCACACAAGATAACCAGGCAGCAAAGTTAAAGGTAGATTTGGAAGGTGTTTAGTCAGGAGTACTAGAGGGAAGGGCACATTAGCCTTGAGAGGCTTAGAAGTGCCCAGCCTTTGAGCCAGTAACACATGTTAAAGATACGCTAGTGTGCGTATATTTTTCATTCATGGACCCAAGGAGATCCTGGTCACATGGCTGGTAGAGCAGCCCAGGAGCACAAAGCAGGATAGCTAAAACCTGCACACTAAACCAGTCTGCAGGTTAATATCATTAACAGTGTCAGGGTGGCACTCCTTCAAGGCATGGGTTTCAAGTTGGGTCATTGGTTGGCCATTCCCCCAATTTCTGCTCCCTCTTTATCCCTCAACATTTTGTAGGCAGAAAAAAATTGTGAGTCGAAGGTTTTGTGGCTGGGTTTGTGTCCCCATCCCTCCATTGGAAGTCTTGCCTGTTAATAGGAGGTGACCATTTCAGGACCTCTAACACTAGGAGCAGAGGCTGACTTTGACTCTGTTGCCTGCCTTAGGATTCCTGTCCCCCATCTGGGCTGCCTAGTCTAGTCTCAGCAGAAGAAGATGCATCTAGTCCTACTGCAATTTGATATACCAAGGCGGGTTGATAGCCATTGGAGGCCTGCTCTTTTCTGAGGAGAAAGGGAGGGGACGGGGGGAGAGGGAAGGGAGGAATTGGGAAGAGAGGAGGGAGGGGAAGCTGTGATCAGTATGTAAAGTGACTGAACGAATGAAAACAAACAAAAATTAAAGTACACGTTTGGAGGATTAATTTCATGAATCATAACTTGTTTGTAATTTTTGTACAACTAGAAATTATTTACAAGGCTAACATTCAGGCTTTGGTTGTCAGTGTCTAGGACCTCCTTTGTGTGTCCTCAGCTTGAGTGTGTGACAGCCATGGTCTAGCTGGCTCTCAGCACAGATGCCTGGCCCCAGCACTGGAATATTTCCACAGCCTACTTTGTTAGAAGATGGACTTTTGTCACTACCTGAAGCAAGAGCCCATGATGAAACACTCCATTGTGTTTATGCAAAGTAGGAGGAACTAGAGTGTAACCCACTCGCCCTCTCTCCCCTCTAGAGAGGGCCTCTCCATGCTCTGAACCACACTTGTCTCCTTTGGTTGTCAGATCTTGAGCACGAGGCTCAGATGTAGAGAATCACTCACCTGCGGCATTGCTGAGAGATTAGACTACACACTTTGTTATCAAAACCAGGCTTCCAAAGATACACGGACTTAAATATTGTCTAACAAATGCCAGTGTGTTTGAGTGTGTGTGTGTATGTGTGCATCATGTGTGCAAATGTGCAAGTGTGTGCATGTGTGCAAGTGTGTGCATCATGTGTGCAAGTGTGCAAGTGTGTGTGTGCATCGTGTGTGTGCATGTGTGCAAGTGTGTATACATCGAGAGAACAGAGACAGAGAGGCACAGAGAGATTATGATTTCTGGTGCATTGCTAAATTGGGACAGAACGTATCATTGGTGCTTTTGGACTCCTATGAGAGGAGATAAACTTTCTTAAGTCTGAATAAATACAGCAAACACGTTTTGGGTCTCCAGCTCAGCCAGTACTCCTAGGCCATGAACAGCATACTCCACTGTTGGTTGCTTACAGGACCATCTGTGGCCCCTTTCTTTTGCCCTAGGTGTTCACTGTCACCTACTTGATTAATATCATTACAGATCAGTCTGGACTATTCTAGAATGTCCTATAACCAGGGTCATACAATCCCACCTTTGGGCTCTCTGCTGGCAATTATGTCATTGAGCCTCATTTGTATTGTCAAATCTATCAGTAGCTCATGTCTCTCTGTTGCTAAGCAACACCGTTCTTGCATGGAATGTCACAATCCATTTCTCATTTTCTCGGTGTGGTGCACTAAACAGACTCTAAACTAAAGTTAGGGGCTACTTGGAATAATGCCACTAGAATCATTTACACACATGACACTGGTGATGACTCACGTTTTGTTTTGTTTTCTGTTGGATGATAGTGTAATTTTAAAAGGTGATATGTTGCTCTGACACTTACCACGAGGGGGAAAAATACAACACAAAATGCCACGGGTTTAAAGAAAGGTTCTCATGAAATGAGAATATAGTAAGTGAATGACAAGTTATGTATCATTAAAAACATAACTCTGACTATACTGAAATATGAAAATTTGTGGAGGACACAGTAAATTGAAAGATCACAAAACTGAGCGTGTCCTAATACTTTTGCTGCTCTTGAAGTTTTGAAACAGCTCGCCGTGTAATCCCCAGGCTGAGCTTGAGCTCCCAGCAATGGCTCCATTCCTCAGTGGGAGTCACCATGCCTGCCCATAACAATACTTCCCGAGAGTGTTCATTCATGTGGACATAGACCAGACTGTTATCAGGGAGGAATTAGAACCAGATATGCTGGACACAGATCCTGGATTGGGCACACATTATCTTGTCGGATTCTTTCCTGCTGTAAATACTGGGAGGTTTGCTCAACTCAGATTCACCCCTCTTTGCTGGGCATTTGACTGGTTTCAGGGCTGGGTAGGGGTCCCAAGGAGCATCACACTCACTTAGAAACTAAACCATCTTTGTTCTTGGCCCTCAACTTGAGCCCCTCAGTGTCTTCTAAGTTTACTAACAACCCTGACCTGGGACCTCTTCATAACTCCCTCAGGGGTTGATTTATGTGTAGATCTTACTCCTGCTAGGCAGCCCTCCCAGGGCTAGGAGGCAGATGAGACCTATATTACAATCTCTGACTGGTACCATGTCAAGTTTCATCAGGCTAGCCTTGTACCCATCTTGGCCATGAATCAGCCACTCTGGTTTTCAAGCAGCTTATAGGGCAGGAGCCTGTGTCAGGGCTGGCTGGCTGTGGGAACAGCCCAGCCCAAAGCTGGCTTGAGGGAACATTTTGTGCAAGACATTTCCCAAGTGCTGGTGAGATTGTGCCACAGCTCTGCAGCCCCTGGCTGCACGCCCATGCCCTTCCCACACCTTGTTATAAAAGTCACTGCACTCTCCAGCCACCAGTTAGCTCTTCCTGGGCCGGTGCCTCTGAGTGTCTTCGGCATGGCGCTGCACATGGTTCTTGTCGTTTTGAGCCTCCTGCCCTTGTTGGAAGCTCAGAACCCAGAACCTGCCAACATCACCCTAGGCATACCTATTACCAATGAGACCCTGAAATGGGTGAGTGCCTGCCTGGGGCATGGACCTGACCATTGTAGGTGCCTTTTTTCCCTCTGGGCTTTCCTTTCCCTGTCTGTGTTCCTCTCTGGGCTCCCGGTGCTGCCCTTCCCTCTCCTGGGGATTGTTGTGGCATCCCCCTGCCTCCAAACCCAGAAGCATCACTCTGAGGTCTCTCGGCAGGGGACAGAGTCATAGGATGGTTGACTTCTGAGTTGTCCATGGGATCCTGGCCTGAAACTTCAGTCTTCCCATGTATGGCTCAAACGCCATCACTCACCTGCCCCTCATTGTTGCTAACTGCCAAGCTCCATACTCCAAACCCTGTTCATCTGCGTGCCTGCTTCTTTCTTCCTAGCTCTCAGACAAATGGTTTTACATGGGAGCAGCTTTCCGAGACCCCGTGTTCAAGCAGGCAGTTCAAACGATACAGACGGAATATTTTTACCTTACCCCCAACTTGATAAACGACACAATTGAACTTCGGGAGTTTCAGACCACGTGAGTCCTTGCAGCAGCCAGCCCACCCCAGCCCTGGCCTCCAATCCCTGGGGCCTAGAGACCTGAACAAACTGCCCCTGCCTGGCCTCCCCAGCCGCCTTCAGGAATCGGGAGGGCTGTTCTTGTCTACCTGCCTCTTGCCCACTCTCCACCCTGTGCTGGTCAGATCTCCTCTCTCTCTGTTACCCAACTTCTCTTTGCTTTATAGAGACGACCAGTGTGTCTATAACTTCACCCATCTAGGAGTCCAGAGAGAGAATGGGACCTTATCCAAGTGTGGTGAGAGTGTGAACTCGAAGCTTTCTGGGGGGAGGGGGGGTCATTGCAAGGACCTGAGGGGGAAGCAGAGCAGGGCAGTTTAGTCTGTTAGGTCACTCTGAGGCTGGTAAGTAGAAGCAGATTTCAAACCAGTGTCCAGCTCCCAGCCCAGTCTCGCTTTTAACCATTCTTTATGATCCTTTGTGAGCTCAGCGTGGGAACCCATGGGATGGGAAGCCAGTGACTTCAGCCACACCTCCCATGTCACCAGGGACAACACATAGGAAGGCAACCAAACACTGGTGGGCCAGATCAGCCTCTCCTTAGCTTTGAATCGTCCCTAAGGGGATGTTTTAATGTTTAAGGGGAAGTTTTAACTGTGCCCCACCACCCCACCACCAAGGGCCCTTTCCAAGGCTCCAGCCGTTCAGTATCTATAAAGAATGAGAAGTTAGGCTGGCACCCAACAGGGACTGAGCACATGGTATCCTCAGGGAGCCGCAGGCATTTGCCCATGGGGACCACGGCACCATTCTAGTGTCTTACAAAGCCCTTCCTTCCGCAGCAGGAGCAGTGAAAATCTTTGCCCATTTGATAGTGCTGAAGAAACATGGGACCTTCATGCTTGCCTTTAACCTGACAGATGAGAACCGGGGGCTGTCCTTCTATGGTAGGCTCCTCAGAACCCTGGACCCCAGTTCTGCTGGGCCTTACCCTTGGTCCCCCACCCACATCCCTATCTGGTCTCCCATTTGCTGGACCCTTACCCAGAACACACCCCACCCCCTTCTCCCTTGCAGCTAAAAAGCCAGACTTGTCCCCAGAGCTGCGGAAAATATTCCAGCAGGCTGTCAAAGATGTGGGCATGGATGAATCAGAAATCGTATTTGTCGACTGGACAAAGGTAAGCGACGAGGCTGCATGATGCCACCCTGGCAGTGGTCCCGTTTTCAGTGTCCCTAGAGGCTCAGAGAGGGTCAGCTCCTGGTTAAGGCAGCACAGCAAGGCGGGTATCTTGCTGTTGAGAACACCCGTGCCTACTGTGACAGCTGAGATTCACAGAGATCTTAGATGGGCAGTGAGCCTGAGGTGGGTGGGGTTAAGTAGGAGATACTAGAAAGACTGGAGGATCAGGGGCGAGACCAGGAAGGGTGATTGAGGGAACAGCTGGTGCCAGAGTCCCAGGTTTCTCCCTGCCTTTCATTTTCACTTCCTATACAAGCCAGAGTTGTGACTAAAGTCTCCCTGTGCCAGCAAGCCCAATGGCCTTGGGGATGGGGGGGGGTGCCCCACACACCAAGTCATCTTGATGTTCTGTCTAAATTTGTGCAGAGGGAAAGGCCATCAGCTTTGGCTTTACCCCCAGCTGAGGCCACAGGATCAACCAATCAGCTTGCACTTAGTGCGAGACACACTTGATACTTTTGTGACTCCATTCTCTGGGCACCTGAGCCTTTCCTGACATCACCAGCCCCCCAGGTTCCCAGGGGAAAGGTGTCTGCATACAGACACTGCCATTGAGCTGTTTTGCAACCTGCCTTCCCTGCCTAGCCAGTGGGGTCAGTAAATTCACCCTGTACCTGTAGGCAGAATTGTTCAGAAAACGCCTCCACTTGGGGGACTCTGTTCTTCCATTCATTGGAATAATAAGCTGGAACTTAGAGACCAGTGGTTCTCAAGGCTGACACTATCCTGCCCTTTCAGGTCAACCACCCCCAGAAATGTATTCATTGCTAGTGTGTGTGTGTGTGGGGGGGTGGGCATGCCCATGCACAAGCATGCCATAAGACGTGTGTAGATGTCAGAGGACAACTGTGGGGCGTGTCCTCTTCCGACATTCTCTCATGGGCTCTGGGGATTGAATTCAAGCTGTCCTTCAGGATTACCTACTATGCCAGGTTTTTTGTTCTGTTTTGTTTGTTGTTTTGTTTTTGCATCTCACCCTGCAGCCCAGGTTACCCTGCAACTCATAGCAATCCTCCTGCTTCAGTATACTCCAACCCAGATGTGTGCCACCACCCCTGGCTCCGTCACTTTGTCACTTTGCTCTCTTCCCTCGTATCTTCTAGGATAAGTGCAGTGAGCAGCAGAAGCAGCAGCTGGAGCTGGAGAAGGAGACTAAGAAGGAGACCAAGAAGGATCCTTAGGCCAGGCATGAACTCAGCTCTCTGAACTCCGGGGACTGTCCCCATGCCCACTCTACCCCCACTCCTGTGCACCTCGATTCTATTTTCCACAATAATAAAGGTTTGGTTAAACAATCAGTATCACTTCTTTGTTCCCTCCCTCCCTTCTTTCCTTCCTCCCTCCCTTCCTGGAGAGGAGAACTGCCATGAGTGGAGACTTAGCTAAGTCCAATAAGCCCTACCCAGGGAATCTGAGAGGGCTTCCTGGAAGGGGCATTTGAGTCAGGCTAGACGGAACTGATAGAACCTGATTATAGCTCTTGCTATAATCCCCAAACCCTAGAGGGCACATTTGGTGAAGACAAAGTAGAAGACCCAAGCAGCGGTGAGCTGGGAGTGGGGAGCCCAGGTGTGCCGTTCCTGTCACAGGGGCCTTCACTTCAGATGTGCCATTGGAACTCTGGAAGGGAGGTGAGTTGGGAGACAGGAAGGTGCACGTCGATGCTAGCATGGTCACGGTATAAAAGGCCAAGGCAAGGTGGCATAGACTTAGGGCTAGGCTAGAGGGGTTGGATATCCCCAGGAAGAGAACTCAGGGTGTCCGTGTGGGACACCGTGAGATGACACTGCTTCCCTAGAGGCCAGTTGACATCTATTTCACAATTGTGTTCAAAGTCCTGAGGCACAGTCCACTCAGTGGCAAACACAGGGTCTGAGATAATCTTTACACTTGACTTGATTGGCAGTCACCTAAGGGATGTGCTCGGTGTGTGTCTGTAAGGACATTTCCACAGAGAGTCACCTGCCTTGACTGTAGGCAGCGCCATCCCTTGGGCTTGGGTCCCCCAATTAACAAAAGGAGAAAACTAGCTGAGCACCCACAGTTCATCTGTCTGCTAAGCTTACGACTGTCCCAGTTGGATACAGTATGACATGGCAGGTGTCTCTCCTCACCCATGAGCCCCACTTCAATAGCTTTCGTCAACTATTTTGTCACAGAAGGGGGAAAGCAGTTCTTATGGAGCTCTGCACAGCCCCGCTGTCTGTCAATGCACGGGGGACAGAGTGGATCGCTGCCACACGCAGGCCCAGGGTTAAGCTGGCCACAGGCCCAGGGTGCTGTCTGCTCTGGGAGGAGACTCTGGCTTGGGGCTTTGTCAGACACTCTCTTGTTGACTGTCTCCCACCATTTCTGGCCTGGGGATTCATGAAGGTCTTTGCTTCTCTGGTCTCTCCAGGCAAGGGACAGGAAAAGACATGACAGACCGATGTCAGAGGGGTGAGCAGACTCTGGACTGATATGCAGCGAGCACCCTGGGGGGGCCTCGGCTGGACACCCACTTCCCTAACCGCACCCTCATCTTTAGAGACCATGGGCTCCCAATACACAGCACAGACACGGGTGGCTTTGGGGATTTCTTTTCCCCTTCTTAAGTTCATTATTTATCTTCCTTCATTTGCTTTTATAACAAAAATAGATTTTTAAATGCCTCAAATATATAAACAATCTGTGATAACACACACATCCCAGAAATGTTGAGGTCACTCTGCTATGGGACAGGGGAAGGGGTGCTGGCCTGGTCTCTCAGTCTCAAGTCAGGGCCTGGCAGGTAGCTTGGTCCTCTAGTGGATGCTAACAAAATCCAAAGATATAGTGGGAAGGTCTGAGGCTGCTGGGTATGTCCTGGCCCTACATGAGTTGCTGTACTCTGTGGGCTCACGGGAAAAACTGTAACCACAGAAGAGCTTGGCATGTGTCATCTGAGGCCCCTGTCACAAGACATTTACAGGTCCCCAAGTACTACCCCTGCCTACTAGTTACTACGAACAAAGTCCCTAACTGGTTCTTCCTGATAGTGCCTGCCTCCGAGTGGCTACTACAGGCAGTGACCAAAATGTTTCAGAGACCCCAACCTTCTCTTGTCCTCTCTGGCCTTCTGAGATGGGTCCAAGCTCAAGTTAGCTCCCCAGTGAAGGACATTCTGTCCAGGAAGAGCCATATTATTAGCTGCAGAAGCACATGGGCAGGAGGCGGACAATGAGGAGAGTCTCAGAGGCTCTGACTGGACAGAGGGAGCTATGGCTACTATGCCTGCCTGTTAGACAGAGCTGACCCCCTGGACATTCATCCACTCCTGACCAGGCCAATGTCTTTCCACTTTAAACACGCCACATGAACCAGGCAGATGGCACTCCTGGGGAGGAGGGCATGACATCTTCCAGGCATCGGTGGTACCAGGAGACTGTTGACCGGGAAACAGCGGCTGCCTGCCTACTGGGTCTCGGAGACTGCAGGGAGTCAGAAGAGGCAGGAGCCTCTCAGGCTACGGGCATGGCGCAGGTCTGCAGACAGGGAGTGGCTCAGCTGGCGGGTGGTGGAGCGGACGTTCTCAGCAGCCCGTGCAGCCTCCCTGAGGGCAGCCTGCAGCTCCTCCAGGTCATTCAGACCCAGCTGCACAGAGTGCCGGGTTCTCCGAGGTCCCTGAGCAGGCTGTGGGGAAGCTGTGTGGACTGAGGTAGGTGCTGGGGTTGCATAGTACCTGGGGAGAGAAGGAAGAGCATGTGATATGGCGAGTCAGGCAAAGCCGCTGGCTATGGGTTCCATGTCTACTGTACAACCTGCTGTCTCCTCTCCTGTCCAACGCCTGGGTGGAGAAACAAACCTGGCGGGATGAAGGACAGTATATGTGTGAGTGCCTGCCCAGGAGCAGGTGTAGGCACAACTAGTTCACACCGTCCTCGGACATAGTGGTCACTTACAGACCACCCTGTGTGTGCACACGGGGCTGCAATGTTCAGTGTCTGGAACATTCTCTAATCTGCAAGTGGCAGGTGCTGATGGAGAGCTCTAAATCAAACGACTGAGCTTGCTGGAGGTAGCAGAGCACCTCACACTCCCTCCTTGAGGGAGAACCTGGGCTCCTGTGGCGTCCATACTTGCAGCTCATCTGAGAGCTTGGTCTCTGAGTTCCAAACTTTCCTGGGCAGATACAGACAGCATTGGATTACAGAGCCTCAGAGAGCTGCAGGGCTGCATCTAGCCAGCAGATGGCAGCATAGCACCACTGCAATTTCTAGTTCAACCATGGGGCAAGCTCAGTCCTGCTGTCCAGACAGGAAAACCTGAAGTGTGGTTTGTTCTAACAATACCTGAAGCATCCATTTCTCAGAAGAAGAAACAGGCCAGAGAGCCAAAGTGATTAGCCCAAAGTCATTCTCCAAGTGCTGGTCACTTAACTGTCCCTTCCGTGGGACCACCACACCCTGGTGAGCTCATCCTTAGGCGCAGACTGTAAAATTTGCCTTGAGGCTCCCATAGGGCTACTAAATGGCACCAAATCTCCCCTGCCCAAGGACAGGAGACCCATGCCAGATGTCCATGCCATGTGAGTCAGGGTCTGAACATGAAGCAAAGCTGCCCCTAAGCACCCACCAAGACTCAAGCAAGAAGGCAGAGGAAAATGTACCTCAGGCCTGATGCCTGCTGGTGCCCTGGTTTCCCTTCCTGCTGGCATCAGTTGCCATAGAGACAACTAACACCCCGTTAACCACAGAGGCAGACTATCTATTGGTAACATTGCATCCCAACAGACCCACTTTACAGTGCAGGAAACTGAGGCTGAAGTAGCTAGCAACAGTTAAAACTAGAAAGGGGTTTGGGGAGATGGCTAGGGTTCCATTTAGTCAGTCATGACACTTCCCAGAGTCACAGGACAGACTCCACAAAGATCCAAGTGGGGTCTTGACAGTGTCTAACTTAACCCTCACACATCAGGACCTAGCAGAGCCACTCCCCCATTGAACAGAAAGGGAAACTGAGGCTTAAAGAAGCAGTCCCCTGCCTCAGCCACAGCAGTCATAAGAGAGGGGATTCTTGTATAGCCATCCCTGAAATGTCACCAGACTGCCATGCCTACTCTCCACTTCTTGGTAGGTTGTGTTCAAGCCCAAATCCATCTAGCTGGTGCCCACTGCATGCCAAAGTCACAGAGACGGGGCAATATGGAGCAGTTGCCATCACCAAGAGCAGCCCAAGTTGCCAATGAAATGTAGGGGATCCTGGATGGTGTCCCCGAATGGAAAGGGCATCAGGTCTAAATCAAGGATGCTAGAGGAAAACAGCAAGCTTCAGTTAATACTAAAGCATTCAAGTTGATTTTCCCATAGAGAGAGGTTTGCGTATGAACACAGACATCAGAATAGGTTGTAGGGGAGGTACAGTGTGTGGGAGAACTGTGTAGTATACACTCAATTCTCCTAAATCCAAAACCATTCCACTAATGAGAGTCAATTAATAAAAAGAAAGGGGAAAAATAGAAACTACACTTATGCGCGTGCACACACACACGCACACACACACACACACACGCGCACACGCACACGCGCACACGCACACGCACATCTTATTACAGGCTTACTCACTAGGAGAGAAAGATAGCTTAGGGTTCTAGGTCCTTGGCAACTTGTAACTCCAGAGACAGGGCCTTCTTGCTAGTCTAGTTTACCACTGGGTCCCTAAACATCCAGCAGTCTTCCCCGTAAGTTTGTTGAATGACTTCATGAATGTCAGGCTTGTATTCCATTTCCCATATGGATACACTAGAGGAAGGCACTGCCCCTGGCTCACAGCCCCCTGACATGATGTAAGAGTGTTGATTTTTGCAGGAACTCAGGGAGCATGGGGCAGCTGGGAGGGAAGACTCACACAGTGGGTGGTGGATAAGGCATAATGGGAGCCGAGATGTAGGCCAAGGCTGGTGGGGCTGGGGCTGGGGGTGCAGCAGCCAGGTACCAGAGTCCAGGGAGCATTCGCACTGGCGAGTCCGTCTGCCTCTTCTTCCGCTTGAGGCTGGGGGTGGAAGGTGCAGGTTTTTGGGGGGTGTTTTTCTCTGTAAGGGAAGGAAGGACACAGAGACATTGTGTAAGGACATGGGCGGCCAAGCACGGTGGGTCATCCAGTCGCCCCTCCACTTGTGGCCATTGGGCAGTAGGGGGCCACCCCAGGCAGGGCATCCCTCTGGGATGTCGTTCCTCTGCTCCGTTTATTTTGCTCGAGCCGAGCTTACAGCATCCTTAAGGTCTGGCCAAGCCCATGACTGGAGGAAGACGCTGAGCGCTCATTCCTACCTGAGGGGGCTGGGCTGGGGCCATCTGCTTCTGCAGAGGGCTTGACTCCACCACACAGAGAACAGCGGAGGGTGTCAGCAGCAGATGATCCCAGTGGCTCTCTAGAGACAGCATTGCCTGGAAGGGAAGAGACAAGAGGGACGTCTGCCGACGATGATTGACATCTATATTATCAGACCTGGGTCCCCTGCAGACCACCCAGACTGTCTGCTGGAGGACACTGTGGACAGCAACCATGATGGTATGAGCAGGCACTGATCACACGCTGGCAGCTAATGACTTTATGTATTTATGTATACCCCACGGTGCCTAGCAGCTCCCTGGGTTAGCTACTCTGCCTATCTCTCCTCTACGTCCGAGGAGACAGAGGCTCCACGAGGCAGTACTTTGTCAAGGGAAGTTGTCTCATCTCAGGCCCAGGCCTTCTAGATGATAAGCCCATTTTGCCATTGAGACGGTCTCAGTGTGTTCGTGGGAGCCCAGAACAGGGATGCCAGGGTCAGTGGGGGGTCAAAGGAACAGTCCACAGCGGGGATCATGGTACTCATTGCTGTAGATATCCAGCGTCACCCCTGCCTGAGCATCAGATGTGTCCGCTTGCTTTCCAGGCCAAACTTGGCCAGCACACCCTCTGGAGCTTGAAGATATGAGTTCAAATACTGGTTCTACCACTTGTGAGCTGTGTGCCCTTGTGCAAGTTACTCTCCCCTCATAACACAGTCCATGTTCAGCTCTAATAAAAACTCCCAGCAGGGAGAGCCTTAAGCCTCTGCTGAACAAAATGCTGTCTCTTACCTGTGTCCTGGGTCCTAATGGGCTGGCAGTGGGGACAGGAGGCTGTGCCACTGTCCTTCAGGTTGGTCTTTGGGGACAGAATGTGGTACTCCTGGCCTGGAGAAGAATCCAGAAAGATCAGGGTGGACTTGGGACCGGTTTAATTGTCTCTTTTCTCTCCCAGTGGTTTCACTAGTTGCTCTCTGCCTGTCTCCTGTGTACATGTGAACGCACACTCCACAGATGCACCCATTGCACACGTGTGCACACGTATATACAGAAGAACACAGATGCCTGTTTACTACTGCCCTCTCCATGTTCCTCGTTGCATCTCTGCTTCTAGAAGTAGCTCCCAGTTCTTGCCCTGTGGGAGCGACTAGCACAGCCAGCAGAGGCAGAAATGTCAGGACTGGCGTCATGAGTTAGGAGTCATCACTGTCCCTTTCTTGCCCAGGCTCAGTTGAGGGATCAGCAGATTCTCTCCTTGGGCTCTAAACAGCTGGAAAAGGGGCCATCGTAGGGCCAATTTCTAGGACAGTGGCAAGGACAGCTCTGTATTGGCAGCCAATAGAAAGTTCTCAGCACTACGAGATATCTGGCTAGTCGCAGCGTGGTCTTGAGCTCCTCAAATCCCACTGTACAGAGCTGAATATGCTCTGAGTCTCTAACCAGTTTGGGCTACTTAATAAAAACAAAAACCAAAACCAAGGGCTAAACTGGACAGATGACCTGGTGCTTACAACACCCATGTGAAGACCAGAGTTTGGATCCTTGGCACGCACATAAAAGGTGGGTGGTACAGCGACCATCTGTAATCCGACCACTCAGAAGGCAGGGGATCGGAGAGAGAGATAGACACCCAGGGCAAGACAGCCACCTGAACTACCTGAATTGGTGAGATGTGGGTTCAGTCAGAGATCTTGCCTGTACTGGATGATTGGTTTTGTGTCAACTTGACATGGGCTAAAGTCATCAGAGAGGAAGGACACTTAACTGAGAAAATTGCTCCTTAAGATCACACTATAAGACATATTTTCTTCATTAGTGATTGATGGGAGAGGGCCCAGGCCATGGTGAGTGGTGCCATGGTCCTGGGTTCTATAAGCAGGCTGAGCAAGCCATAAGGAGCAAGCAAGCCAGTAAGCAGCACTCCTCCATGGCCTCTGCATCAGCTCCTGTCTCCAGGTTCCTGCCCTGCTTGAATTCCTGTCCTGACTGCCTTCCATTCTTCCTTTTGGGGGGATGAACAGCCTCTCCTCTCCAATTTGATTTTTGGTCATGGTGTATCATCACAGCAATAGAGACCCGGGCGAAGACACTGCCTCAGTAAATAAAGTGGAGAGTGACCAGGAAACACAGCAGACATATGAGGACATGCATGCACACACAGCATGTACCCATGTGCCCATGCACACAAACATGCTTATACACGTGCACATAAACAAGGTAAATATAAGCCGAGGGCTGAGCACGGTGCTCCCTGTTGAGCGTTTGAGTGTGCACAAGCTCACCTGTGTATTGACCCCAGAAGGAGACTCTTTCCCTCTGCTTCGTGCTGCCCAGTGGTCTCGTCCCCCACTGGGCAGCCTGGGGATGCTCCTCAAATGTTCTGTTCTTCTCAGATGATAGCCGAGGGGCAGGCGATTCAGATTCAGAACCTGTGGTGGAAAGGGAGCCTCAGACGGGGCAGGTGAGGGGCTCACACGCCTGTGCGACAACCCCAAGAGGTAGACACTGCTATTTCCATGTGGTTTGCTGTCGCTTTATCTGACCAAGGGACAAAGTCCACAGCGCTGCTCTGCCGGTGACGAGCCTACGCTCTCCGCTCCACTGTCTTCAGCAAAGCATAGATCCCATTTGCAACGGAGGCTGGTGGCCATCTATACAAAGCCCTCGACCCCATCAATCATAACGGCAGAGTCTAAGGGGCTAGGACTAAAGATGTGCTTTGTCCCAGAGCGCAACAGCAGCTCTGAACGTACATACTGAAGACCCTCTCCAGGCTTCTCTAGGTTCCCTGACCACAGAGCCAACACACTGACTAGAAACCAGCCCTGGTCTCGGCTCTCCCATCACTTACTTGACAGTCTGGGTACATCCCGAGGCACCGAGGAGGACCTGACTTGCCTTCTTCCCATTGGCTCAGCTGGCTCTGCACCACTAGGCTCCCCAAACAGCCTCTCTGTGGATTTACTAGTGACATAGAAGAGAGATGACATCACTGGATGAGGTTTTGGTGGCAGCCTCCACAGATGACCCTGGCATGTATGCACCTCTGCACATAAACTAAATACAGGTAAAGAAAAGCATAAGAACGGACCAATGACCACTGGGCTGGAGAGAGGTGGGTGTGTGTGGTATCTGAGTCTGTGTGTCCAGAGAGCCAGAGACTAGAGACTCCATAGGGAACGGAGATAGGTGCTGGGGGTGGGGCTTCTACCTGCCATAGCGGGAGCCCCAGGAGGGTGAGGAATCCACCAGCTTTTTCTGGGTCTGGGTGGAGCAGTTGAAAGCAGGAGCCACACAAGCTGGGCTGTCTGGGCGTGGCCGGTGCAGGCTGTCTTCCAGTTGTAGGCGGAGCCGTGACACCTCTGCCTGCAGATCCTTGATGGCCTGGCTGGAGTGGTGAAGAGACAGAAACAAGAACATCTGAGCAACTAACAGAGCTATCGGGACCCCAGCGTTTCCTGGGTGAGGTGGCTTGTGTCTGCAGTCACAGGATCAGGTTGTCCAGTCCAGTCACACCTGGACTCCTTTCTGAGTTCATATTCCACAAGCACATCTGGGTAAACTTACCTGTGAGGGCGACCCTCCTAGCATGCAGGCTCAGCCTCTCAATACAGTGACTAGGAATAGAAAACACTGAATCTGGTTTGGAAACTGAGGCAGGAGGATTACCACAAGTTTAAGTCCAACCTGGGTTACATAGCAACACAAACAAACATTTGAAGACTTTCCATCCTATCCTGCCTGGGTCAGGACTGCCCTGCCTTCCCTACCTTCCGTCAGAAGCTGTAACTGTCTAAGCAGGGCTCTCCCTCCTATCCCTGCAGATATTCCTACAGTTTGTGGTTATGGACAGCAGAAGACACTTGTGCCCTGCTTTTGCCTCCCCAGCCCTGACCCACAGGCAGGCAATATAAGAATCCCATCCCATAACCCCAGACATATCAGATGCTGGGGAACATTCCTGAATTCAGGCTTCAGGAGGGAGAGAGCTGAGGGTTCTAGGGTGGACAAGGAAAGCCTTCATGCTTCTGGGTGCTCTGGACTGAGCCGGATGGAAGATGAAGGTGTCAGCTAGGCTATCTGCTGGACCCCCATGCGACCTCTAGACACAGTCCCACCTCCTGCCCAAAGGGAGTAAAGTTGCCTGTTCTGGCCTACTAGGCCCCTGCCTCAATAGCTCTCAGCCCTATGGGGTTTGCCAGTACTGCCGGGGACAAACCAACCAACACCCCAACACAGACCGCATGTATGGAGCACCACTGGAGGCTGGGCTTGGCAGCACCATCGTTCGGGTGGAGGTGGGCTCTGCAGCCATTCTGTGTGAGGTACCCAGGCTGGGAACTTCCCTCAGGATCCCTGGACTCTTGGTGCTCCCTACAAACAAACCCTGTGTGGTGACCGCTCAGGGAAGCTTGGGGACCTCACTCTAGTCATGTCCAAGCAAGCTGTGTGTGTACTGAGCATGGGTCTCCTTGGTGATCCCCAGGGAGATACTTGCTGGGGTTTCCAAGGCAGAGCCAGGAGCTATGGTAGCTGCAGGAGGAGGAGACCTCCCAGCAGCTGGTTAATCCTGGGACACAGCTTGGCTTCCTAGCTTCGGACTGGAACACAGCCTGGGGTGTCATCTGTCCTATGGCATGGATCAGGCTCTTGGGCTTCCTGACTTAACACTTTAGTTTCAGGGACTGCTGCTCATCTTTCTCTGCAAATTCTATCCTGACCCCACCCAAGAACCGGCAATCAGCCAAACAGCCATTGTCAGAGTCCTTCAGGTCCACCTTCCCCAACAAACCCCCAGGCTTAATGACCACTGATCCCCACTGTGCACTAGCACAGCAACAAGCCACACAACAGTTTTTCTTTAATAATGCCCCTCCTTTCCTCAGTCCAGGGTCACCTTTCCCCTGTTAAGGCATCCTTGGCCTCTACCCCTTGGCCTCTGTACTGACCCCAGTGACAGCTAGGGAACTTATAAAGCACAACAGTGACATGGCCCTTTCTGAGCCTTCACATAGCCATGCATTATTCTCTAAGCTAGTCTCTCTCTCTCTATCACACATGCACACATGCACAACTACACTGAGGTCCACAGACCTCAGGAGTAGACAAATTCAGTTCAGACCATGACACGAAACAACAGCTGCTGGTCAGAACTGTGCACACAGCAACAGGCATGACTACACTGGCCAGGGTAGCCTCAATCCCAGTGTGCTCCCTCCTAGCAGAGGGGCTTCTTCTATTCAGTCAAGGAAGGACCTCAGCAGAAAGCTGCTGAGAGGTGACAGGCTTTCACCGTCTAGCCCAGGCCTGTGTAGAACCCATAATCCTCCCAACTCTGCCTCTCAGGTATTGAATTACAGGGGCATGGCCCCCATGCCTAGCTTGATATTGATCGGGAATGCAGATGTTACAGGGCAGGGGTACTGGGGTGGGAAGGTCTCAGAGTCAGGAAGATGCACCTGCTGATCATCTCCCAGTAGCTAAATAAGAGTTCCTGACCTCAGTACCACAAAGTCCCATAAAGCAGTACTGAGCTAGGAAGCAAGACCCAGACACGTCGGGCTATGGCACCGGTACCTTGAATGTATAAGTCAGGAGCACTGCCATGGCCTTTAGCCTCCTCCACTTTCCAGCCCACTTACTCGCGCTCTGTCCTGGTGAGGAGGAGGTTGGCCGTGCTCTCTGCTGACCCATGCGGCATGGAGGCAGCTGTGGGAGCTGGGGCAGAGTCGGGGCTGGTTGTTCCACTGGGAAGGTGCTGTTTGGAAATCTGCTTCTGTCTCTTGAACTCAGACCTGGGAACGGCTAGAGAGGCAGAGGAAAGCCAACATGAGCAGCAGGAAATGAGCCTGGGAGCTTCAGCTAATGGGAGGGGTGATGTGCAAAGAAGAGGCGGGAAGATGAATGTGCGCATGCGTGTGAGCCCGTGCGCATGCGCACGCGTGTGAGCTGCTGAATGTCCTTCCGGGTCCTGGGGTCGGAGATATAGGCACTTCTTAGAGCCTAATGGAGATGCTAAGAACTCAGATCTTCTGCAAAAGCAGTAAGAGCTCTTGACCAATTACTCTCTTCCCAGTCCCTCTTTTTTGCTGTTTTGTTTGATTTTCTGAGGAAGGCTCTCTAACCGTCCTGGGGCTGCTGATTTGGCTGGACTAGCTGAGCAGAGTGCCCCTGTAATCCACCTATCTTTGCCTCCCCAGCACTGGAATTACAAATAGTAGTCGCTTGCCTTTTTACCTAGGTTCTTGGGAATCGAACTCAGTTCCTTATGCCTGTAAGGTGCTTCACCAGCTGAAAGCGTCTCTCCCGTCTCCCTGTCTGTAATCCCAATCTTTAATCCCTGTGGTGAGCCTCCATGCTACCTCACATCCTGTAGTCAAGGCTGTCTGTCTGATGCTCCATTTGGTTCCCCCAGGCAGCAGCCTACCCAGACTCCCCACTTACCTATCTTAGCCACTGGTGTCTCCTCTAGGTGGCAGCTCTGTGCCCCTCTCCGGAGAGAGCTCAGGCTGGAGTGATGCCGCTGGGTTAGGCTTCTGGGTATGCCAGCCTCAGTGGCTCTTCTGGGAACCACGGGTCCCTTAACCTTGGGATGGGAGGTCCCGTCACCAGGGGCAGAGACAGTGAGGTGTTGAGCTGATGGGCCTGGGGTGCTGGAGGCCAGGGGAGGAGGGACATTGAGGTTAGGCAGAAAGGACTTAAGACATGGTACCCATGCCCCTCGTGTGTTGAGGCTTGAACTCTCAGCCTTAGGGCTGCACATCTCCAGCATCTCAGTACATCTGAGGACCAAGGACAGCCTCATCTGGGGCTTCCTTGTTCTCACATGTGTATCACAGTGCGCCTGTCAGCTGTATAGGAAAGGACAGAAGCTCTGTCCATTCCTGACATTTCCAGACCTTTCCTCATGGGCACACCTGAGTTGCTAAGTGGGCTTCCAGGTGACCAGTGGCTCACCCTGAGGATCATCAGTCACCCTGGTGACCTCACCACGTTCCTTTCCTGCAGAGCTTCCCCACCCTCGGCTTTCTTTTGAGTTCCTTCTGGTCTGTCTCCACCAGCCACCCTGATGCTCTAGTCATCTGTCTTCTCACACCACCCTCCCTAATGGCTCCATCTGCGCACTCTGCACTCCATTCACTCCTGCCCTTGCTTAGTTAAAAAACATCCCCCAATAGTTGCAAATGGGCTGAGAGATATTCAGGAAGTCAGTTTTGTTCTCTGAGGCTCTCTGTCAGCATGACAGGAATGGGACCCATCACTGTGGTTGAAGTGAGGGTGCACAGATGCTGAGATCATTGGCCCCCGTTCTGGGCTACCACAGACATTTACATTCCAAGATGTCCCAGATTCCAAGATGTCTCATACCTGATGTGGGAGATCTGGTGCTCTGGGGTCTGGGTGAAGGGTGACACAATGCTGGTTTCTGAGCCCACGAAGCCACTGTCTGTCTCTGGAGACACCATCCAGGGCTCCTAGAACAGACCACTGCCTTTACATCTGAGACAAGTATTCCTGTGCACTGGGAAGCCCTTCCCAGATCCTGGCCTCATGTTCCTGGGGCTCCAAGACCCCAGTGCTGTCTGACCCCACACCAAGCTAGTATACAACTCTGTCCCAAGCGGACACTGAGCAGGCCTGGCTGCCCTGAGGACTGGGCTCTTGGGAGAGATGCTAAGGCCTGCAAGGTGTAGGAAGAGGAGAAGGAGAAAGCGTTAACCCAGTGCATTTTTTTTCAGGCAGTTCCGTGTGCTGTAGAGATGCCTAGGGTAACCATCACCATGCACATGCCAGCACATGAGTTTAAAGCAGGACTCAGGGAACATGTGAGAGATGAGGGTGCCCCGCCCCTCAGTTTTCTCAAGTCTAATGCAGAGACTGCCAAGTATAAGTTCCTCAGAACTATAGTACTCTGTCGATGTTCACTGTACATGCATGCACACGTGTATTTGCATGTGTGTAGGCATGCATTGTGTGCATAGGTGTGCATGTGTATGCAGGTATAGACATGTTCGTTGTGTGCAGTTTGTGTACGTGTGCACACACATGCATGCACAAAAATACACAGCCTCAGTGGTATTTTGTCTGTGGCTTTTCACCCCTGCAACAATTCGAGAATTACCACTTGCAGGTACAATGGTACGGTTAGAAACCAGGTCCCAGCTCTGATGCACTGACATACGGGCACAAGCCACAGCTCTGGAGGGAGGATGTTAGCAGAGGACAGGTGGCATTGGGCTCGAATGCTGACTGATGGGCAGGCTTTATGGCTGCAGAAACAGGAGCAGTGTCGTGCAAGAAGGGGGCACACATGAAAAGAGCCAGTGAGAGTAAAGACCAGGAACAGAGCTCAGATACCAGGAGAACCTTCTGACCACCCCACAAGCACACTCACCTCAGTGTGGGGCCCACCAGCCCGAAGCAGGGCTTTTCGAGGGAGGAGATCTGAGGGCCTGCTCTCTTCCAGGCTGGTCAGACTGCTCTGATGTGATGGCATGGGTTTGGTGCCCCCTTGAGCCACTCCAGCTGTATCCAGGACTGGCGTGTATCTATTTCTGGCCATGGATGGCTGGAAGTTTGATGACTTCATAGATACCATCTGCTCCTTATCCTCCCTATCAGGGAAGGAAAGAAACAGAGTTTCTGAACCCCCATGTGAGCCAGGTGACCTAGACTTGGGGCTCAGCACCAGTCCAGGGGCAAGCTCTGGCATCAGACACACATCCCTGTAGATGCGTCCTGGCTCTATCACCTAGCTGCATGACCTTGGGTAGCACTTTCCATCTCTGAGCCTCGTACTTCTTCTAACTGAAATGTGGGAAGCCAAAATAACCTCCCGGCACACGGTAGCAGAAATACCCTGAGGGATGTGACTCAGAGTCTAAGGGCTCCCATACCCCCATTCCTACATTAGCTAGTTGCACAGACTCCACTGACTCAGAAGACAATGTTATTATAAATGGAAGGCTGAAATACTGTGTTACAAATAGAAACTAACTTTGAAAATAATGCAAGAAACACTATACAGGTTGGATACTTTTTATCCCCCTGAAATGGGACTTGAACTCAGAGCATGCTGGACAATGGTCCACTCTACTACTGAGCCACCTCCCTAACTCTTTTGCTTGCGCTGCCAATGGCCACCTCCTTGTGGGACACTGGCGTTTGTGACAGAGGCCAGCGACTTACTGGATAGCAGCCCTGTGTCTTTCCTCAGCCTGTGCTGGGTGCTGTCCTGGTGATGCCCTCCTGGCTTCTGTTTTTCCTGGAGCTGCAGTTGAACCATCAACTTTCAAGGTGTCAGGGTGATCCTGCTGCTCTTCCTCCTCCTCCGGGTCTTCCTCGTCTTCAACCCTCAAGGCTTCAGGGAGGGACTTCACACTGAGGTATCTGCAGGAGGATGCCCAAGAGGGTATCACCTGTGCCCATGGGGACAAGCAAGACCCAGAGTGGCCAGCCCAGCAGTGGACAATGTCTTCTTCCTATGCACACTCACCTCTCCAGAAGGCCATGGAAGTCCTGCTCTGCCTGAAGCTTCCTGTCCTTGAGTGGGACCAGGAGACCTCTTGGGCTTCCCTCTGTCCTGATGCCCAGGTTTACCTCCTTGGGCATGGGGAGCATGCAGGAGTTTCCAGGGGAAGTGGTGGTGGTGACAGGCTGGCCAAGGAAGTGGGGGAGAGAGGTTAACCATCACTCTGAGCATCTGCCTCTGCATCTCATGCCGCACACCGAAGAGCAGGAAACAGTGAACTCCTTGGCCTATTTCCTGCCATTCGTTCATGTGTGTGAGACCCTGTGAAGACTGTAGGGTCTTCATGGCTGACTGCTGGGAGCTGAGCTCTTGGTGCCTGCCAGGCATATTACAGATAAAACTTCTCCTCGGTGTCCCAAAACACACTTCATGCAGAAATTGAAGCTGGTGTGGTATGCTAAAGCCATACCAGAGCCAGGGCCGTCTGCCTGCCAGAGGCACCTGTGCTCACCTTCCCCTGTGGCCTGGACATTCAGGCTTCCTGTCAGCACAGGGAATGCCATCTGCCAGGGTTGTTCTGCCTACTGGGCAAGGCTAAGGGTAAGTCCCCAACCCTCAGGGCCAGCCTTCTCACCCACTCTCCTAATGCACTAGCTCAATCCTGCTCAGCAGCAGCACGCCAGTCCCCAGGAACCAAGAGCAGGAGCTTAGGGACAAGAACTGCCACCACTGCCATCTATGTGACCATAGCTCGTCCACCCAAGGGAGAGAGTGGCTGTCCCTTAACACCATGGTGTGGAGAAAGAGCTCTGTCAAAAGCACGCTCCACACAGAGACTGTGTCTGGTGTCTTAGCTTTGTAAGCACCCACACCCCTTGTACCTCGCTTCAGGCTGGGGCCCAGGGAGCCAACTGGCTGTCTTCTCTCTCACTGTCATCCAAGTCAGATCGAATGAACCCTTGAACCTTGTCTAAGTTCATGTACTCATCTCCCCCTCTACCCTGTCACTTCCCAGCATCATATTGGTTGACCCACAAGTGCCTGCTGCCACCCTCTACTAAAGACCCAGGGAGGGGCTAATTGTGACATGAACCACAAGCTCCTGCATCACAAGACCCATGCTGGAGCCTCCAGCAACGTGGCAGACCATAAAACTCACTCACTTTCCACTGAATGATGTGTCCCAGGCATTGAACAGTTCCTACTTACTCTCCCATCTCATTTAAACGCCACTTCTTCAGAGACAGTTTATGTCCCTGCCCTAGTCAGTTACAGTGCCCTCCCTTCACTTCCACAGAGTCTGTATTTCTCTTTCAACATGCTATCAAAATAATAATAACTCTACAACTAGTTCCTGTATTCAGAAAACTCCGTAAGAGCAGAGGTCACCTTCTCCACCTTCCGTCCCCACTGCAGCCCCACTGTGTGTCACGGGGCCTAGAATATGGCACACACTCCCTAAATGTATAGTGAAGAAATGTAACATGCAGTGAATAAGAAGCAGGTGGGGACTGCACCAGTGAGATGGGGCAGAGCAGTACCTCCTGGTAGGTTTGCACATCTGGCGGGGGCACTGGTCCTGAAGGCATGGGTAGGTGAGCTGGCTGGGGCTGGAAGGGTATGGTTGGGGTGCTGTCCTGCAGGTCTGTCCCGCATGGCTCTGGCTCTGCTCGGGTCTGGTCTATATGGTCCTGCAGCTCTTCCAGGCGCTGTCCCAGCTGGTATATCTCTGCTTCTAGCTCCCTTAAAGGAAGAAATATCAGCATGGTGAAAGTGTCAAATTGGAGACCTTAGGGGTGTCCTCTCAGTGTCCACATAAGCCATTCATAGGTGGCCACCAAGAACTTCGATAGCAAGATGATTAAGGTCCAATGGGAGCCACGAGGCCTCAGCTCAGTGCCCTCTGCCATCCCGATGCTGTGTGACTCTAAGTGGGCTCCAGTTTCCTCTGGTGACAGGCTCTACATACAGTTCTGATCTGCAAAATGTATCTCAAGGGACTGGATTCTCAGCCCTAGACTTGTTGCTCACTAGGACAGGGGTTCCTATGTCCCTGTGACACAATGAAAGGTGTGAAATGTCTCCTTCCTGGAGATGGACAGAACCAGGGGCCTGGCCTGGCCGTCCTACCCTCCTGGGCCTGTCTGTCCAGCACGTACCTGCAGAGGTTGAGAGTCCTGGGACTCCCCTGGGAGGCATCAAGCTGAGGGTCCAGGTGCTCTTCTCCGCAGGCCTGCACGTACTCTGCCTCTAGGGCCATGTGGGCTGCCCTCAGTTGCTCCAAGCTCTGAAACACAAGGGCCAAGAGCTTTGAGTGCCTTGCTTTAAAGGCTTCATGCTCATACAATGGACAAGTGGCTCCTGGGTAGGGGGCTGTGGGGCTCACGTGAAGCTTGAGAAACAGAGGCTGTGGCTGAGCACCTCTGGAGGCTTCTCTCCAGATGGAGCTGTCTGCCATCCAACACTTAAAGCCTAGGAACCAGCCCAGACATCACTGCTCTTCTTGGGTAGACCTCAGGACCTCATGGCTCCTGGTCAGAAGCAGCAGCAAATGTCCCATACCACTGTGTCCCCATAGGGATCTTCACTCCTGATGTGAAACCCATGCCATTCAGAAAGTAAAATCACCCTTTCCCCCAGTCCTTACGGATGGTGAGGACAGATCGTATTAGCACCTCACACTATGGGCTGACATGGTGTCTGTTAGATAAAGCGTTCTGCATTCATTTCTGCTCCAGCAGAATTGCAGTGAGAGAGATAATTTGCCATCATAGCACACACACAAAAAAAATTTAAGTTGTTGAAACTCACACAGTAAGTGAGCAAGTTGTACAGGCAAGACTTGTGTCTCAGGCCACTGTGCCCAGAGCTCCTGGTCCCAAACTCTGCTAGGCCCTCACAGCCAATGTAAATATATCTAATCAATGTATGGCTGTAGGCCTCTGTCCTACTAGTTCCTTCCTATAGGAGCCTAGGAATCTATTGAATCTTGAAAGTAGTTTCCAGCCATGTCTGATATCCCAGAAGCCCCCAGGGTCCCTAGATATGGAGGAGTGAGGATGGAGAGGAAGAAAATGTCATTTGTAGAATGAAGATGGCTGCACAGGACTTATGCTAAGTGAAGACAAACAAGGACTAAAGTCACATGATCCCAGTAACTTGTGAAAGTTAAAAATGCTGGCATAGAAGAGGAGGCAGAGGCTAGGAGGGACTGGGAAAGTCAAGGTGGAGGCTGGGCAGTACCACAGCAGTCATGTAGGAGGAATAAACCCAGATGTGCTGTGCTAATATCATATGCTTTGGGGCTAGAGAGTGTGGTGGTACAAGCCTGTCATCTGTGTGAGAGTTTGAGGCAGGAGGATGACAAGCTCAAAGCCAGCCTGAGAAATCCAGTGAGATCCTGTCTCAAAAAATGCAAAGTTGGGGGCACTGACAGGGCTCAGTGGGTAAAGCACTTATCACTCAGGCCTGGTGACCCGAATTCAATTCCTGGGAACCTGTGGAGAGGTGAGAAGAGGAATCTGACTCACAAAGCTGTCCCCTGACCTCTGCCCCCACACTGTCACACACACACACACACACACACACACACACACACACACACACACACACACAGAACACACACACAGAACACACATGCACACCATGTGCACGCACATGCGCATACATAACACACACAATACACGCATGTGCGCGCGCACACACACACGCACACACGCTAATAATAAAAAATTTAAAGATGCAAAGTAAAGAGAGGGCTGAGGACACAGCTCAGTGGTGGAATGTTTGCCTAACCCACAGGCACGAAACCCTAGTTCAGAGCCCAGTACTGTAAAGAGAGCAAAAGGAACTAGAAAAGAGGAATTCAAAAGACTTGTGACATAAAGAAGTGACCAAGAGTTAAGGAGATGAAACTAATTGTTGCATATGTGAATGAAATCGTTAAACCGTTTTGCATAAATAAGATTGCTGTGTGTATTCACATTTTAAAGGGAATTTTGAGACAGGGTCTTATATAGCCCAGGCTGGCCTAAAACTCCTTTTGGAGCTGAGGATTAACTCCTGACCTTCTGGCCTCCATGTCCCAAGTGCCGGGATTACAGACCTGTACCACCAACACGCCCAATTCCATACAATGCCGGGCTTAAACTCAGGACTTCACACCTGCAAGGCAAGCACTCTACCAACCGAGGTAATGCCCAGTCCCAAAGGAAGGATTTAACTTTCCAGGGTGACCCCAATCCCCCTCGTGATATGCTACAGTGCCTGTCACACATGCTGTGACTGGACATTGCTGCAGTGCCTGTTGGAACCTGGGGAACAAGCACTCCGTGACACTTTTTGGGGTCCTGAAGCTGCTCCCCTAGGCTAGATTTCTGCTTCTCTTTTTCCCTGCCCCACAAGGGTCCTTTCCCCCATTGGCTTCCAGGTCTCTGTCCAATGAGAGGGACCCAGAAGAGATTCTGGAGTGGGGACAGGTCCTCCTCCTGGGTCTCTCCCATTTCTGTAAGGACCCTGATCTCACCCAAGCTGTGCAACCAGTCTTCCCCTGGACAAGCTCCCAGGTTTGGGGGTCCCACATGCACCTTCCTCAGGCCCTGATCGGAAGCAGGAAAGATTGGACATATCTGACTATAACTACCTAAAACCTGAACCCAAAGAAAACAAGTATATATGGTGCAACGGTTTGACGGGAAAATGATCCCCTGTCCTATTTATCCCTGGTTTCAAATTTTAGGAAGTAGGTAAGAAAGCAAAGGCCCCTTTCTGGAGCCTGGGGGTACAGTGGCCGGGGTCACAACTGGGGAGGCAGCAGCTCCAGCTCAGGGCTCTGCTGCCCATGGCTGTGTGGTTTCTCTCTGGGCTTCTGCTTCATCAGTTAGGCTGGCGAGATGACTGTAGCTCCCTGGTGGGCGTTTATGAGGAGGAGGTAAAACTGTGATAACATATCCAGACTGCCTGGTAAGTCATCACGGCTCGGCAAGGGCTGGCTGCCATGACACTGGAAGCATCTGTCTGGGGCACTAAGTCGGAGTTAGTCTCAGCCTCTGTGAGAGACACTGCTCTGGTTCACGGCCACCTGCCTTTAGCAAAAGGGGGCTCAGAGACTCAACTCTGGGGACAGGCTATCCAATTACTGCTGGTGCAGCGTCCACATTGGGTAGCAGTACCTTGATTTGGTCCTGGGGTGGGAGGTGTCCGGCCAGTACCAGTTCCTCGAAGGATTCCACCTAGACAGTAGGAGGGAAAGAAGCATGCTTTATGAATCCAGACCCCTTGGCAACCCTCACACACTCAGCCACACTGCGTTCTGGTGGCAAGGGCTGGGTCTGCCTTCAGAATGCGAGGTATCTTCCCAGCAGGGAGTGAGTGGGTCCTGGAAATAGATTCCACCTCTGGCCTTGGGCAGGACAGCCTTGGGAAAAATCTAGAAGGGGCACTCAGGTGTAGGAAGACCAATGAGGGGCATTTCCTGCAGTCTGACTGGTGGGAGGATCAGCACACATGCTGTCCAAGGAACAGTATGCGTCCACCAATGACTCATGGGATATTCCCACATACAGAGGCCATTTCCAGGGCCAATAAGGTAAGGGAGCTGCCTGGGATATAGTACAGGGAGTAACCATCAAAACACAGGGACGTTGAGTCTCTTATACAAAATGGGGTTGTGTTTCCACAGAAGCTGCTCAGTCCTCTGAAGGTGGAGAAAGACTTCAGCTGTGGGGACTCCACAGTATCAGTCTGGGGGCGAGGGTGTGGTTCAGTGGGGAGTGTGTAGGTGAGGGTGTGGCTCAGTGCTGAGTGTGTAGGTGACAGTGTGGCTCAGTGGTGAATGTGTACTGAGAAACTACAAGGATCTGGGTTCTAGCCTTGACACTGCAGACAAAAAAGGACAAAAATATTTAAAATAAAAATCATGGTGCCTGCCTTTAATCCCAGCATCAGGAGATAGAGGCAAGAGGATCTCCATGAGTTCGAGGCCAGCCTGGTCTACAAAGTGAGTTCCAGGACAGCCAGGGTTACATAATGAGACCCTGTCTAGAAAACAATAACAACAACACATCACAATGCATATTCATTGAGGGGACTAGGGTAAAGTGAAATAGGAAAACTTATGTAACTGCATGATAGCATGTCACTAAAAATATGTGGAGTAGAAATGTAATGTGGGGGGTTGGGGATTTAGCTCAGTGGTAGAGCGCTTGCCTAGGAAGCGCAAGGCCCTGGGTTCGGTCCCCAGCTCCAGAAAAAAAAAAAAAAAAAGAAATGTAATGTGAGCTACATATCCTATACACTTAAACAATTGGGGAAATTAAAATGTAAAAATAGGGAAATTAATTTTAATAACATTTTTATTTTGAATCGCATTTATTGAATGCATGGATGTGTGGACAGATGCACTTGTGTAATCGGTTAAAAAAAAATGACCAGTGAGTCCAGTGAGAGTTTTGTTTTGTTTTAAAGCATGGTCTCATTCAGAACCCTAAGCTGGCCTTGAATTCAGTGATCGGCCTGCCCAGCCTCTCACATGCTGGGGTTCCAGGCATGAGCTGCCAACCTGTGGGATTGTTGCAAGTCTCATTTTGACATGTCCTTGTGCTCCTGTGTGCTCCCATGTGCTCTGTACTCCTAGCACATCTTCACTCAAACCTATCCAATGTCAAGAAGCAAACAGCCCAGTAAGGGCCAGTGGTTCCCAGGTGGGGCAGCCTCAGCCATGCCCTCCATCTGCTCAGTGTGCACTGACTGCCCTCCCAGGTTCGGGACCAAGAAAGGTGGTGATGGAATGACACACTGCAGGACCACAGAGGGGCCAGAAAACACCAGGGAAACTCCAAAAAAATCAGATGCGAAGTGGGGACACGGCTGATTCTACTTATACAACATGTTCCACAAACTGCAAAGACAAAGGCAGGTGAGTGATTGTTGGGCGCGAAGGGTGGGATGGTCAAAGGTTGCTTCCGGGATGTGTCATTCCGGTGATGGAAATATTCTAACCTGAGCCATGATGGCTGCAGGACCGAGACACAGGAAAAGATGTGACTGCTCATGAAGTTGTGATATGTTAATTAGATCTCAGCAAAGCTGTTACCCTACCTCCAGGCCCCCAAAAAGAAAAAAAAAAAAAAAAAGAATGTTGGTAGTGGTGAAAGAAATTGGTTTTTTGGACAAGGTAACGTAACAACTGTGTCTATATTTTTGTGATGGCTAGACGGAAGCTCAAAGCCCAAAGTGTAATTCTGGTTGAGGGCTGGGGCCCAACAGAACATTTTGTTTGCTGGCTTTGAGCTAGTTTAATTTACTTCTCTCTGTGTGGACTTCCCCTCTGCCTCAGCTCCCCCACTTCCGTTTTCAGAATGTGGTTAAGGCGTTGTGTCTTCTTAAGTCTCTTTAGACACCTTTGGGACAGAGCCAAGTGTGAAGTTAGACAAAAACCTGCAGACAACTCTGAGCTGAGTGCTGGCTGTAAAACTCAAGAGGCAATAGGATTGGCTTCGGTAATGAATGAAGTCATAAAGAGGAAAATGTCTGGTGGAGGGCAGAGAGAGGTGAGGGTCTGTCTCCCCGTGGACAATCATAGGACACCTCCAAGACGAATTGGGGAAACTGCGACAACAGACGGATTGCCACTTAATAGGCAGGTTCAACTTTTCCTGGGTGACAAGAAGGCTGGATCCCATGGTGTCTGAGGGCAAGGGGTAGGAATGGTCAAGTTCTCCTGAAAGGCCGTCAGCCCACATGGAGGTAGAACAGAGACATCTGGGGCTGGTGTAAGCATCTCATACACAGAGGCCCCATGCTTTTGGGATGAGGTGTCTTGTGGGACAAAGCTGGGGTTTACTCACCTTGGCCAGGAGCCGGCTGGCCTGAGAGGTCAGTGCCTGGATCTGTCCTGTGGAGGGCTGGTCTACAGCAATGCCCTGGCTCTGATGAGGCCGCCCTGGAGTGGCCATGCTGGGGGACGAGGAGGGACTCAGGTCTGTTCGTGGGAACGGCCACCCTGGAATACACAGCCGCTGAACCCTGGGGCTGAGGACTGTGCCCCAGTCCACCGAGGTTGAAGCCCTGAGGCAACTCAGACCATATCCCTTCTGGCTAACCTTCACCATTAGCCCAGGAAGAGGGCTGGCCTCTATGCTGCTCCATGACCAGAGAAAATGAGGTATGGATCTACCCTAGATCCAAGCTGTGAGGGGATGGTGTCAGGCCTTGGGGATGAATCTCAGTTGTAAATATGGACTCTAACTCATGGAAAAGCAGTTTCAAATCCTTGCCCTTGCCTTTGCCCCGGTGTGACCTTTGCCTCTCTGAGCCCTGAGTCTCCCAACCATCATGGGGTTATGAAAGCTGGTGTTATAAAGCTGGTGGTCCTTACCAGCTCTGGGTGAGGACTAACTGGGATCATATGTGTCCATTTTGGGGCCCACAATGGGCTCAAGGAAGACAACGCTCACACCACAGAACCAAGAGGCCAAGTGGCTGAGCCACGGCTCTACCCAGGATGGTTCCCAAGGTGAACCCAATGTCCTCCATGAACAGGAGGATGCTTAAAAGCCCTTGCTCCTTCCCCAACTCACCTGTGGCCTCAGAGGCCTGTGAATCCTGGGCAGGGTCAGGCCACCACTCTGCCGATCTGGGTTGCGGGATAGAGAAAGATAAGACCTTGCTTCCCTGTGGCATTGACCCAGAGCAGAAGCTCTGACTGGGCTGGGGCGGGTCTGAATACAGGTGCACCTGAGGAAGAGGAAGGCGGGGAAGGAGGAGTCAGGTGGGGTCAAGCTCATGGTAAAGGTCACAACGCATCTGTCTTCCAGGCTTCATCCACTCTCCACACAGAAGCCTCACCCTTAGCCTGGGAATCATGAACATCACTTCTTGGTGTGGCCTACACTGTGTGGAGGACTTAAAAGCTGCCTCCTGTTGTCTTTACAGAGGTCCTGGAAGGGAGGCAGGTAGGGATGACTGCTGTTTTTCTTTTTTTTAGTTTGTCTCTCATACAATATATCCTGACAGCAGCCTCCCCTCCCTCCACTCCTCCCAGTCCCCTCCCCCCAGGTCCACTGCTCCTCCATGTCCCTTCAGAAAAGAGCAGGCCTCATATAGATATCAGTGGAACACAGCTTAACAAGTTATAATAATACTGGGCATAAACTCTCACATCAAGGCTGGTGAGGCCACCCAGTAAAAGGCCAAGAGCAGACAAAACTCCCACTATTAGGAACCCCACAAAATCCCCAAGCTAAACAACCACAACATCTATGTGGAGGACCTAGCACAGACCCATGTAGGCTCTGCAATTGCCTCTGTGATCTCCTACGAGCCCTGGAGTCCCAGAAGTGCCACAAGAGATCACCAACTAAGCACCTGGACTTAGTCCCAAAGCCTATGATTTTACACTGGTAACAATAATGGTTACATTATATGTGTCATACACATATAAGACTCATTAACATTTTAATGAAATGTTTCCAATAATAACTACGTTGATAATAATGAATAGTAAATGGCTATTTGAATGAATGAAGGAGACGCTGTGTGCTCTGACACAAAGATGGTATGGCAAGTGCGTAAGGAGGCAGCTGACTGTCGGGCAGAGCACATTGGAGCTCAGCAGGAGGGCATACAGGGATTCCAAGCAGGAGTGTGAACACAGATGGGGGGCCAGGGCCTGCTTTTGTATCCAGGGGTCCACTGGCTGCAGGCACATCTGTCATTACATGCCATCAACGGCAGCTTTCACACCATAGCGGCCGAGCTAGGCATCCCTGACTGAGGTTGTGGAAGCCACAGCTGAAAATACTCAGTCTGCCTAGCTTGGCTTAGTACGTGTGCTCCAAAGCCTGGGGCCCGTTAGGACACACTCAGGTCTAGAGTGGATGGCACAGCTGACGTCCCCACGCACGAAGTTAGTGCTCAGTGAATGGTAGCTGCCACCTGCATATTCACCATTGGCACTGGTGATAGTCTGAAAGAGGCTGTCCCCCATAGCCTTAGGATTTGAATACTTGGTTCCAGCTGGTGGCTTTTGGGGGTGGGGCTGGGTAGGACTAGGAGACACAGTCTGGCTGAAGGACGTGTGCCACTGGGGTGAGCGCTGAGGCGTCAAGTGCCACACACCAGTCTCAGTTTGCTCTCTGTGCTTCCTGCCGGTAGCTTATGATGTGAGCGCTCAGTCTGCTGTTCAGACACCGTGACTGCCTGCTGTGCTTCTCCACTGAGATAGTGATGGACTCTTGAGCCATAAACTCTCATAGCTGCTTCCTTCTGTAAGTTGGTTCGTCATGGTATCTTACCACAGCAATAGGCGAGTAACTAATATAGTCACCAACATCTCCACCATCACCATGCTTACTATGGTCAGCACATGGACAGTGATACCATCACCACCACCACAGTCAGTCCTCCCCATCATCTCACCATGACCTTAACCTCCATCGTCATCCTGCCACCTTCATCATCCTCCCATCCTTATGGCTGTGTATATGGCTCCTGTGAAGGCGGGCCAGTAAAAACGATACACTCCTATGATGCCTTGCTACCCGTCTCAGAGCTCCACTGGGCTACCCTGAGTGTTCTGCCACCCCATGACCAAGACTAAGCAGCTGAAGATGGGCCTGGCTCAGGGGTTCCACAGCCTCCAAGACAGGAAGCCCCTTTACATAAACTGTTCTTTGGGGCCTGGCTGTTTCAAGTGCAATTTGGTGACACTGCCTCCCCCTCCTCTAGCCTGAGCCTCCCTAGTTGAGAACAAAGCTGGATTTTCATAATCCTCTGGGCCATCTGTTCAGCTTTGCTTGTGGAGGCCTGCCCATCAGCAGCACCCTTTTCTTCCTGAGGTGACCCAAATCCCAGGGGAGGCCCCGCCCCCTTTGCCCCCCCCCCCACTGTGCCAAGGCTCCACCTGAGGAGCAGCGGGAACCTGGCAGCTTCTAGATACAGAGGATGAAAAGGGGGAGACAAAGCCCCAGGCCTGTGGGGCCCTGGCCATCCAGAGGAGGTAGGGAATAGGGAGGGGACTTAGCACCTGCTGAGCCATAGGGCCTGTCCCTTATGACCTGCTGTCCTTGACAGAGTAGACACCGCAAGGATACTCAGAAGCCCTGGGGACTCTGTGCCGTGTGGACCAGAGAGTTTGGGAAACATCGGGTTAAACAAATGAGTATTCTGGGCACAGATGGGGTCTCCAAGCCTTTAAAATGGAAATGAGCTTTATGAATGGGGAAAGAGGGGAGGGAAAGGAGTGTTCCCCGCTGCTCTGAGCACATAGGCCTCCCACATACACTGAACCCCATCAGAAGCCTCTTTGCCCAGAGTGGCAGCAGAATCCACTTCAGGAAAGGGGGTGACATCATTCCCCAGTTCCTTTAAGGATGGTTTCTGTCTCCTCAACTGTTTCACATCCCCCTAAAGCTGAGACAAGGGACAGGAACTGGAAGTAGCAACAAGACAGCAAGTGGTGACATCATCCCAGATTCTAGAGTCAGCATACAGGATAAAGCCTACCCATGACTCCTACTTAGTCCTGTCCCCTCTTCCCTGCTCCCCAGACACTGGTTCCTAGATTCTCCTAGATCTAAGCTTGGCCTTCCATGGGCAGTTTTTCTGCCTACAGATTTGGTGAGTGTTGTTGGCTTGGTTTTGGCAGAGCGAGTGAGTCATGGGCCCTGCAGCCAGTGTTTAGGGTCAAACCGTAGCTCTGGCAGCTCTATGTTGTGTGGCCCTACTTAACCTCTCTGTGCCCAGTTGTAAAGGACTTAGGGTAGCAGTCAACAGAATCACCAATGGTTATTCCTATCACCATGACCTGCCTGTCTGTAAGCTTGTCCCACACACACCATGCTGGGCTGAGCTAGGGAGTCCAGACCCGAGGGGACTAATTCAGCAAGAACAGATAGATCCAGTTCCACCTTTGTGTCTCACACCTGCTCTAGGACACTCATGGCTTAGCCTGTGTCTGCAAGTGGAGGGGACACCTTTAGTCTGGGACTGGGCTCTGACTGGGTCAGCCAATGTTGATATCAGCTCCTCACCACAAAGGGAGCCTAGGTGTCAGGGTATATTCCATCCCGGTTCTCTCTTGGGCGGTCCTAGCCTCTCCTGCATTGTTCTGAGCTCTGGACAGAGTGAAAGAGCTCAGCAGGTTCTGGAAAAGCCATGTTCAAAGATCCGTGTGAGAGACAGGAAGCCCTCTCAGGTTTCTTGCAGTGGGCTTTGAGCAGGATATCTTCTGGTAGAGAACATGGAGCTCCGAAACTGAAGCATCTGTGGGCCATGACCCCCTGTTCTGCTGCAAATTGGGACCCTGAGCTGTGCCCCAGTCACTCCCAAAATGGCAATGAGGCTGGGGTGAAGGGAATGATGGGCCATTTTCAGTGCAATCACCTGAACAGACTCACTCTTTTAGGCTGAAGAGTTATCTTTGCAGAGAGCAGCAGAGGGTGGCTGAATCATACAGCATCTCCTACAGTTTGTCCTGTGAGCCCTCTCTGCAGCCCTCCCCAGGCCTGTCCTGACACTCCCTCAGAGCTCTGGGGCACCTAAAGATATCAGTAGGGGTTATTGTCTTCCAGAAAGTCTTCTCACAATCTGACAGATGTAACCCAACAGATGTGTCCAGGAGACCACGTGGGAAGGGTCCTGCTTGCACCTGGCAGGGCCACAGATGTGGAGACAGGCCCTTTTCAACTTTCTGCTATGGTTGACTACACCCGTGTGTTCCCCAGAAGTGGCTGAAGGCATGAGTGAGGTCAACACACGACAGGGGGACCTTGGAGTGGGGGTAGGTGAGGTGTCCTCTTTCTAGGGTGACAATCAGAGGGCCTACATCTCTGTCCCACAGCGGTCCTGCCTCCTCCATGCTGCCTGTTTGAGAAAATAAGGTATGAGGAAAGCAGAAAGTCACAGGGGCTGATTGACTCACTTCCTGCCATGCCCCAGGAAAGAGAAGGTCCCCATTCAGGGTTCTCAGCCTCCTCTGGAGACAGACAGGTCATGGTAGGAGGCTATGCTACCCAGTTCTCAGAGTGGATGAGCTAATCCCTTCTGTACCCCATGGCTCTGTCCCACACTGCTCAGTTCCAATTGGGTAAAAGGAGGTGGTTTCGGGGGAGACATAGGAAAAAGGTGAAAGTGTGACCCCAGAAAAATGGGGTGCCAAAGATTGAGCAGAAAGTCTGGACTACAGCCTGAAAGTCACCCAGCTGGCTAGAATGGGAATCAGGAGTCAGCCTAGGTAGTCACACCTCCAGTCACAGAGAAGGGGACAGCTTCTGGTGACATTGCTGCGTACCCCAGGCTCCATCACTCAAAGACAGAGAGAGAGAGAGAGAGAGAGAGAGAGAGAGAGAGAGAGAGAGAGAGAGAGAGAGAGAGCGCGCGCGCTCAGGGATAGGTAGGTTATGCCAAGGTCAGAGAGAGGCCTGGTGGTGGTTGAAGGACTATTATTCCCCAATACACAGTCTCAGGATGTAGGAGCCAGTGACCTTTCTCCAAGACTCTGGTCCCTCCCCCAAGCCAAGTCCCCGCTCTTGGCTCCACCCACGAAGCTCAGGTTGCTCCAGCCAGTCAATACCTTGGCCCCAAGGCGAAGTTGGTCGATGGTGTTCTCAGCCTCTGCATACTTGGTGAGGAGCTTGTGATAGTCCTCCTGTGCAGAGAGAAAGATGCAGTCACTCTTGCCACACATGCACAAGGACCTGGGCTCGATCCCCAAAACCCAAGTAAAAATGCCAGCTGCGGTGGCACACATTTGGGGAGGCAGAGCCAGGTGAATCTCTGCAGATCCGGCCAGCCAGCCTAGCAGAATTGGTGAGTACCAGGTAAGAGTGAAACCTTGTCTCCAGAAGCACGAGTAAGGTGGAGAACTTAGGCAGACCCCCAAAGCTGACTGCTGGGCTCCGTATGCAAGCACCCACACATACATGAGCACGTGTGCGCACACACTCACGGCACCTGAAAATGAGTCGTTGTGGTGAAAGGTCAGGTTCTGGACTGGGTGGTGGGGTCTGCGGGTCTGTGCCTACTGTGAAAGCATGAGCAGCTGAGTTTGGATCTTCAAGACCTGTATTAAAAAGCCAAGCATGAAGCTAGGGATGATAGTGCACGTTTGTAATCCCAGCACTTGGAAGGCAGAGGTGTGAAGATCTCTGTGGGTTCCAGGAGAGCCTGGTCTACACAGTGAGTTCCAGGAGAGCCAGCGCTATATAGAAAAAACCAGACCTTGTCCCCAGTAAACAAGAACAAAGCCAAGCACGGCAATGCACGCCTGTAACCCCAGGAGTTGGAGGGGACAGGAGAATCCATAGGCTGGATGGCCAGCCAACCTGAGTGAGTGAGTTCCACCCTCAGTAACCCTGGCACAACAGAACAGTGTGGAGAGTGATTGAAGGCCACCCCTGGTGACCAGCGGAGGGTAGGGGGTGGAGAGATGGCTCAGTGGTTAAGCGCACTTGCTGTTCTTGCAGAGGACACAGGTTAGGTTCCCATAAATGGTTCAGAGCATCTGTGGCCCCAGTGTCACGGGATCCGATGACTTCTGACCTTCTCCGGCACCATGCACGCACAAAATGCACATATACACATGCAGGCAAAACATTCACACACATAGAATAAGGCAAATGAATCTAAAAAGGAAGACTAGGAAAGAAGGACAGAAATCACATGACGATTTCATTTTTTTCCCATATCAACGAGATCTTGGTAGCCTCATGGTAGATGAAGGAAGGCGTTATTTCTTTAGAAGATTTATAGCAATGAATGTAAAAGGAGGTAATATCACAATGATACCATTTCACTTCAAGGGAAGGCCTGAAGTCAAGGCAAGGACTGCCTGGGACTTCACAGGTCAGGAGAGGCTACAAGTGGCCGCATCTCCTGAAGGAAGCTCACAGCACCCTCCGCAGTAGCTCACTGTCCAGTGGGGAGAAGCATATATAGGAGACTCCAACCCCAAGTTCTGATCTCACTGAGTCAGGGTAAGGGGAGGACATGCAGGGTCCCTTGAGGTAAGGCATACACCTCAGCAAAATGTGGATGACTATTGGGAAGACCACTGTAATCATCTACCAGAAAGAGATCAGAGGAAAGAAGGCAGACAGACGATATTTGGAAAGAAGAAATGCAAGACGGGCTGCAGAGACAAGAAGGGCACACGGGCCAAGTGCCACCCACGAGCCTCACCTGACTCCAGGGGACAGAAAGAACAAGCCACCGCTGAGTGTGTGGGGACCTGTTTCTGCCTCTGCATGCAACCCCGTGGGCAGAGTTCTTACAGTTAAACATAAACACTAAGCCACAAAGTAACTGGATACCTGGAATGTAGCTTAATTCAGTGTGGGTTGTGGGAGTGGGGGAAGAGGCTGGTCATGGATGGAAAAGGATCCAGGAGCTGCTTCCTGTGGATGTGAGGAGGAGGGTGTCCACTAGACTGTTTTCCTTATGTTAGAATATGTTAGATACGTTAGCCATGCTTGAAAAATAAACAGGCCGTCCATGACACATGGATGTGCTCACTGCTCTGTTGCCCTGAGACAGGGTCTTTCGTCCAAGCTAGCCCAGAACTTGGTGCTGTTATGCAGCTGAGGATGGCCTCAGATATCTGCTCCTCCTGCTTCCACTTTGTAGACTGCTAGGGTTACAGACATGCACCGCCACGCCTATTTACAAGGTGCTGAGATGGGACATTGGGCTTTGTGCATGGGAGGCAAGCACGATCGATACTGACTGAGTCACACTCCCAGGGTCGCATGCTGCTCTTCTTTGATCAATGAGCGGGGTCGATCATTAGCACAGAGACAACTCTACCTTCACCAGCAGGGGCCCCATCCCAAGCCAAAGCTTCTCTAATCGACAAGAGTCTGGGTGACATGGACAAGAGCCTTGCTTACCTGGAGCTGATGAACTAGCTCGGTGGCTTGCTCCGGTGTCTGGAACTCCTGGGGCACCCTGGTGACAGGGTGAGCAAGAGAAGATTCCTTGGCCAGGGGCGTGTCTCCGCTACTCAACAGTACATCCCGGACGATCTCAGCTGGTGACTTGAAGATGAGGGGTCTGGTAGAGCCTTGTTGCCTATTGTGGCCTCTGGATTTTGGGGGTCGGTAGTTCTCATCTTTGGGAAACCTCACCCGGGGCCCCACCTTGGAGAAGTCAGGGAGTGGGTAGTTCAGGCGCCCCCTGCCATACTTAGGAACCCGTGAAGAAGAGTGGCCAGCCACGGTGGCTCCCTGCTTGTGCTGTGACACAACTTTGTTTACTGCCCCAAGCCGAGTACTCAGGGGGCTAACAGAGCCAGTAAACCGGGAGGGCAGTGGCTTAGGTGATGCCTTAGTTCTCTTCCAGCTTTGGTCCTCAGGCCGAGAGCTGGGTAGGCTGGTGGTTTCTCGGCCCCATGTGCCAGCAGAGCGCTCAGGATTCCGGGCTGGCGCTGCTAAGGAGTGCCGGAATTCTGTGGGTGTTGCCGGAGCAACGTCACCTTCATTTCTGTCATCTGGGTGGAGAAGGTTGTGGCATGGACTCTGTGGCAGGGCTTCAGGCAAGGTGTCAGGCTGGGGGACATCAGTGTCTCCTTCCCAGGTAGAACCAAGGCTGTCACTAGGTTGACCGAGGCCCATGGTCGCATTGCTCCAAGACTTTGTGCGGCTGTGTTCAACAGATGGCTGGGCCTCTGGATGCTCTGAAGGTCTGTAGTTACTGCCTTGTTTGATAGAGGCAACCCAGCCTCTGGCTGGCTCCTGTCCTGCAACCGGAGGGCTGAGATCTCCCTGGTCTTCACACTCCAGTTCCGTACTACTCTCTCCAGCTAAGTCCACCTCAGGGCTCCCAGGGGTCTCATCCAGCTCCTCATCAGACAGGCCCAGCCGTTGACTGTGCCTGGAGAGCCAGGGCAGAGGCACGGGGGAACCCTCTGGGCTGCTCACATCGTCAGCTTCAGTGTCTGGAAAGACAAGTCCTTCACTGCTGAGTGTGTGTTGGGTCTGTAATGCCACCCAAGTCACTCCATGACCTCGTGATGTTGAGGATGACAAGGACCTAGAGCCACCCCGACATAACCAGGTACCTGTGATAACTTTTCCCCTGGGCAAAGGTCCTCCAAACTCAAACCTTAGATTGAATCTCCCCAAAGTGTGTCCCGTTTCTACAAAAGGCGATACCATATAGATGCATAAGGCAAAGCCTGGGAGACATCTTTGACTGTCACCTTAGCCCCTGATCCAGAATGTCCCCTGCCCTGTCCCATTTACCTCCTACAGAAGAACAAATGCAGTAACCACGTAATCTCCTCTTATTCATCCTCCCACCACCTGGACTCTTACCATATCTCCCCGTCGTTCACAACATAAAAGCAGAGCCTTTCCCAGGGTCCTAGGGTCCCTGCTGCTCCAACACCCATAACCCAGGGACCATGAAAAAGCACTGTGCTTGGGCTCATCCTCTACCAGGGTCCTGCCGCCTGCCTTCTTATCTTGTTAGCTATTGGTCCTCCAGGCTGAATCTCAACCTTGATCTTCCCAGAAAAGTTCTGAAGCTCGCTCATAAAGTCAAATTCTCCCTCTGCAGGCTCCCACCAGCCTGGAGCCCTCTGCAACACATTGCCTATTGCAGTGACAGCGGTTTTGTTCAGTTCTGGGATTACTTTGTGAACACAGGTCACCCATAACAGGGCAAGCCTCCCGAGGGCAAGGGCAGTGTCTGCTTTTGTGCTCTATCGAATTTGAAGAGTGGGTGCTCAGTATTGTTTCTCAATGGAGTAGAAAGAAGGGGGAAGGATAAAATGTGCACAGCTTCCAAGAAATAGGTAGTAATTCCTATGTAGTAGATATAACATACTTAACCATCCATCCACTCACCCATCCATCCATCCACCCATCCACCCATTCATCCATCCATCTATCCATCTATACCCGAGTTATCACCCATCTCTGCATACATAATCCACATACCATCCACCCTTTCAAATATCCACCTATTCTTTTAAGGACCTGCTTATGCACCCACCATGCATCTGTTCATCCTTCTATCCATCTACCATCCCACCATTCATCCATCCATCCATCAACCCACCTATCTGTCAATCCATTCATCCATCCACCCATCTACTCACCTATCCACCAATCTATTCATCCTTCCAAACATCCACCTATCATCTATCCACCTACTCATCCTTTTAGGCATTTATCTCTACACCTATCACCCAGCCATCATCCATCCATCCAAAATGTATCCATCCTGCAGGCAGCCATGTTCAGAGTACCTAGTCTACTCTGTCTGGGATAGACCCAGCTTTTCATGAGACACACTTGGTAACACTGCACAGACTCTGCTCTGGATGGAGGTGTCTTTGTCATAACCCCTATATGGCTTGCTGTTCCATAGAGCTCTTCCTCCTTACTCTTGACACTGCAAATCTCTTGGCGATTTACAACTGGCTTCCCCCAATCACTCTGGTTCATAGCAATACAGCCAAAGCCAAAGCTCTGTGATGCTAAGTAACTGACCAAAGGCCACTGTGGTTCAGAGCAGTCCTGGACCAGGAACTCAAGCAAAAGTCGACCACTGGGTCATGAAGGGGCTCTACTCAGTCCAGTCTCTTCTGATCCCTGCCTGGGGACCATGAACAAGTCCCTGGTCCCTGGTAGTTCTTATTTATGCTTGAGACGTGTTTCTCTTTCCTGCAGAGAGTTGTGGGGAGGGAAGGAAGTAGGTCACAAGACACAGGGGTGGCTGCCACATTATGCCAAGTGTCTCTTAGTAAGAGGCACCTCTGCTGGTTGCCTTAAACAACTCAGTCTCCATTCCCTCAGAAATTATTGTATCTCAAAAATATACTTTGGATTTAGAGGCTGGGGATACAGTTCAGCCTTATAGAAGGCTCAAGCTTCAGGGCTTATAGAAGGCTCAAGCCTCAATTTCCATAAAACGCACACGCACGCGCGCGCGCACGCGCACACACACACACACACACACACACACACACACACACACACACACAAGCTCCCACGTGGACAGCTGTGGCAGCCATGAAATACTTAGGATGCTGGCACAACTGGTTTCTCTGTGGTCCAAGGGTTCTATTGATTTAAGGGAGTCTGATATGTGATGTCCTATTCATAATCCAGTACTGTGAGCCACCACTCATCAAGACTTTCCTGTTCCCAATGGTGTCATCATGCCCATTTCATAGATGGGAAAAACAAAGGCTGGGGTGGAGAAGGGACTTGCCATAGGCAAAGCTGAGAAGTCCCTTCACGCTGGTCTCCTGGCATTGGAAGCTCAGCCACTGTTGGGGATGAAGAATGCTAACATTCCCTCTGCTGACTGGGGTCTAGAATAAGCCCAAGCCCTGAGCCAAGCAATTCAAATTGCCAAAGACAGGATGGTGGCAAGTATGCAAAGAGAGTTGGATGGCATTGTCTCTGCGGTATTTACCACAGCACAAACCAGAAACTGTATGCTGGAGGGCAGGACAGACTGGACCAAAGGATTATGGGACAGTCCCATTGCATGCAGGTCCTAGGAGACACTTGTGGAGGGATAATGGGAGAATGGGGCAAATATTCTTAGCTATTAAGATAACAAAGCAATTATCAATGGAATATTCTAACATGTATTTGTATATTCATCTAATATTTGCATACTGAAAGGAGGTCCCACCAGGGGAGGGGTAGAATAATAAGCACTTTAAAATTTACCTCTTATTACTTACAGTTTGCAAAATGCCCAGTATTATTGTGCAACTTAAATGATAAAAGTATAGAATTAAAGTAAGGGTTGTAAAGATGCCCCTATTTCCTTGCCTCTGCTGGATGGTGGGCTCTTGGGGAAGCATGTTACCACTGCAGGCAAGAGGCATCCACCTCACCTTCTGCAGAAGACTCTTCGGAGCCCTGCATGTCTGGGTCCCACTCCAGGGGTGGCAGGTGCTCCTGTGCCTGGCGAAAGTCCTCTAGGAGCTCAGGAGTGATGGCTTCAGGAAGAGACTGTTTGTTTCTCCAGCCCTGGTCACCTCTTCCGTCTGCATCTTGTTCCTCGGCCCAAGCCCAGCGCCGCCTTCGGGGTCCTTGCCCCAGGTTTGACCCTGCCCATTGTGCCTTTGTCCCTGAGCTGGCCATGGGACCTGGCCTGGCTTCACCTCGGCCACTTCATCGTCAAGAGACTGAGCTGCAGCTGGGGATCCAAATCACAGGTGGCTCCTCTGAGCACCAGCCATCCTGCCTGTGGCCTGTTGGGGTACAACGGTGGATAATGTCATTCCTCCGGGTCCTCCATCATCCCTCCAGGAACTCATCAGCTGGAACCCCAGGGGCGGGCAGCCCTCTGCTGTGTGACCCTGGGTGACTCACTGTCCTCGTTCGTCATCAGTGACATGAGGATTCCTCTCCCTCCAGGATATGGGCAGCACACTGTGCAGCAAGTGTCCTGTCGCTGCACACCGAGTCTGTCTGCAGGCACCAGGCCCTGTCACAGCACTGACTGCCCCAGGGAGGGCATGCACGGATTGACCAGCAGCCACCATCCAGGTGAAAAGGGGTAAGGATTCCCTGGCGGCAGTCACGCCAAGCCCAGGAAGTCAGGGAAGGCACGATATGGCTTCCTTTGGGCATGGGACATGACTTCTGATTGAAATCAGGGATCTGTGGGCCGCTTCCAATGCCGAAACTAATCGAAAGCAGGTGCCCCAACAAACACAGCTCCACACGTGTCCCAGCAACCACAGGACACCCAGGCATCCATCCATCTGCACAGAGAAACCATTTGCAGTCTCTACATACAACAGAGTATTACTCAGCGGCAGAAAGGGATGAGATTACAGCAGAGAAAGGAATGAAGTCTCAGCATGTGTGACACTGTGGATAAACCACCGACGTGCTATGCTAATTGTGAAAAAGCAGACACGAGGATCCCGCGAGTCTGAGTCCAAGGGTTGCAGTGTGCGGAGGTTGAGTCCAGGGAGGAAGGGGGTCAAGTGATGGCTGCCACAGTGTTTCGGGGGCAGGGAGAAGGTCCCTGGCTGCTCAAAGGGCACAGGAAGTTTTTAAGGGGTGAGGGAAATGTTCTGAAAGTAGAAGGGACATGATGTAATCATGCGATTATGCTAAATGCTGCTGAGTGCTCATTTCCATGTTATATGAATTTTTGCCTCAGAAAGAAAGAAAGGAAGGAAGAAAGAAAGAAAGAAAGAAAGAAGGAGAGAAGGAAAGAAAGAAAGAAAAAGGAAAGAAAGAAAGAAATTACAACACAGTAGGCCAGGGGGCCTGAGAGGACAGAAGATGGGTGACTGACAGCAGGGAGTGCTGGAGGGTGGGGAAGCCAAACCCAGCAAGCTTCTCATGACATCCTGAGCAGCTGTTGTGAATCTCAGGCAGAGAGCCCAGCCAATGGAGAAGGCCTTCGAGACTGTTCTGAGCCACTGGCCACAGAAGGACTGACTATAGGAGGGGGTCCTGGTAGCAGGGAGGTGGCTCAAGGAGGGCCCCCTCAACCTTCCTCTTTTGCTCAATCTCTCTTCTCCCTTCACACTCCGCTTCTGACACTTTGCTGGTATTTCCTGTGTCAATCACCGTGGTAAACCCAGTAAACCCAGCCTCAAGATAAAGGCACAGGGCCTAGGAGCTGCCAGCCACTCAGTTACCAAAGAACCATGGCTGTCCACACGTAGTTTCTATAAAGATAGGACAAGCGGGGCCCAGAGAGGGAGCGGCCTTTCCCAGATTAGCACAGGTGAAGACCAGACTTCGGTAGAAGCCAGGTTCTTGGTACCGGCGTGGGTTCTTCTATCAAGGTTGGTATGGGGCCCCAAGCTCTAAGTTGGAGTTGTCCTTGAGCCCCTGGGGCTCTTGAACTCTGCTCTCAAAATGTAATTGGGAAAAGTCATCGGGCTGCTATTTCTAGACTCAGCTCCCTGGAGACAGGGGCTACTTGGGGAAGCGTGACTTCACATGGACTAGGCATTGACTAGGCTAACTCTCCTGTAGCTGTGAAAGGGAAGCAGGGCTTCTCTCCCTGCCCCCAGCCAGTCCTCCTGCCCCAGTCTCTGTAGAACCCCAAAATTTCCTATATATCTCTACACTGCCCCACTCTGCCAGGCTAGCAGAAGCTTGACTGATGATTCCTGCCTTCCCATCTCAGTAGCAAGGCCAAGGCTCAGAGAGAACAGTGACTGACTAGGCCAGGATCCCCTCCCTGGCCAGGAAGTACTAAGACTAGAGGTCAGTCCTGACCCAGGCTTTTCTTTGTTTAGTAAGCACACATTCCCAACAGTAAAAATCTGCACACCTATACCTCCACGCATATTTCTAACTGCATAGCATATCCACATCTCCAAATACTCTACGTTCTAGAAGGAGAATTTTAAAATGAAGCAAAAGAGGGCTGGTGAGATGGTTCCGCAGCTAAAGGTACTTGCTACCAAGCCTGAGGAACTGAGTTCGATCCCTAGGACCCCCATGATAGGAAAGAACTGACTCTCAAATGTGCCATGACCTGTACATCTGTACATCTGGTAGCATGTACACAAACACACTACAATAATTAAATGCAATTTATTTTAAAGGATGAATGGAAACGTTCTTAAGCTGGGGCTGGAGGTAAAATGCTGGCCTCACAACCCTAATGACCTGAGTTCGAGTCTCCAGAACTCATATAAAAGCTGAATGCAAGCCTGTGTAATCCCAGCACGCCCCTACCAGGAGATGGGAAGCAGACAGAGTGTTGTCAGCTCACCTAGCATAGGTAAGCAGTGAGTGACTTGTCTGCAACAAGTTGGAAAGTGAGGCTCAGACCCAGGTTGTCTTCCGACCTCTGACGCGTGCAGGGGTACCCACGTACTGCCCCAGTCCTCACAAAGTATTGTGAATCTAAGTTCAAGACCCTCATTCCTATACAGAACCTGCAGCCCTACTTCAAATCCATGGTGATGGGGAATCCTGATCATGAGCGTGAATGAGAATTCTCTAAGCACTGAGTCTATGTCTGCAGGATCTTGTCTCAGCGGCCCTGAGACGAGGCTTCAGAATCTTTCTTTAAGCAAGGACATCAACAGGGCCTCTCCCAGCTTCTGGCTCCTAGTGTGGAGGCGTGGGCAGGTAGAGAGGGGTGCAACCAGGCCTTGCCTCCTGACATCTCTGCTTAGGAAGGGCTGCGGCATGTGGTTTTCTGACTTTTGAAATGTTATTTTTTCCCCTAGCCCACCGCAGAGCAGCCTGCCCAATCACAGAGGCCTCTACGTGCAAAAAAGAGGAACGGACAGTTTTCTGCAATGACTCAGCCGCAAAGATCTCACTGTTCTCAGGAGAGCCAACATCACAGACAGCAACAGTCAGTGGCTACAGTTTTGCACCCATTTCTCAAGTGCCTCAACGTGTGAGCTTTCCTTGTAAAAGACCTTATTCTTGTGTGCACGGCACAGCCCTCAGTGCCATGGAGCCTGGAACTGCCTAGTCAGGTAGTCAGTCAACAAACACACATCCATCTCACATACGTACCAACCTCAGACAGAGATGAAGTTGCAATAGAGTAGCAGGCTAAGCACCAGGCAAGCAGATTCCAGCTCTGATGTTACAGCCACTCGAGGCATGTGGCTGGCTGACTGCTCCTCTCTGTAAAGGAGAACCGTGGTCACCTAGGCCTGCTACTGCTGCACTCATTACTCTGTCTGGTGAGCACCCTGGCCTGAGGTACACCAAATGAATTTGAAGGTTCTCAGCCCCTGGGATACAGAAGCGAACAAGCTTGTTAAGCCCACCGTCTGAGGAGGACGCAATCGGGAAACCCGCTGAAGAAGGAAGTTTGGTGACCGCTTTAACAGACCAAGCAAATCTAGGGGAGAAAGAGGAAGGGCTTTCAGGATGGAGGAACAGCATGGACAAAGGCGCAGAGGTCAGAAAATACAGGCTGAACATCAAGGAGAGCTAAGGGCCTGCCCCCTGAGTGCCACTGAAAGGCAGGGAGATCCAGACAGCTGTCAGAGGGCAGCAGTGGAAGCTGGGGATAGGAACTATGATGTCGGGACCTGGCCCCTCTATAACTAAGTCCTGCTAATAATGGTTGAGCCATTGGGCTAAGGGTTTCCGCCTGCTCCAGAGAAACTGCATCCCACCCCCCCCCCAAAAAAAAAAAACCAAACACTGCTTTTTCTATGTCCTTGCTTCTTACTACCTGACACCTGTACTGATCTGATCTCCATGTTCTAACACCCTCCAGGGATTCTATTTAGTCCCTGGCTAAGAAATGCCCTTATCCCCACTGCTTCTTACAGTGTGTTCTCTCTCTCTCTCTCTCTCTCTCTCTCTCTCTCTCTCTCTCTCTCTCTCTCTCTTTCTCTCTCTCTCTCTCTGCGTGTGTGTGTGTGTCTGTCTGTCTGTCTCTCTGTGTCTCTCTCTGTCGCTGTGTGTGTGTGTGTGTGTGTAGTGGGAGAGGGATGTCCCCACCCTGGCCATTACAAAGCCCAAGGGCACACCCCTTGATACCACCCCACACACTAGGCTCCAGGATGATCCTTCCCCCACTGACGCTACACAACCTTCTGCTGCCTTGGCTTTCAAAAGCTCCATGCTACCCAGCTAAGGATAGCCAGGGCATCCCACCTTAACCTCATTCCAGTGAGGAAACAGAGGCAGGCATCTGATGAGAACAACCAGGAAGTTTAGAAGAATACTGTGGCTATTAAACCAAGGCCATGAGACGAGTAGGAGGCAGGAGGGTGGCAGGGGAAGACCTCCATGTCAAGTTTGAATCAGTGGCAGGGCAGAAACCTGTTCACAGGAGTGGCCTTTGGCCCGCAGCAAGTGGAGATACCCACTACGAACATCCCCAGACTGTCCCTGATTCACCCAAGCAGCCGGGAGGAACTAAAGAGAGTCAGACTATTGCTGACTCTCATCTTGCCCTGCTTTAGGTCTAAGCCTGGCCCCTGGAACGTTGACTTGTCCCTGCCCTTACGTAGGTAGGACGGTGCCGTCTCCTGGCCTGCTCCCCACTTCTGTACACCTCTTGAGACCCTCAGCAACCCAAGCACTAACTGGCCTTGAGATGAGCCCACCCTGGGCACAGACAGGGACCAACAATGGTCCAAGTTCACCAAGGGAACCAGATCAGAGCTGGATCTGGAAACTAGCATCTTGGAGTCCACTCTGGCCTGGAGGCTGGACTCTCAGAACTGGACAGGAGTGGCAGCAGCTGCGTAGCTGTGATTTCCTGGCTGGGCTGGGCTGACTGCCAGGGTTGTCCAGAGAGTCTATGACTGGTCCATCCAGAGAGAAGGCGGCCTTCCCTCTGGCCCTCCTCCTGGATCAGCTCCTTACCTCACTTGGACTACACCACCATCCTGCCGGCCTGGGCTCAGGGGAGCTGCCCACAAGGTCTTTGTTTCAAACCTGGGGAGCCCCCAGTCTCCACAGCACCCTGGACCGCCTCCAGACTGCTCTGCCAGCCAGAACCGCCTCAGCTCACAGACAAGCATCGCTCCCCACTTCTCCCCGCCCCTGCAGCTGAGGCCTTGCCTTGCCTCCTCCTCCTCCTTGCAGGAAGCGCCCAGTCTGATTTCCTTCAAGTGTTTGTGAAAAGGAGGGGGGTTTACGGTGCAGAGCCGGCGCCAAGAGCTTAACCCTTTGCTGGGCAAGAGCGGGTCTGCATTGATGAGAAGAGTTCACAAGAACTTCTGAGGCCTTGAGTTTGGGGCCACCTCAGGAAATCCAGAAAAGGCTGGACGCTTGGCTAAGGTCACAATGCATGCTGGACCTAGGAAGAGGAGCCTGCAGCTCCTCCACCCCCCCAACCCCCTCCCCAAATGGGTCTCTTCCACCACCAATGACTTTAGCAGAGCCTCTCCTCCTACTCAGTAGGCCTCAGTGTCCATCTTAACTGGGTAGGTGGGGGATTGGGGTGGTGGTGGGGAGGGACACACACACACACACACACACACACACACACACACACACACACACACACGGCTCAGACTTGGTGCTTGCTCATGTTCTTCCAGTTTTAACTCTGTGTCATCATTTGGTGATTTCTGCCCTCCCACTTACTGGCCATGTCTCGAGATAGATGCACCTGCATTGGAATTTTCTAGGTAACAAGAAGTAAAGATCAGATAAATATCTCCTCTAGTAGCGTCCTCCTCAGAGCCCCCCCTCCCCCCCCTCCCCCCGAGAAGGAGGAACAGAATTATCTTGCCGGTCAGCCTGTGGCTCCTCAGGTCCTTTCACTTCTGTGAGAGGTGTAGTCGGGCAGCGCTAGAAGCATGGCAGGGCACAGACACATCGCACCTGGTTCTTCACTCTACAGTGAAGTGTGTAAGACTTTAGGTGTGCCTGAGGCAGAGTATGAGACAGGCTGGTGACCAATGTCCCCGGCTGCTTACAGAACCTAGGGGAGCACTTTCTAAGCACCAGTGGTTTCCGGTCCCAGATGCTGGACATGCCCTGGCTGAAGATACCAGGCCTGCGAGTAACAAGCAGGGGAGGTGAGGCAGAACCATCAGGAAGGTCTGGGTGGGGAGGCCACAGTCACACAAGCGACAGGAAGGACAGAGGCAGAAGCAAGCCACAAGCATGACTGATGAGAACATCCCAGAAAGGCAGTTGCAAAGACCTGAGAGCAGCAGGAGGGCCTTGAAGACAACAGGATGTGCTGTGAGAAGACTCAGGTGCTGGGGGGAGGGGAGAGGTACAGAATTTGACCTTCAGGGTCCAGGCTGAAGCAGAGCAGCCATGAGGAAGCAGGAACCAGGTATGAGGAAGATGCTGCAGGAGCCTGAGTCTGCTCCTGGCTCCCTCCTCTGGCCCTGCTGACCCAGAAGAGGCATGAGATCAACCCTCTGACATCCAGAAAGCCCTCAGGGACCTCAAGAGAGCAGCCAGGCCAGGGACCACACAAGTGTGTTGGAGAGGAGTCCATAGGCCAGGGAGTTCAATGTCAGCCTCACCTCCTGCTGGCTCTGTGTCCCCAATGGCTCCGCCACCTAGAGCCACAGGGCAAAGAGAATGGCCACTGCACAGGGGCTGCTGTCAATTCCGTGACAGATGGCTTGCCCAGTGTGCAGTAGAGGACCTCAGGACCTATTCCATCATCATAGTTTCTACCCCCAGTTCTCCTCAGGTGGAAGAATCTGGCCTCCTCCAAGGGCTTGTGGCTGATGGATGAATGAAATGAATGGGCCAGCTGCCAGTGTCTGGCTAAGTCTGGGCTAGCACCAAACACTTTCAACCGAGTAAGCCCCCAACTCCTGCATCCCCGTCCCTGCCTTGCATCCACATCTGGGGACCGGGGCTCCCCCTGCAGTCCCCCAGGGACCTATGGAACAGAGCCAAATCTTACCAAGACCCTGCCTACTGCTCTGGCGACCATGTGGCCCATTATGTGGGAGGCAAGCTCCCCTGACATCCTGTCACTCACCCGCCCACCCTCCCCAGTCATTAACCCATCAACACCAGGTGGCTGCCACAGCTGGCACACCCTCTGCCTTGTTGAAAGACAGCAGCCAGTATTTACTGTCCTTCACCCGCCCCTGCCCCCCCATCCCCTGCCACTGGGCCTTTTCTTCCCCCCAACCCCCACCCTTACCCCCACTCAGTATTCCTTTCTGGAACTTCATCCCCCAAGTTTACTCAACCAAAGCTACAGACAAACAGAGCTTGGATACTAGCATTCCCCCAGCTCCTGTCCCTACTGGGGCCCATCCTTTATTTGGGTTCACAAGTCAGACTGGGTGGTCCACCTGGCCACTCCATCACGTAATTCCTCTACTGTTGAGTCCCGTTTGGTGAATTTCCTAAACCTTACCAAACTCTGGCCCTGTCTGTCCCCATATATCTTCCAGAATCTTTCTCTTCTGGAAAAACACCCCACTCCACCACAGCCTCATGGGATCTTCTCACACACAAGCTTTCAAACCCAGTCGTACACAGGTTTGCCACTTGGGATGCTCTCATGCCAGCACCAGGACAAACAGAGGATGCAGCCTGGCCCTGATCCAGCCTCTCTCACTTTCTCAGTACTTGCCTGCTTCAGTCCCCAACTCCCCACTGTTCCCCAACAGGGCTTCTCACCAGCGATCCCCTATACTCCCTATTGACTCTGAGCTGCACGCAGACCTGGATCCTAAGCAATCTCCTTGGGACTGAGGCCCACTGTGGCCAGTGCTGGTCTTGACTCCTCGGAGGAGCTCTTGAAACTCTCCCTACTAAGTCCCCAGCATGGGATGACACATGACAGAGACACCACAGATGCATTCGGGATCATCCACTGCACCTAGCCAGTTATCAAGACTTGTGTGAGGGGCCCATTTCACAGATGGGTACACAAGGCCCCTAGAGCCCACACAACGTGCCCATAGTCACAAAGCTGGTGAACATGGTAAAGACTCAGATACATGAGGACCTGGCTCCTTCTGACCAAGACTAGTGTTCACCCCACCCAGGCTGAGGTGATCCTAAGGTCTGTGCACAGGGAGCCCAGAGTGGAGCCTAAGGCCAAGGCTGCAATTCTTCCCTAGCAAAGGGAAGCCCTGCTCTCCCTTGAGGTTCTCCCATCGCTTGCCTCAGATATAGGAAGAAGTGTGTGTTTTCCCATGGCTCAGGGGAAACTGAGGCACAGAAGGGATATATTAGTTCTTAGCCACCCAGACAAGAAAACAAAAGTAAGGTCCTGTACCCTGGCCACCAGTCACTGGAGCACAGCAAGTCTTCTGAGTGCCACTGGACCTGACCTCCCTTGATTCTTCTGGAGGCCAGAAGTACAGTAGAGAACCACAAGCAGTCCAGCCATCTTGAGAGATCAGAGTGAGACACCCTAGGAGTGGGGCTGTCATTTCATCGTGACCCTCCTGAGTCCTAGCTCTCCTTCCCTAGGAAGGGTCACTTTCTCTTCCTGCCCAGGAGGCTGACTTTCCAGGTCAAAGTACATAGTGCATCCCAGCAGAAGCAGATGTCACAGAGGACCAAGGAGAGTGATGGAAGGCTGGTCTGCCTCCCAGGTCACCTGGGACACATGGCATCCAGAGACGGTCACCAAAAGGCTGGACAGACAGCTCGGCAATAAAGTGCACTTGCTGCTCCTGCAGAGAACTGGGGTTCAGTTCCCAGTGTTTATATGATGGTTCACAACCACCTGTTCCAGAGGATCCAATGCTATCTTCTGGCCTACGTAAGCACCACATACACACACAGAACACATACATACATGCAGATAAAATACTTACAAATTAAAAAAAATGAATCTGAAGAGGGGTGGGGGAGGGGGAGGGAGAGGGAGAAGAAGAGGGGGGAGAGATAGAGAGAGAAAGAGAGAGAAAGAGAGAGAAAGAGAGAGAGAGAGAGAGAGAGAGAGAGAGAGAGAGAAAGAGAGAGTTCTGAGGTACCCAGAGGTCTACTGACCCCCCCAGATTCCATTCCAATTGCCCAACCAGGAAGCCTCACAGTGCTCAAAAATGCCTCAGTGCTAGCAATATATTCTTGGCACCATGAACTTTCAAAATTTTACTTTGAAAAAAGTTTGAGGCGTTTTTGAGCACCTGCTTTGTGTCAAACTCCTTGTAAAAGCTCTTTTAGGAATTAGTTCTCATCACCCTACTTCCATACCCATCCAAGAAGGTAGGAATTCCGTCTCCTGTTTCATAAGTTATGAAGCAGGGATTGAAGCAGGTGTCTAATCTTAATTATTTTGTTACTGAAATATACAGTGAAGAGGTTGGAAACAACCTCATGTCCAACAATTGCTGAAATAGATTATATTTGTTCCCAGCTGGGTGGTGGTGGCGGCTCACACATTTAAACCCAGCACTCAGGAGGTAGAGGCAGGCGGATCTCTGTAGTTTGAGGCCAGCCTGGTCTACAGAGTGAGTTCCAAGACAGCCAGCGTTATACAGAGAAACCTTGTTATGAAATAAAATTGTATTTGTTCTCAAAGGGATAGGTTTTAGCTATTCACAGAAGAATAGGGAATGGTGTTTAATATTGTAATACAGAAGCTGAAGGTGTAGCTCAGTGCAGTGGGTTTCATCTCTGCCACCACAGACACACAGATATACAGAAACATACACACACATACAGAGAGAGAGAGAGAGAGACAGAGACAGACAGACAGGCACACAGATATACAGAAACATACACACACATACACAGAGAGAGAGAGAGAGAGACAGACACACAGACACAGAGAGACAGACACAAATATACAGAAACATACACACACATACACAGAGAGAGAGTCAGAGAGACAGACACACAGACACACAGAGAGACAGACACACAGATATACAGAAACACACACACATACGGAGAGAGACAGAGACAGACAGGCACACAGATATACAGAAACACACACACATACGGAGAGAGAGACAGAGAGAGACAGAGAGAGACAGACACACAGAGAGACAGATACACAGATATACAGAAACATACACACACATACAGAGAGAGAGACACACAGACACACAGAGAGACAGACACACAGATATACAGAAACATATACACACATACAGAGAGAGAGACACAGAGATAGAGACAGACAGATATATAGACACAGAGAGACAGACACACAGATATACAGAAACACACATACACAGAGATACAGAAACATACACACACATACAGAGACAGAGAGACAGACAGACAAATATACAGAAACATACACACATACAGAGAGAGACAAAGAGACAGAGAGTGACAGAGCACAGAGACACAGAGAGAGACAGATATACAGACACACACAGAGACAGACACACAGATAAACAGAAAGAAACAGAGACAGAAAAAGAGAGAATGACACAGACATACACATAGAAACACACAGAAAGAGAAAGAGATATACACACACGCACATGCACACGCACACACACACACACACACACACACACACACACACAGACCCCTGCATAGCAACACTCAGGCAAGCCCCCTGGGCTTCAGTTTCCCCTTCTCGGAGTTGATGGAGTGGCTAGGCCCTGAGTGTATGCAGCTCTGACCTCTTTAACAGTTCCCACGCCTCCTCACTTCGCTTACCTGAGGCCTTGAGCTGTTTCTCACTCCTCTGGCTACTGTGCAACATTTGAAAACAACACAATGAAGAAGAGACTCCCAACCCTGGCAACTCAGCTCGGCTCCTCAGAAGCAAACCAGCATTTAACAGACAAGGAACGACTCAGAGAGGTCACACACCCTGCCCAAGACCACACAGCATATTAAAGACATTCATAAATATAGTGCTTCCCCACCCAATGAGGCCCTTACTTGGGGGTCCCCTAGACCTTGCATCACCTTCGCTCAAGTTCTTGGTCCTTGGCTGTAGCCCCAGGACCCCAAGCAGATTGACAGCTGGGCATGCTATCTGGCTTTGATCCCAGCTCCTTTCTGGAATAGGCTCTGGGGTGCTGGGAGCTGGGAAGGGTCTAGAGATGGGTGGGGGAGCTCCTGGCAGGAGGGTCTGGCTTAGTAGTCCAGCTGGTTTGGCTGACGCTTGGCAGTGGGGACCAGAGCCAAGATGGGACTATAGGCTGGATAAAGGAGAGACTAGAGAGGCTAAAATAAGGGGCCATGGGGTGGGAAACCTTGGTTGTTCTGTTCTGGAACCTCCCTGAAAGCCTCCCCCACAGCCAGGAACCCTGGCTGAAAAGTGCTACCCTTTTCAGCAAAAGTGAAGGTACTCTGGAGATGCCAACCCCGTTCTCTCCAGGCTTCCCCAGACACTGTGCCTCCTAAGACCACATCACCCTCCAACACGAAAGCTGTGCACAGGCTGCCGGGTGAGTGGAAGGGCTCAGGTCTCTTTCCCCTGCACAGAGACAGCTGTAGGGACGAACTTCAGATGAATGGTTTAATCTCTCCGAACCTTAGACTGCACGGCAGGGACAATAGTGTCCACCTAGTGGCAATGCTAGGAAAGGAAGTGACAAAATCTAGCAGGGCTCAGTACTGGGCAGTGGGATGACAGCCCCAGCCCACCACAGGCACCTCATTACCTACAGTGAGACCCACGGTACAGTTGCCTGACTCAGTGCACTAGCCACTGTCACCAATGTCTATTGCTGTTGCTCTGTCCTTTCTCTGACTTCGATTCATCTCTGAACTTAGTTGGGGATTCTGAACAAAAGCTTTCAAAGATGCCATCCACATGGACTTGAAGATGAGACCAGAGGGAATACCACCCTGCCCATTTTTTAGAGGGGTAAACTGAGGTGCTCAGAAGTAAAGCCTGACTGACCTCCTGGTACATCTCTAGATCTGCCCAGGGCAGAGGCGACCTGAGGCTCTGACACACACAAGGTCTGTGGATTCTTTGAAATGTTGCTATGCCCACTGGGGTCCACTGACTGACATAATACAGTGCAGTTTCCAACTCCCCTCCCAAAGCAGACAGCTGAGTCTGTAGAGCCCCGGGTCCTCTGGAAAGCCCAGCTCTGGAGGCTGATGAAATCCCCTCTCAAGAGAGCCCAGATCACATGGTTCCGATGCAAACCAGCTGGCCTCTGGGAGGAAATACCCGCGTGGGCACTTGTCCCTCCTGCGGAACACGGGGACAGCCAAGGGACAAACCCAAACTGCCTGCATCACCCGCAGATTATTTCCCACATCAACAGGTCAAACATACTTATTTAAACCAACACAGCTATTCTATTACCTCAACGAAACAGTCCCAGCATCAACCCCTACAGTTCCAGAAGAGGAGCCTGGGGGATTCTTCAGGCAGCCGGCGTGTATCTAGCTTTAACCTTCATGCTTCTGATTCAGCCTGATTTCTTCTGTTTTAGAGGGCAGTAACAATGCCTCTTTTCACTGAAGCCGGCTCAGCTTCTCTTCTCAGCTCTAAAACAGCTCGCGTTTGTTTTCATCAACTTTCCTTTCCAACTTTCTCAAAGGCAGAGGTGCCTTTTGATTCTCTTCGTCCTGTCCTTTCAACTAAAGCCCGGGGAAGGAGCGTCAGAAGTCTCGTCCAAGATTTCACAGCAAGCAGACGCAGACTCTGTCTCCCAGTACTCGCTTCGCGCCTCCCTGCTGTGCGCCTTTGGCTAAGCCGCGCCACCTCTCTGTGCCTCAGTCGCCCCTTTGGTACGTACAAGAAGGGACTGGCCCTATCTTGGCAGTTCCTCTTGGTCCCCCCCCCCTCCACTATGGAGAAACCCACCCCACGCTGTTCCCCCAACGCCCGCTGGACAAAATAAGAAGGGAGGAAAAAACCTTGCGTTAGGAATCCGGGGACAGCGAGGCTGTGAAGCTGCCTGGCCGCGGAGTTGTTGCTGGGTGACCCAGCCTCACACAAATCCTAGAACAGCAGCGCCCCACCTCCCGGGTCACCAAGCAACAGGGCCACGCCTGCTACCCAAACACCGCCGGCAGCCCCGCCAATGACCACCCCCAGTCCCCCGGGACCCTTGCTGGGTAGGCTGTATACAGGGGCTGGAGAACAGAAGCCCACGCCCCCACTGCGCGGAGGTGGAGACTGAGGCCCGAGAGACAGGCCTAGGGTGTCCGGGTGTTACGACGTCCCAGGGTGCGGCTGGGTCCATCAATGCGCGCTCTAGACTCCCAGAGCCACAATCTGTCCCCGCGAGCGAGTGTGGCGCTCCCACCTGGAGATAGCTGAAGCCTCGTGGGTCCTATAGGACCCAGTTCGGCAGCGCTGTCCGCTCTCGTCCCCACCCTCCGGAAGGGGAAACTGAGTCCCTAAAGACTGAGTTTCACTCCTTCCTCGAGCGGGACCGTAGTCCGAGCCTCACCTGCAGCTGGCACCGCGCGCCCTGGTTTCCTGGAGTTGAGCGGCAGACAAAGGCCTCCAATCCGCGCTTAAGGCGGGGCGTGCCTGCTTTGCATAATGCCCGCAGCCGGTCCAGGACAGCAGAGGGGCGGGCTCCTGAGGGCGGAGCTTTTGTGAAACCCACCAATCATTGAGAGGCTGGCGGCACCGACTTGTCTCCTAGACTTTGGCAGTCGCGGGGAAACAGGTTCCAAGGCTAAATGGGACAAAATCTCAAATCTATTGGACTGCATCTTGTTGTGCGAGCCTTACCTAGCTTAGAAAGGGGAAACTGAGGGCCAGAAGGGAGGATATCTAGAGTGAGGTCCACCATGAGAAATGAGGCAACAAGTTTAAGGACAGAGATCCGCTGCTTAATAACTGTAGCAATAAATTGTGCGCTCATTGGGTGTACTAAGCTCCCGTGAGATAGTTTGGGATACCACCGTTCTGGCTACAACACCCTAGAGATAGACCCGGAAATGTAGGAATATTGTTTTCCACCAAAGCCACCTCGAACAATGGTGGTGTGGAGTGTCAGGCTAGCCTGGACCCCTGTTCTAGTTCCCTTTGTTATTTGCCAATGCAGAAGGGCAAAAATTCTAATTCAACGCTGCGACTTTTGAGGGTGCAGAAGGAGGTGCAGACAAATGGCTTCAGCTGCTTCAAGACATGTATCTATTTAACAACAGCTCTACTGCCAGATGTGTATTCCTCCTGCAGATGGCTCCCCACACAGCCAACAGCAGCTAGCACAGCATTGGCTGGCCTCAGTCACCAAAGGACTACTTGGGTGTAATGAGCCTCCAAATTGTGTCAGCAACGTGCTCTGCATGTAAAGATGGCAAACAGCTCAGAGAGGTTAAGTGGCCCACCCAAGGCTACACAGCCGAGGAGCAAGAGAGTAGAATTTCAGGAAGTATAGACTCCTAATCAACCCTTGTGCTACATCCAGCTACCGCATTGCACACCCTCTTTCTTCATAGAGAGCTGCAGGTAGTTTACAGGCCAACTTGGCATTCTTTTGGGCCCACATCGCAAGAACCCCAAATTCTCTCTGTGCTAGGCTTCTTCATGCTGTGTCAGAAAATGCTGGGGTATGAAAGGCCTATGAGTACATCATCTTGGAAGTGAGCTGTTCTGGTTAGTTTTTATTGTTGATTTGACGCAACCTTGAGTTGCCCGGGAAGAAGGAACCTTTCTTGGAGAATTGTCTCCAGCACATTGGCCTATGGTCATTCTGTGAAGATTGTCTTGGGAGGTGACAGCCCACTGTAGGCGGCACCATCCCTAGGCAAGCGAGCCTGGTTGTAGTTGAACAAGCTGGTATGAATGGCTCTTGCATCAGGATTCCTGCCTTGAGTTCCTGTGTGGGCCTCCCTTAATGATGGACTGTAACTTGTGAGGTGAAATAAAATAAACCCTTTCCCCACTAAGTTGTTTTTGGTCATGGTGTTTATCCCAGAAATACAAATTACAACATGAGCTGCTCTCCTAGAGTGGAGCAACATTCCCCTCTGAAAGATTTTGGAACAGGGGACAATGACAGAAAATGGTGAGGTTCATCATCTGAGTTCCCCAGCAGGGAGGAACCCCTTTGAGACTCTTCAGCCATCCACTCCTCGTCTTTGATAACACACACACACACACACACACACACACACACACACGCATGTGCACGTGCACGCACATGTACACATGCACGCGTGTGGTCAGGAAACATACACAGCCAAGGAGGACACCTGACTCCTGCACTCCCGCCATACTGAAACTCTCCCTACGCACTGGTATGAATGTCTCTCCTGGGCTCAAGCTCCTGAGGGTCTGAACGTGTTCTTCTTATGTTCACTGCCAAGGAATTTGGAGGTTTCAATTACACTGGAAACTGGGCCTGACTGAAGATGTTGGAGAGGCTAATACAGCAGGATTACAAGTTCAAGACCAGCCTGGGCTACATCTCTATATCAGCTGTAGTGTTGCCTAGCCCTGGGTTCAGTCTCCAGTACTTCAAATCTGGGTGAATGCAATTCCCTTGTAATTCAGCGGTTAAAACCCACTAGGAATATACCAGTGAACCCTTTCCACAGAGCCAGGCTCAGGAATCCCGGAAGCAACAGCACAGGAAACTCATTCTTGTCCTACCCTTTCCTAGAACAGTCTTGGGGGCTAGGGTGCTCTCTCCAAGGGGTTGGACCAAGTAGCAAGCTGGTAAATTAGGGTCAGTACAATGTATCTGCCCTACAGGTCAAACAGCAGCCCGGTGAGTAGCCTACGAGCTCTCAGCCAACCAACCACAGGTTGGAAGCTGTGCACTCAGTGCAAACCACGAGGCCCTGAGCTGGAGAAGGTCTGTGATATCATACAGAATCCCACAGGCAGGTCATCCCTGAGCCTGTGGCTGTCACTCCATGGCCTGTACTTGTCGATTACTGTGCAGTTCTGGATTCCAGGTGTGACTGATCACCTTTGGGGGCTGTTACTGGACCTACATCTTACATGCAGAGAACACACACAGGGCGAGTCACCTGCCACACTTCCTCAGGCGTTGAACTGATGAGTGATGTCAGGAGCCCCGAGCCTGTCAAAGCCCTCTATAGTTTGGTAGGTGTTATTCTCTCATAGAGGTGACAGACCCTACAGGGAAGGGAAGGAGCAGCCATGACCCTGAGAGGGGTTGAAGCCTTGGGTGGATGAAGGTGGGTACCAGCTGCCTTGGGAGAACGGAGGTTTGGCTTCCGGTGATCTTCCTGGGCTTGAACGAAAAGGATGGCCACTAAGACTTGAACCTAGACCATTGCTAGAGACTTAGAAGCTGGAGCCAAGCCATATAAATGCTTTACCACTGAACTTCAATCCCCGCCCCAGAGCAGGATCTTGTGCAAGCCGATGGAATTGACACCCCTCTCTACCTTGAACCGAGCCCTGGGCCTTCTGGTAAAGGGCTGACCACACCTTTTCCACCAGACATCATAATATCAGGAGGAAATAGCCCTCAGGCTGGTCTTCAAGCAAAAGGCAAACTCAAGTTCTGCCACCTTTCCTACCTGACACTCCTTTGTGTCTATTTCCAACCCTCTCTGGCTTTGGATGCTGCAGAAGTCCGGTCTGGAGGGACCCAGGACTTCACTACCTTGGCTGTGGGCCTTGCCCACATAGACAGTCAGATGTGTCGAGCTCTCGCTTAGTGAAAACAGCTCTCTAAGCAGCTCTCCATCTCTCTGCACTCCCAGGACCCTGAGGGACAACAAGGCTGTAGGTGCCATCTGGGAAGCATCTAGAGCAGTGGGCCTCCTCTCTGTGTCCTTCCTTAGTGAGTCACTTACCTATAAATCAGGGCTTCAGAGCTGGCTTCCTGGATTGTGCACAAGGTGTTCAGTCTGGTATGTGTTCGTGCAGGTGTGTACTTGTGCCCACATGTGCATGTTCACGTGGAAGCCAGAGATCAAACACAGACACCATTCCCAAGGAGCTGCTCCTTGTTTAGACAAGGTCTCCCACATTAGGCTTGCTGATGGGACAATGTTGGCTGGTCACTGAGCCCCAGGATCACCCTGTTTGTGCCTCCCCAGTGTTTGGATTACAAATCTATGCTACTGTGTCTGTCTTTTTATACTGGTTCTGGGAATTGAACTCAGGACCTCATGATTGTATGCCAATTACTTTACTAAGTCATTTTCCCAGCCCCAATGAGTGTTTTTAATCATGATGCCCATAACATACTCTATCTGGGAGCATACCTGGGTGCTTTAATTTAAAGATGCTAACTTCACATTTTTTTAAGTAAATTTTACCCTCACAGCTTCAGTAAGGTCCTCCAATGGGCAGGTGAGACCCAAGCCCTGTCTTCTCTCTTTCTGTGTATCCTCAACTGAACGGTTGGTGCTCAGGACTCAGTTGATAATGTATGATGCTCTGGGTACCCCACCTGTCCACCCCTCACAGCTCCCCACGCAGAGCAATCTAAACCCCAGCCCACAGGCAACAGCATAGAACACTGGCCCCTAACCTTGTTCAGATTTCTTTATTGAAAAATTAAAGTCATAAGCTCTGTATATAAATACACTGACATTGCTGGTCGCCTGCAAGGCCTCTGGGATAGGTTGGGGGTGCAAAGGGAAGCTGGGGCCTGGGGTCTCCTGAAGCACAGGAAGGGAAATAAATAAATAAATACCATAGTGGGCACGGAGCCAAGAGGAAGGGGGTGCGACTGGTGTGAACAGGCGTGCTGGCGGCTCATTTGTGGCACTGAAGGTCCCCCTGGCAGGAAGCAATCTATGAACTCTCCTGTGTCCTCACAGCCAAAGACCTAGGCATCTGGGGCAGCAGCACCCCTATCCAGCCTAGAGAAATGTGCTCTGCCTTCCTTCCTGTCACCTAATGTCATTTTACTGAGCTCCTACTGTGTTTCTGGCACACAGGTTTTGACCTGACTTTCTGCTTGCCTTGTCTGGCGCTTTTTCTCCTAGTCTGGGCCAGGGGACCAGGCAGGGTGTATGTGTCAGGGTGGGGTGGGGACTCTGCCTGTGACCCTGGCTGATAGCCCTGACCTCGGCCCCACCCCTAGAGCATCACGTTGAACTCAGTGACCAGAAAGTCGATGTAGTCTCTCTCCTTGGTCTTGAAGGCCTCAGCGATGACTCGGGCAGCCTCTCTGTGCTCCTTACCCCGAAGTGTCTGCCCGTTCACTTCCAGAATCACGTGGCCCACCTTGAGCTGCCCACAGTTATGGGCAGAACCTCCTCGCTGCACAGGGAGACACAAACACGGGTCACGTGGGTACCTGGCTGGATGCTGCCAGTCTCGAGTCCACAGTCCTGGCAAAGTTGGAGCTGCGCAGAGTAAAAGGAAGCAACTTTCAAAGTTCTAGGCTAGGATGGAGTGGAGGCGGGGAAACCATTCGTGTCAGCCTGCCCAGGCAGCCCAACACGTCAAGGAGCTTACCATGCAAGGGAGCTTGTCCATGGCGGTCTCTGGGCTCTGTGTCACGTCTGGGAAGGCAAATCTTTTTTTTTTTTTTGGAGCTGGGGACCGAACCCAGGGCCTTGCGCTTCCTAGGCAAGCGCTCTACCACTGAGCTAAATCCCCAACCCCTGGGAAGGCAAATCTTAAGGGTGGGGAGGAAGAGCTCTTTAACAAGGGGAGACGTACGCAAGGGGACATACCTGAATTGTGACGATCCTGGGCAGAGGCTGGCGTGTGTTGGCACCACCCTCAATGGCGATGCCCAGTGTGGCTGCGCTTTTCCTCACACGGATCAGGGTGGACGTTGGCTCCAGCAGGCCAGGCTGGGGGTGGGAGAGGGGTGGCCTTGATGCTTCTTAGTAGAGGGCAGTTGGAGCCTCAAATATGACACCTGGTGTCCTTGGCTCTTTAATACTGCTCACGGCCCAGACGGCCTGGTGTAGCAGGGACTGGAATCCCAGGCCTGAGTTACATGCTACACTAGAGCAGAGAGCAGCTGCCAGTCCCTGCCACCCGGGATCAGGGCGAAGTGAGATTCCATGATTCCTAGCACAGGGACCCTTCTGGATGAGGGTCCCTTCCAGCAACGCATCCCAAGCGTCCCATGCCAAGTGTCTCCCGATTCTTCCAGCGGGGCCCCGTGTGCACTCCCGACTCACAGGTTTGTTGGCACCCTCTGTGGTCCTCTCCGTCTGGGGAAGCTCCTTGCCATTCTTGTTCTTAGTGTTTGCTGTCTGTCTGCCTCGACCTGAGGTGCTGGCCTCTGTCTCTCCAGCATCCACGCCACTGTCCTCACTTAGAGTCTGCCCGCTGTCTGAGAGCTGAGAGAGTGTGGAGGCTGCTGGGGACACACAAAGGGACAATGGCTGTCAAGGGGAGGGGGAAAGGGGGACTTGGGAGAAGTAATGGAGCTGGGGGTGGATGGCTATGAAAACTGACCTTGCAAAGATGGAGGGAAGGATGAAGGGATACAGGCCCTGTCGGCAGGGCTATTCCCTGCGACCTGCCCCATCTCTTGACTACCCGACCTGCCAACAGGGCTTGTCCTGGTGGTCACTATGTCCAGGACTTCTGCCCAGGTCCCAGGCACAGGCATAGATATGAAAATAGAGGTTAATGGGCTGGCTCAGCTCACAGGAAGGGGCTGATGCTTCTGTTGTTCCAATTCACATAATGTTGCGTTTTAATGAAGGAGATTTGAATTAGGAGATTTTCTTTAAAGGGTCATAATTTCACAAGAAAACCATGAAAGGTCTGCCACCCTTTTTGTGACTGCCTTGGTATGAGCTGAGTGGTGAACACACGTATCCTATTCCCTAGCTGTGGCCACTGGACCCTGAGCTGGAGGCTCTTGCTTGAGAACATGCACTGTGAACCCTGCTGTGTAGGGTAGTGGTGCTGTGCAAGCCTGAGTGAGAGAGATCCTCCCAGAGCTGCCCGCCCTGTTCTAATCCTGGAGAGCGATGCTGAGGAAGGATCACAGAGACTACTGTGCAGAGAGGAACAGCAGGGGTTGAGGGTGGACCAAATGGAGAGTAACGGAATGCTGGCTGACGGCAGGGCAGAACTCCATGAGTTAAGTACAAGCAAGGTGTCTAGTCATTGCTGGCTCCCAGCATCCCCTGCCTGCTAAGTCTTCAGAGGTCTGCTTGATCTTCTCACACATGCCAGTTTCCTTGGGGTGGGGACATAGTTCAGCAACTGTGAGTATGGCTCAAGTCCCTCCTCACCCGTTTGTTTGTTTGTTTGTTTATTGGCCTCTTTGGCCACCCTAGGCGGTCCTGGGCTACCTAACATTAGGTATCAATTTAGCCACAAGATGGCAGCAGAGCCCAGCTAACTTGCTGGACCGCCAGCACTTCCTCCACATCCTCATTGGGCATCCCTTAGAAAACAGGGGGTCCCCAGCCTGGGGCTTTATTGAACTCTAAATTTTACACACCATTCAAAGGCCCAGAGACTAGGATCGCCACACCCCTGGAAACCAGCACGTGCTCTATGCTAGACTTGGTGGTCCAAGCTGAGAGATGATGGGTGCTACCGTCTCTGTCTACTGCACATTACCAGGGAAGGTGCCACTCAGTCAGCCAACAAATGACTAGTCAGGGGCAGTGGTGAGATTCAAACTCAAGTCTTGACTCCAGGCCATCGTCTTTCTGACCCAGAGCTAGACCTCACGGTGGCTAGCAGACCACTCTGCAGCACCTAGCCCTGGCAGTCACAGCAGGAAGAGTGACTCTCAGGACCGGAGACCCCTCCCCGTGTCCCAGAGTTGGGCAACCATACTCACTGCGAGTCTGGGGTAGAGCCCGCACTTCGTTCACATCCGGCTCACTATCCGGACGGTGCACCTCCACCAGGACAAAGTGCTGGTTTGCGCCCACGGCGTCAGCGTGTTCAGAGAGTGATGGCGGTGGAAGGCCGGCCCCAGCTCCTGGAGCCTCTGCAGGAGGACTCTTCAGGTGTGGTGGGGACTGGACCCGAGGGAAGGGGCCGATGGGGTGCTGGTTAACCAGGGCCAGGTGGGTGTCCAGCGGCTTCCTGGAGCTGGGGTTGGCATGGGAGATGGAGGCGTAAATGGGGGAGGAGGGAGAGTCCCGTGCTGAGGAAGGTCCTGGAGTGGGTGTGGGTGCAATGCCCGGCGGCGGCGGCGGGCTGCGATTCCGTGGTGCTGAGAAGACAATGCCTGAGTGGGCAGCGGAAGACAGAGGTGCAGAGTCCTCCCTCACTGGCTTCCGAGTCTGGCCAAGCAGGCGGTCGTGACCTTGAGCCAGAGGTGGTGGGGGAGGAGGTGGCTTGATGCCAGGCAGATCCTCCGAGGGAGATCTGACATCGTCCTGCCAAAAGACCCAACAGGAGTAGAAGTCAGAGCCCATGGTGGCTGGAGAACGACAGCGAGTGGTGCTGGACCCAGCAAGGATTGGGTCCCTGCTCCTCAGCTCCTGGCCACATTGCTTTGAATAATGCAAGGCTCAGTGGAAAACTGTTCCCTACATCTCGGCAGCTGAGGAGCGCCAGGATCTCCGCGGATGTCTCTGGGGACCCACTTGATTCCTTTGGGAACTGAAGTTCTTGGCATCAGCAGGGGCTTATCACAAGTGACAAGACTTAATTGGCTGCAGGGTGGGACAGGAGGCGGCCCCTGGAGGCTGCAGGGTGGTAGGATGGCCATGAACAGGGCAAGGCGCATCTCTGAGCCCAGCACACCTACACTCAGCAGAATGCATGGTGTGTCAAGAAGGTGCCTGAGGTGCAGTGTGCCTTATGAGCAGAAGTGGACCACAGCCACCAGCTCCCAGGAGCTCCATCAAAACTCTGACAGTCATATAGGGACTGCCTCAATGCTCTGATCAAACCACTTGACTTGTTCTGGCCCCCAACTGTGAGCAAGGTGCAATGTTTGCATGTTACAGATGGGAAAAACGCTGACACAGAAGGGCTAAGAAGTTTGCCCAAGGCCGCACAGGCAACAGAGGAGTGGGATTAGAGTCTAGGCAATCAGCTGGGTTGGAGGCTCTCATTAGAGACTCTATCCTCCCACCCGTTCTGTGTCCTCTCTGTGGCTGCCCCCAAGAGGAGCCCAGGGGTCCATGAGCAAAGAAGGGAGTGCAACAAAGCAGGGCCTTACCACAGACACATCTGGGAGAGCGTTGGTGCTGCCTTGGGTAGTCTCACCGGTTCCCTCCAGGTCTAATGTATTCTAGAAATGGGAGGACAAGCGACAAGCTGAGCAGGCAGGAGCTGAGAGGGGAGCTCATCTGTTTTCCAGACCCAGAATTCCATGACCTTAGGACACTTTCTGATGACTGAGGCAATCCTGACACAGTCCACTCTGGGGATATTTACCTTATCCATTCAAAGCAATGGTGACTTTTTCTGTTAGTCACTTTGAAGTAATTATTATTATTATTGCTGTTATTATTATTGAGACAAGGTCTTATGTAGTTCATTCTGCTCTCGATTTAAACTTGCTACATAGCCTGAGACGACCTTGAATTGACTCTCCTTTTGTCTACCTTACAGAGTGCTGGGATTAGAGGCATGTGCCAATACATTCAATGTATCTGATGCTGGGAATTGAACACAAGTCTTTACATACAACAACGACGGCAATGACAACAACAACAAAAGCAGTCTATCAACTGAGCTACAGTTCAAGCCAGGAAGTCGATTTTTCTCTGGGACTTCCTGACCGTTTTCAGGCCTTCACTGAGCTACCTGGAGGTGCTGGGAATAGCTTAGGCTTGAGCTTTGGGTGCTGTGCTCAGCAGATGCAGCAAACTCTCGAATGCTGGGGGCGAGGCATGCAGAACAAATGAGGTGCGTATAAGTGTGCTGTTCCTTCTAAGTGGCTTCGACACCATAGGGGTTAGTGTATAAGTGGGTCCCATCTTACAAAACTATCTATGTCTTCCTCCCTGCATACTGTGAGGGGGTGGACGACACAGATAGGGATTATTTAGACCTCAGAGGGCATCACATGGCTGATGCATACAATACACTGGGGGAGCAGAAGCAAGGAAGGCTTCCAAGACAGGGCAGGGCTGAATACTGGCTCTAACTGTGATCAAGGAGCCATGTTTCAGACTCTGACAACTGTGTGTGCATAACCAGGGAAGAACACAGAGAATACGTGAGGATTTTCTGTCAGCTCTTGGTCATGCTTGGACTTAAGCCTGAGGGCAGTGGGTTGCCTCGGAGATGAGGTCAACTTTGCTTTCCACAAAGAAAATTCATTTTGCTCACGTCCCCTCCTGCCTTCAGTGCTCAGAACCATGGCTGCTGGGTCAATATCTACAGGGTAAATGCATGAGTCTCTATAAATGAAAGGATTGCTTGCTTTAGCTGCTGGGGGCAGGGCCTGGGCAACGTGGGCATTGAGGAGGGAGATGCTGTGTTCTTTGTAGGGACCAGAAATGACAGCTGGAACAAGAGGAAAGCATGAGTTGCAGGCAGAAGGCCCAGACTCCATTGCCCTGAGGCAGAACTTCCTGTGTGTGGATTCCTTTCTCAGAAGCTTGGGTAACAGAGGATACCTTTGTAAAAGTTACTGATGAAGCCACACACAGGACTCTGGGTCCTCTTCTTAGGCCTCTCCTGAGTTTCTTGAGTCACATTCTTGCTACTTCTTCAGCAATGATGTCATCCTATCTGCCTCCAGTCCTTTGCACAAGCTCTTGAGCTCTGCCTCTTATGGCTGTGTGACAACAGGCAAGTCACAGGACCTCTCTGTAAAGTGGGAAGCCCAGCATGTCATACTGCTGATCTATTAACCCTACGCTCTTCCCAAGGCTCTGGCATTGTACTTTGGAAGCCTAGGAAGTTGTGCAAACTGCCCCCACAGTGAAAGGACTACAAAGTGTACCTTGGCCCCTGGGTGATGAGTTTCTCAGACGGAAACATCATGGAGACTTCCCATAATCCCTTGCCAATTGTCATCAGCACAGTACTCCCTGGAAATATCCAAAATGGGTGGGCACCAGAGACCCCCCTCCTAGCTGAGGTGAGTGTAAGGCCAGTTTGTCCATGCAGGTCCTTGTTAGGGTCCTGTCATGCTCTGGCCTCAGTGGGAAATACAGAATCTCCATAGTGTCTACCACAAGGACAAAAGAAGCTTCTGCTACAGGTATGCATGGCCAGTGTCACCTGCTGCAGGAGATGCTGGGGGTTACAGTGAGGCTCAGACAACAGCAATTGGGTGAGCCTGCCCTGGTCTGGGGCATTAGGCTGCTGGAGCATCATTCAGCAAACACTGACCAGGATTTAGGAGAGGTGAGACGGGTTTGAGGGTCATGAAAGGCCAGTTTGAGAACTAGATGCCTGGCTCTTCTCCACACCTTAGCGTTTGCACTTTCCCATGTCCCTGTCATCATCTGTCACCTCTCCTGTGACTATAGATCTTAGAGGAGTCGGACAGGTCCAAGGTTGCACGGCCATTGTTGTGGCTAATTTTATGTCAACTTGACACAGGCTAGCATCATCTGAGAGGATGGAGGCTCAGTTGAAAAAAATGCCTCCATAAGATGGGGCTATGGGCAAGCCTGTAGAGCATTTTCTCAGTTAGTGATTGGTGGGGGGAAAGCCCAGCCCATTGTGGGTGGGGCTGTCCTTGGGCTGGTGGTCATGGGCTCTATAAGGAAGCAGGCTGAGCAAGCCATGTGAGCAACACCTGCCCCCCAACCCGAACCCTCATAGCCTCAGCACCAGCTCCTGCCTTCATATTCCTGTCCTGTTTGGGTTCCAGTCCTGGCTTCCTTCAGTGATGGGCTATGGATATGGAAGCACAAGCCAAATAAACCCTTTCTTTCCCAATCTCCTTTAGGTCATGGTGTTTCATCACAGCAACAGTGACCTGAACCAAGACAGCCATTTTATAGTAACTCTGGCAACTAAGCCAGGTCTGTGTCATAGCACCCTGGAATTGGACAGAGCCCTGGTGTTTCAGGTGGGAGAAAGGACAGAAGTGGAGTGTATAGGAAGCAGCTGGTCAGAGCGCAGTGAGGCTCCAGCTGCCAGATCCAGACACTCTGGAGCCCCAAGTCCCCAGGTCACGTTCCTTGTACATCTAAAATAGCTACAGACAGCCTGGCCAAGAACTAGAGCAGTGCCAGCAGAACTCCAAGAGCAGGCTTTGAGGTCTGAGGCCACAGTGCATACCTGCTTGTCCTGGATACTGCATCCCAGCCCCAGCTGCCTGCTGCTTTTCCTAAGCCCTTCCAGGGTTGACACATGACGAACCCCCTTCTGTTCTACAGCCTAGCCTGAGGCTCAGAGAGGGTAGGTCACTCGTTCAAGGTCACCATTCAGGGTTGGGTGCTTCCCATTCAAGAGGTCTTTAAGACCCTATCCCCCCACTCTACCCCTTCTCTGTGGGGGTGCAGAGCCGTCCCTCTCTTATATTTGAGTTGATCCAACAAGGGTCCAGATTCTCATGCATCCGGCTTGGGGTAAGGATGGGAGGTTGGGGTTTGGGGGATGGGGTAATGAACAACCAGGAACATTCCTGGTACTGACTCCCACTCAGGTACTGAGGGCAGGTAATGTCTGATTTGGAAATTATCAAAGGCCAGGTGCAGCTCAGGTGCCCAGAGCCACCTCAGCAAAGTCTCCTCCCCACACCACTCTGCCCTCCCCCAAGCCAGTCCCGATTCTGCCTTCTGCTCCTTGCTTACATAAAGGTTCTATTTTCAGCTTTGTTACTCCCAAGTCAGGCCACTCCCTCCCCCTCCCCCATCACAAAATGCACCTAAGGTTTGAAGCTTGATGGCCCCACTTCCCATTCTGTCTGTATGTGGGGAAACTGAGGCACTGAGTTACAAAAGCTTCCAGATGTCACTGGTATGTGTGTGTGTGTGTGTGTGTGTGTGTGTGTGTGTGTGTGTGTGTGTGTGTGTACACTACAATTAGATTTCTGCCTCCAGAAGGAGAAAGGGGAAGAGACCTGGAAGGGAGAAGTATGAATAAGATGAGGACAGGTTCCAAAGAAGAGGCAGGGTTGGGGGAAGGCAGACAGCTCAGCTCAGCAAAGAGAAAATCAGAGGCATAGAGAGAAGCAAGACTGTACATGAACAGGGTTGGTTTGAGAAGAGCTTGTCGCCTCAGGAGAGGTGGAGAATGGTGGGGTAAGTGGGGAGACAGGAGACCTGGCATTGTTGGGGCAGTTCTTCCTTCGATCGGCATCTGCCATGATTATTCATGAGTCCCCATTCTATCGCCCCCCAGAGAGGAGAGCAAAGGGCTCTCTGGGAAGGAAGGGCATGGTCACCCCTCAGGGCAGGACTTTACCACCAGGCAGTGTCATTACAACTGAGCAGGAATGCTGCTAGTTAGACCAGGGTCCCTTCTGCTGAGCTGACACCTGTCCCCCCAGTCTCCCTCCCTTGTTCTGGGGAAAAGGATGTCACAGAGTGGAAAGAAAGCATGACCTACAGTAGCCAGGTCAGGGGGAGCCCTTAGGATAAGGGAAAATGAGACTCAGGAGAGGAACACTGGGACAGAGAGCCTGGCTTAGCGCTTCCTTCCACCAGGAGTGAAGGCAGTCAAACCTCTCAGATCAGCCACTGTCACCCAGGGAAGTCCCAGATCTTTCCTGTCACATGTGTCCTGACCCAGAACTCCACTTCCTTACCAAGAGAAAGCAAACAGCCCAGTCACCACAGTGCTCCCACAGCCTGACACTCAGCTGCAGTCACCTATTTTGTCTCTGTATGAAATCCCTAAACAATTAAAGCTGTTGTCCTGAGAAGAGAGCCAAGGCTCCACCAGCCTCCAAAAGGACCTGGGGCTCAGACAGTCAAACACACTGCCCAGTTTCCCCACTTGTCACCTACACTTTCTTGGGACTGCAGAGCTCAGCTACATTCAGAGAGGAGCTGAGCTCCTGGGCTTGGCTGCTGCTGCCGGAAACAGCTCCCAGCGCCCCAAGTCCTCACACAGGCAGGCAGGGGTCCTGTAGATCCTTGGATGTGATGGAATACCACTGGAGAGAAGGGGCCCTGGGGTGCTAATGCTTATGGTGAAGGGATGGTTCTGGGGTGCTGGGGGAGGAGTGAGACCTGCTAGATGTTCTCAGTGAGGGAGGACACACCCAGGAATCATGGTGGAATAGGCAGCTTTCTGGCTTGGGGCGCAGTTACGAGTTTGAATATGAAATGTCTCCCACAGCCCCATGAGGACTTGGGCCTCTGATCAGTAGATTCACTCCTTGATGTATTCAAAATAATATGGCATAATAGGGACAGTGAAAAGAGGAAGTGGGGTCTAGTTGGAGGGAGTTATGTCACTGGGGATGTGTCCTTGAAACTGTATCTTGTCCTAGCTTTGTCCTGTGTTCCCTTCTCTCTGCTTCCACCCCCCACCCCCTCCCACAAAGTAAACAGTTTCCTCTTCACATGGCTGGACCACCATGATGATCTGCCCATGGGCATGGGGTTGAACGATGGGATGAACCCACTAGACTCTCCTGCCAAAGTAAGTCTCTTCTTAAGTTAGGCCAGGTAGTTTGTCACAGCACAGAAAAACAAGCTAACTTGGCATGGTGTGTCAGCTCACAGCAACCACCACTTCTCTGGCTCTCCGCACGCCCATATCCTGTCATCCCCAACAACACTCTTCATGTGTCCTTCAGACGACGTCAAAGCTCCGAACCTATCTTGTCTCATTTAGTGTCTGACTTAATTTGACCATGTCTCTGCGATGCCTGGGTCACAGAGCTTAGATCTGTCCTCTCATAACCTCGGGCACTGAATTAGTAGATTGTTTGCACAGGGTGCCACAGAGAGAACACAGGGCCTGGCACATGCTAGCGATACTGAGCTACAGTCTCAAGCCTTATGTAGTTTTTTTTTAAATCAAAATCTTCTACCTCCATTGGACTTGTGAGCTCCAGGCGGGAGAGCTTACTCAACAAACACTGCACAGCAAGGGCAGGCTAAACAGATGAGTGAATGAATGAGGGGCTTCCTCCTGAGGGAGTCTTTAAACCCAGCAGGTCATTCCTGAGTCGGAGGGAGCAAGCCCTGCTTCCTTGTCCCCTGTCTCTGAATGAGGAGCAGGTGTCACTCAATCCAGAGTGGTTTGAGTCTCTTTCACTGCTCTGATGGGAAGGGAGGCTCAGGCCATGGAAGGAACTGCCACAGCAATGCTGGGAGCCCCTCTTTTGCCCCCCTGTGGGAAGGAAGAGGACAGAGTGGCCTCCATGGTGGGATGCCATCCTAACACCACAGGGCCCCAATCCGGACATGTGAGAGGTGTTTCAATCCAAGAGGAGAAATCTGGGGGATAATCAGGTTTCGTCAGTTGTTCTGAGTAAACAAGAGCAGTCATGACCTCTAATCCTTTTCTCTCCAACCTTGGAGTGGTAACACGGTGGGCCAGCTTACAGGCTCCACCACACATGACCACCCAGTTTCCCAGGGCAACCCACAACTACCAGGTATTTCAACTGAAGACCTGGGAAGCCTATCCACCTGATCAAGCCGACTCACTGAGTCTGGAGAGCAAACCCGGTTGGTAGAATCCACAGCCTGGGCAATGGGGCATCAGCCCTGCGCACACTAAAGATCAGAAATGGTGGCAGGGATCTGATTTATCGCCCACTCTGCAGGCCAGCAGTTTCTACAGGAAACTTGAAGCTGGTCAGAGACTGGAAAAAAAAAAAAAAGCCCCAGGTTGTGAGGAAGACAAACTGAAAGGGGTGTTACATGCCCCTAGGTGGGGTGGAATGGGGGATTTCCTTGATTAATGGCTTCTGCTCTGAGCAGATGTTGCTCCCAGTGGATCATGTGTAACCTGGGATGGATCCTTGTGTCATGTGACTCAGGGAATCTGGGTTTAGTGGAAACTGGCTCCATCTGGAATGTCAGGGCCTCCGGGTCACCAGCAGCCAGGTGCCAGGACAAGGTGCATTTCCCTCAGGCACAGAGGCAAATTTCGGAAGCCAATCCTGTGGTAGTTGTAGGTGCTCCTGCACTTCTGCTGGTAGCACATAGTTCCTGTCTGTCCCCAGCTAAACTCCCTGCTCCTGGGGGAGTATGCTCATGAGGGGGTCAGAACAGAAAGACTGGTGTTTCAGTTCCATGGAGAAAGGAAGGGATGGGTTTGGCTTTCTTCCAGCAATGCATGGGCTGCTTGTTACTGTACATGGCCGCAGTGGAAGCTGCACTGCAGTCCCTGGTGCCTGGTTGAGGTAAATTTCTCTTTCACCTCTTTCTACTCTAACCCTTGTTCAGAGGCAGAGCTGGGGAACACTGCCACCACCCTTGACATGCCCTCCTGAGTACGTTTTATCATCTGTGGTGGTTTGAATAAAAATGTGGTGGCCTCGTGGTCTAATAGGGAGTGGCACAATTAGATGTAGCTTTGTTGGAGTGTGTCACTGAGGGTGGCCTTTGAGACTTCAGATGTTCAAGCCAGGCCCAGTATCACAATCTCTTCCTGCGGCCTATGGATCCAGAAATAGACCCTCAGCTGCCTCTCCAGCACCATGACTGCCTGTGTGTTGCCATGCTTCCTGCCATGACGACAATGGACTGAACCTCTGAACGGTAAGCCAGCCCCAATTAAATGTCGTCCTTTGTAAGAGCTGCTGAGGACATGGTGTCCATTCAAAGTAATGGAACCCTATCTAAGATCCGCCTCTCAACAGAACGGATGTTTAGACTCTGAGGAGCCATGGAGGTCTGCCTTGGTCTTACAGAAGAAGAAACTAAGGCAAGAGCGGGGAAAGGGCTTCCTCAGAGGCACGTGGCACCGAAGGCAGAGTGGTGCTAGAACACCTTTCTTGGTGGGGAGATTGGAGGCCTTGTCCCTCAGCCTAGGCAGTCTGTGTGTAGGGTCTGAGGCTGCTATAGAGTAGGGGTATAGCAAGAGACACTGGGCCAGGGCTGCTTAGGTGCAGGAAGAGCTGGCACCTGCTCAGCTCTCACTGTATCTCTTAGCAACTGGCTTCACCATTGCCACAGAATCCTGAGTAATTCCTGGGAATGTGTCTGTGAGTTCCTTGTTTATTCTCAATAATCAGAGATCCAATAGTCAGATAAGCCAGACTATGTCCTCCCAGGTCAGGGGCCTCATCTTGTTCCTAGTCAAACTCTTCAGCACATGACCTTCTGTAATCCGTACTTGTCACGTTCCGGCTCCACTTCCCTCCTGGACAGTGTGTATATGGAGGAGGCATGCTCAGACCTCAGGACCCTTGCATATGCTGTTCCTGCTGTCTTCCTCAAGCGTGCCTTCCCAAACCTCCCCAGCCCCAGGTGTCCTGCCCCCTTTACTATTTTATTTAGCTCTTATCACTTATTGTGCCGCCACTCATCTCGGTCCTCCGTCATTCCTGCTGGCCTCTGAATTCCAGTTGGAACAGCATCTTTATTTTTCTCCGATGCCCTGTGGTACCTGGGCTGCACACAGCACATGGCATGCACCAGTAAAGATTAACAGAAAGGAAGGAAGACGAGGGAGGGGAAAGACAGGTGGCATATAGACCAACGGACAGACTGACTGCTAGGTGACGCTCAGGAAACAACTTCAGGAAGAGCCAGAGTCAGAGGACAGGCTTCACAACACCACACAGACGCAAGCAGGCCAGGGACTCTGTCCTGACTGGTCTCTCGCCAGCAAGCTGTGTGACTTGGAGTGAGCTGTTCGTCCTCTCTGAGCTTCAGTGTCCTCTGTACCCTGAGGGCCTTGGCGGTTATGGCCACTGGGAAGGCCACAGAAGACGTGTTTAAGAGATGCTGGGACCGCATCTTAGAGAATGCTTACAGACTGCTCCACAAGTCGCAGCTATTAGTAACAATAATGGCTCCGGTACTCACACCGGCTGAAGTGTGTGCTAAACTCCTGGGATCCAGCAGTGACAGATACAGTCACTTCTGTAAACCACAGGTGACCAAGTAGGGGTCACTGATTACACCTCTCCTGATCATGAAAGTACAATGAGCCAAGAGCTGGAGGTCACTCCTTCAAGAGGGTCATGGAAGGCTTCCTGTAAAGATCTGCCATCTGAGCTAATGGTACAGGCATGGGAGGTGGAAGGGAGAACATCCCAGACAGGCAGAGGCCATGACATGCACAAAGGTTGATTGTGCTCTCTACTGCATAGCGCAACAATGATCACCCTCCTTTTATGGATCTATGCCTAAACTCAGAGAGGCAGAACCGCTCCTGGGGACACACAGCAAGTGACGGGACTAAGCCAGGATTTGGATAGAGGTCATTCTCCAAAGCCTGAGGCCACTTCTAAGGTGGTGACCAGGAGAGCCTGAGCATCGAGAACACCCAGTCCCAGCCAGAACAAGTGCAGAGGTCGGGGCAACAGGAAGGGCTCAACCCCGACCTCTGCCCTGCCTAAGGGACTCCCAGCCTCCCCTGCAGAAGGACGGTACCTCCATCAGGTCTATGAGCCACAGCAGCCGCTCCTAGGGAGGGTGAATGGGCAAAAGGCAGAAAGAAAAATACATGAAATGAAGTCAGGGAATCAAGAGGCCTCAGTATCACACCCCTCCCCTGCCCCACACACATACACCTATTGAGGGGAACAGCTGGGTCCTCAGGGGAAGCCGGAAGGAAGGCCTTGTTGCTCTGAGAAGCCAACTTTATCCTTGGGGCTGGGGGGTCTCCATAGGTCAGCAACTTGGGGCAGGCTTGGTGCCAGCATTTCCATTCATAGATGGAAAAGCAGGCTGGAAGGGAGCAGTTTGTCCAAGGTCACACCTGCCGAGGACAGGCAGTGATTTAGGGGAGTCTGCTTGGAGACTTGGATCCAGCAGGAGAGGTCCTCAGGGACTTTCTGCAGACCTAAGATTGAGCTTCAAATAGTGCTCAGGGGAGTCCCTGGGAAGGGGCAAAAGGGAGGGCCAGCAGTCCTCAGCCCATTGCTTTCCAGGGCCTTTGAGTATTTACAGGCTCGATGCGTGCATCTCCAAGGGGGTTGCCCAAGCAGGAAGGGCAGCAGTGGAGGTCCACTGACTCCAGTACTCATTGGGGCCCAAGAGGGCTTTCTTTTTCTGCTCTCCCTACACACTGGGAACTTGGCAAAATAATTCCCCTTAAGATGGGAAACTGAGCTGAGGTGTGGAGAGGTAACAGGATTTCCTTATCTGTAAGACTCGCTTAGACTCCTTCCCCTAGAGCTCCTCTCTGCCTGGGGGTGGGGTGGGGGTGGGGGTGGGCGTGGGGGTGGGGTGTTTCCTGTTCTGAGAGTCCTGGGTACCCTGATTGGTCACAGATTCTGAGCTGGTGGAGGGGGGTTTAGGAACTTAAAAGGGGACTTCAGAGTATTCTCCCATATACTCTGAGGTTGCTTGTACAGAACCACTCTTGATGTGAGCTCTGCTGTGTACGCCCAGGGTACACAGTGTGCAATGGGTCCTTGCTGGTGCTATAGCTAACAGAGGAAAGACTTCTCAGGGTGGAAAGGTCACTGCTGGGCTGGAGCTGGGAGTCCCTGCTTTCTGCAGAGCTCTATCCAGGCACATGGCTCTCGGTTCCTTGTGCCCTATACCCTGTTCTGTCCTTTGGGTCCTCAGGTTGTTTCAGCCTGAGCTAGCAGGACCTTATACAATTCATTCACGGGGAAGCTGAGGCACAAGGAGACCAGGACTTAAACCCAGATTTGGTGCCTCCTAGACTAGAAGACACTCTCCCTGTGAGCCTGCCTTCCCAAGAACTGTAGCCTGTATCTAACTCTCTGGGTTTTAGAGCTGTACTCTGTGGTTCTTGAAGCTGCACGTGGACATTTTAAGGCCAAGGTCATAAGAGCCAGACTGGGAGAGATGCAGAATGCAGACCAGGGCCCACAGCCTAAAGTCACCTCATCAGGGTGTGCATCAAAGCCTGTGGTTGAAGCAAACCCAGCAAAGTGGGAGTGGGGCTTCTGCCTTGTCCTAGAAGGAACCTGCACTTCTGGGGGCCTGAAAAACAGCTGCTGGCACATGCAGAGCCCTGGAGGAGGCATGGTAGTCTCTCTGGGGCCACCTCAGGTAGTGTAGAGGATCTTTAAAGATGAAGGAGATGGGGTTAAGGTCCTCCTGACCCTGGAGTCCTAGTTTGAAAGCCACATGAGAAGCCAGAATTTGTAGGAGTGAGGACAGCTCTCTGAGGGGTGGCTCATTCCTCCTGCAGCCCCAGCCTGCCTCTGCACTGTCTGAGTTCCGGCTTCAGAGCCACTGACACTTCCTTCCCTTTCCGAGGGTGACTACGCCGCCTATAGGCCTGCAGCCTGCCCACCCGACTCTTCCTCCCATAGGATACCTGGCTGTCCCCTAAGATAAGAAACAAGGCATTTATTGTCAGGCGTGGTGGCACGTGTGTCTTTACTCTCAGCACTCGGGAGGAAGAGGCAGGTAGATCTCTCTGAGTTTGAGGCCAGCCCAGTCTACATAGCAAGTTCCAGGCCAGCCAGGGCTGCATATGTCTCAAAACAAAAGAAAATCATAAACCATAAACAAAGTAAAAAACAAAAAAAAACCCCAAAAACCAAAAAACAAAACCCAAGGGGCTTGCCCTCGAGAATCCTGGGAGTAGAAACACGTTCCAGTGTAGATTGGATGCTGTTCTGGGGGCTGCTGAGTTGGCAAGAAAGAGAAGCCAGGCTTCAGGCTCTATGGACAACAGGTGGCCTCCAGCGAAACCCAGAACCACAATCCAAACCACCACGACTGACACTGTGTTAGTGCTGCCCCTGAGCTGAACACCATGCTTTCCCTGTCCGATCTCCTCGTGAACTGCAATTATGTAGTTCTTATTTTCTCCAACTATTCTTTGTATCTTTTTTACATTCTTAGCGTGTGTGTGTGTGTGTGTGTGTGTGTGTGTGTGTGTGCGCGCGCGCACGCGGGAATCAGAGGACAACAACTTTTATTAGTTCTCTCTTCCTACCATATGGGTCCCAGGGACTGAACTGGGTTAGTGGCAAGCGCCCTTAACCCTGAGACATCTTGTTGGCTGCTAACCATCCCTTAACATAAATAGCTCTTAGGAAACCTTCCCCTGGATCCCCGGGCTGACAGCCCCAGAAGGCCTATCCAGCACGCACTGGGTACTCCACAATAACCAGGCTCTCACGGTTGAGGAACCTGAGGCTCATGAGGGAAAGGTGACATCTTAACTGTGCCCCGACCTTCTCACCAAGGCTAGGGCAGGGGTGGCTCACCCTGGCCGAGCTGACGGTTGTAGAGGTGCCATGGCTGCCTGTGGATGAGCCGGTGTCACTGTAGGATACCATGGAATAGGTGTCTCCGACACCAGGGCCTGGGGGCTGCCGCGCCTTCATGGACTCGATCTCGCGCCTCAGCACCAGGTGGTCGAAGCGGTCCAGGTCTTGGGGTGAGATGATGCCTCTCACCTCAGACAGGAGTGAGAACTGCAGGGGAGGGCATGACAAAACGGACACTCAGACACTCAGTAGAGAACTCTGCCAGCAGGTGGGACTGGTGCCTCTATTCCCAAGTGATCTGCATGCAAGCTTGCTCTGCCCTCCAGAATCTTCCGAGGCTCTCCTGTGTCCCTGAGGGAGCATCCAAGTATCTTTACTCAAACACTAGGTCCAGCATCACCTGCCTCTTTCCTCTCTGTAACTCTTCCTTCTCAGCGTGTGCACGTGACATACAGTCTGAGTCCACTAGCATACTCAGGACACCAATCCCTTAACTGTCCCTTCCACCTAGAATGGTCCTCTGAATCACGTCTGTCCACACACAGTATTTCCTCTGGCCTGCCTAAACTTACCCTAAATCACACTACATGTAGCTACTTCTTCCTTTCAGCAGTGTCTGACCCACAAGCAGACTTCTACCTGAGCATGCTTCTCTGGTTGGCCCCTCACCCTGGTCCCTGCTTGTGAAGAGTATCCTATGATAATAACCACTGTATTCTGTCCCTGTCCCCAGAAGTCTGTTAGTTTGGAGGATGAGGCTGCTTAGGCTTCAGCTGGGACAAGGACCTTGGCAATGGGGTAGGGGACAGTAGGAACAAGTCACCTTGGCATGTGTGTTGAGCAACTCAAACAGCGCCATGACCAGGGCCTCCACAGAGATGGTGCCACCACGGTACTGGTCTAGGTAGTACATCATGGTGGCACGCTCCTGCTCTGTCAGCAGGTGCCGGGCTTGGTCATCCAGCAGTGCACGTGTCTGATTCCCCAGGCTGCTCAGGGTCACTTGGGAGCCGGCTGGGCCCTTGTAAAATCCTGGCTGAAAGACAGAAGGACACAGGCCAGAGGACTGTAGGCTACTGGGGAGCCAGGAGCATCGTTGCAGAGGGGAAGCTGTGGCTTCTAGAGGTGCGATGATGGTCTCCGCACACATGGGAGTCGCTCCATCCTCCTGGAACGATGGCATCATGTGGTGCCATTCCCCTGCCACTTTCATAGTTGCCTCTTGTGTATCCTTGAGCCCATCCGTTCACACACTGTGTGATCCTCCGGGCTTCGACATCCCTCTTAGTAAGCTGGTGTGATAAGAGTCCCTGCATTTCTAAATTACAATTCAGATCTATACCCCTAACCCATGCCAAATTATACAGGTGGGCCTCACCCTGACCAGCTGATGCCACCCAGTCTCTCTTCAGATTCCCTGGCCCACCCTGTCATCTTGCCAAGATGATCTAAAATGATCTTGGAAACACAGACTTTCTGTTTACCTACAAGGTGCTTGCTGCCTCTACTCTCCATGGTCCCAGAGCCTGTGAGAACAGGTCAGCCTGGGCCATCACTCTGTTCCGAACCCTGCATTTCCCAATTCTATTCTCCCACTCACCCCGGAGCATGCTCTTGCCTTGTCATGGTTCACACCTCAACTTCTGTCTGTGACCCCCAGGAGGTTAGAGACCTGGTAACTTCTGTTCACTGCCCTTACACCTAAGGCCAGCACAGTGGGTGCTTAGCTGGATGGCTTGGTTGAAGCTCCCTACAATGTACAAGCCCCTGGCACACTCTGCTCAGATCTGAGGGGAGAGGAAGAAGATGCTGATGATATCCTGTCATGGTCTGAATATGCTTAGCCCAGGGAGTGGCATCATTAGGAGGAGTGGCCTTATTGATGTAGATGTGTCACTGTGGGTGTGGGCTTTATTACCCTCGTCCAAGCTGCCTGGAAGCCAGTCATCTCCTAGCTGCCTTTGGGATAAGAGGTGGAACTCTCAGCTCCTCCAGCCCCATATCTGCCTGGACATTGCCATACTCCTGCCTTGATGGATGGAACTTCTAAACCAGTAAGCCAGTCCCAGTTAAATGTTGTCCTCATAAGACTTGCTTTGGTCATGGTGTCTGTTCACAATAGTAAAACCCTAAGACATGTCACGCAAAGACACCTACCTTGTTTGTCCCTTCTTCTGTGAGGTCCCCTGGAAACCTATGGAGAGATACAAGCCCCTTTCAGCACGTTAGTGCACGGAATGAGGTGCACACAGGGAAGGCTCTGTTGGAGAGGGAAAGCCAGGCTTTGTATCTGGCATGGTGGCACATGCCTGTGACCTCAGCACATCTAAGTACCATGGCCACTGCTTAGGGGTTCTGCAGGGCATGTGAGCCCGAGACCTACAGATGGCTTTGAGCCTTCCCCATTAGCAACATATTCAGCATCGCCACACCATGCAATGTAGTCTCTTGAGTGCTCCTTGTCCAGACGGGACTCAGAGTTCTCAGGCTGGCATGAGAGCAACGGAGTCGGGAATCACAGGTGTGAGGAGAATAAAGGACCTCTGACAGGTGATCTGGGTCAGCCATCCCCTAGGACGATGGGGAAACTGGAAACCCCCAGGGGAAACTTTAGGGACACCTTAGCTCTAGATCGCATTTTCATGAGAAAATGTAAGCTTATGCTGTACGAGTTTGGAATTTTAAGAAATAACCAGAAACCAAGTTTTTAAGTGGGAAATCCGATTTAAAAATACATTGGAAACTAGCCCTTTAGATACGTGTAACACTATGAAGAAGAAAGGAAGGGAATGAAGGAGAGAAGTTAGATACTGTTGTGAGTGTCTGACCAGAAGTCACCAGCCACCAGGTGGAGATGTCTGGTGGGGACCACAGGTGACACAGGTTACATTACTAGCAGGCATACAGCCACCTGGCCCCTGGGCCTGCTTTGGGCTTCTGAGATTCCTTCATCCCAAGCATCTAGTGGGGTCCTCTCCGCAGTACGGGATGGGCAGCAGAGCCCACATTTAGAAGCTCCTGGATGCTCTAAGCACACAGTTCAGATGGCAGAGACAGGAGCTCTGTGTGCTGCACTTCAGCTTTCTGTGAGGACACTGGGGCTAGGAGAGGAGGGGAAGGGCCCACACCAGTGCCACCACACGAGTGGAGTGGATCTCAGGCTGAGAACACCAGACTGGGAGTCCCATGGAGGCAGATGAGAGGAGCAATGACTCTCAGAAGGCCCCCCAGGATCCCGGAACCCCATTCCTGAGGCCAGACCCTGCTGAGTTGGTGATGCTTTCCCCGATCCGGGAACTGGCGATCCACTTGGTCTGGTCCACGGTGGTACGTGCGTGGGGCAGCCTCCCGACGTCCTTCACGGTCAGGATGAGGTGCCGGGATGACTTGAGCAGCTTCACTGCCTCGTCATGCAGGATGCTGAGAAAGCTCCGCCCGTTCACCTCCAGAATCTGGTCCCCAACCTGCCAAGACCCAGAACTGTCACATGGGCTGACCTCATCCAGCTCTCCTCTGGCCAGACTGAGATGAGGTCAGTGAGGTTCAGGGAGGCTGTGACGCCTGAGGGTCACATAAGAAGGAAATGACAACGTGCTTTCCAACCCAGAGTCCAGCTCTTGTCACTTAGCCAGTAGGTCTGCCATGACATTCCCCGAAGTGCCCCTATCAGAAGCAAGCCAGCTCAGAGACCGGGATCAGATGAACTGACTGGAGGATGGGGCGAGAGGCAGGAAGGGAGATGCCATCTGATTCCACGCTGTTGAGATTTCTCATCTACCACACATTCTCTTTTTCATTTTATGTGCATATATGAGTGTGCTCCATGCACGTGTGCCTGGTGCCCATGGGGGACAGGAGATAGGGTGGGATCCCCTAGAACTAGAATTGCAGGTGGGAACTGAACCTGGGTCCTCTGCAAGAGCAGCAAGTCCTCGTAACTACAGCGCCATCTCTCTACCCCTAGCTCACGTTCTTTTGAATCTTTAGAATGCCAGTGATACTGTAACTCGCTAAAGGAAGTTTAAGAAAACCCACACTAATGAGACACCCAGCCTCCCACTGAAGGCCCACACGATGCCGGGAGACTTATGGCAGCAAGCAGTTTTATTTTGTGATGGAAAACAATGGACAAATGAGCGTGTTTAAGATTAAAAGATAAAATGACAGAGACAAAACCAACAGCCTTCCAATGAAAACAAATCTGAAACAAAGCCAGAAGGGATGGGAGGAAGACGCTGCCGTGCAGGGAGGGGCACTGGACGACCCTGAAGGGTGGGGACTCCGAGGACTTTCTCTCCCAGAAGATTCTCATTCCCACAGACAGGACAACACCATGCCTTCTGTAACCTGGAGGGCAGCTGCCCTCTCCCTGCTGCCTATTCTCAGCTATATTTCTTTCCCTCCTGAGTCCACAGTGCCAGCAATGGAGGACTGACTCTCCCATGGCCTGAGCTGGTTGTCTTTGGTGATGCTGCTGCCTCAGACCTGAGCAGAAACTTTTTTATCTGTCACTGATGCCTAATCTGGGGAGAAGAGGTATTATTTCTCCTCAGGAAAAGTTAGACAGTAGGGTGCCCACGCTCAGTATGTGATCACAGCACTAGTGAGGGGAAACCTGGGTCAGTCTGACCCAAGGCCCAACCGCTTTCTCCTCCTGCAGCCAGTTGCTGCTAGGGGACCACATGGCTTGGCTTCATTCAGATCCAGCCTATCCCAAAGCCACCTTCCTTAGCCCTGCCTGCAACAGCTGAATCTTGACTCTGATGCAACCACTAGCCCCACCTGTATTTCTCTAGCTAGCTCTTCAGCAAACCTCATCCTACCTCCCCCTTCCTCCCCCTTCCTCCACCCTTGGTGGCCTCTCCCCTTGGCCTCCACCTGCTCATCTAGTGGTTCCTGAGTCAACTCTTCATCTCTGTGTGTTTATATCCAAACAGCCACAGTCATTGTGCAGGAGTCTGTTAACGTGGTTAAGAGCTTCAAAGACCATCCGACATGGCCTCAAGTTCTGCCCCTGCTACTCCAATGCCATGTGACACAGCCCCACAACCTGCCGCCCTTTCAGTGGCTTCCATGCCCCACTTTCCCCTGGTGGCTGTGAACTGGGACCTTGGTCAAAGACTTTCAGCCTCCAAATATCTAGCTATCAGTGCCCGTATCTACCTACCACCGAACACTGGCACCACCCACAAGGACAAGTCTCCCCGTTCCCACAGGTCTTCCTGGTTAACATCCAAGAATGTGGATAAAGAATGTGGAACAAGGCCCAATACTGCCTTAGGAGCTGCCAGCAAGTAAGTGCAGCTTCCTCATGATGGTTTGAATTTTGTCAGCTCTACCTTGGCCTGCTCTGAAGCTCAGGCCAGGACGGCTGCTCCAGGCACTAGTATTTCTGGGCATGGAGGGGTAATCCACCTCTCTCCAGGGTCACTTGCCTGGTGCTGTCAGGCAGCACCTCCAGGTGTCATGGCACTGTTCTACAACCTCTGCTGCAGAAGCCACAACCAAGGCTGCACCTCTCACATTCCAGTGTTTGGTTTCCGTAAGTGTCCCTCTGCAGCTGTGACTTTTAATCTTCCTTTCCACGCACTTTACTTCAGTGTGCGGTTTAATTAAAGGCGCTTGCGTCTGGGAGAGCAGCTGTGTCCAGACGTGCTTCTGAGAGCCAGGCTCTGGACCCCGCTGGGGAAGGCCTGCAGAGAATAAGCCCATTCCTAGACTTGGAGGCTGGACGGGAACCCAGAGGAAACATAGGTCAACTTGTCAGGTGGGAACTTCAAATACTGGCACAGGCGTAGAATGGTGGATGCATGGTCCTGACATCCAGGACCACTGTACAAGTCCTCTCGGTGGCACACCTTGCTTATGTGAAACTCTAGAGCCATGGACTCCCTGATGCTTACTGCTTAGGCCTAGCAGGCCCAAGAGAGAGTTCATGCAAATCACCTGCAGGGACCAGGCTGGTGGGCTACTGTAGTTCTGAATGTCAGTCTTCCTCCTACCTTGGATTCAGCACCACCATTTCTATGGTGTGAGTGGTCCAGCACAGGGCACTTCAGCTGCACCCTGGGTATCTCCATGTTGGAATCTCAGGTTGACTGGCTAAGTATTACTACCTCTGGTCTGATGGATAAACCTATCCCTGTGGGAGGAGGCAGAGGTGGCAGGGCTTCCTGGTCATCCACCCAGCTGGAGAACTAGAGGTCATGGGAGCAGGACACAGGTCACCCAGACGGACTGGCACTTGTAAGCTCGATTCCCTCAACCATTTTGGCCTCTTCCTCCAGGGTTGAATTGAAAACTACCGTGTCTGAGAGTTGGGATGGGGCCTCCATAATGCCTGTCCGGCATCTGATCTGGTCTGAGTCACTCCACTATGTATAGATTCCTTTACTCCCTCCCATCCTCTCCTTGTAGGAAGGACAATGAGCTCTATATAGTTTCGTTTTTGAATGCTGGGTTTCCAGTGAGTGGAACTGTTTAGGGAGAAGTGGGGAGTAGGGAGTGGTGTGCCTTTGTTGAGGGAGACATGCCACTAGGGGTGGCCTTTTAGGTTTACAAGCTCACACTAGGCCCAGGATCTCTCTGCCTGTAACTAATGCATCAGATGTGAGCTCTTGGCTACTGCTCCTGTGCCATGCCTGCCTCCTGCTACACTCCCAGTCATGATGATAATGGACTAATCCTCTGAAACTATAAGCAAGCCCCCCGTTAAATGCTTTCTTTTAAAAGCTGCCTTGGTCATGGTGTCTCTTCACAGCAGAACAGTAACTGAGACCAAAGGCTTCACACGCCTCAGCGGCTGTCAGGACAGGGGTTGATGCTCACTCTGACTCTTCAGTTGACAAACCACTCTTAGGAAAGGCCATTGTGCCTCACTCAGTGTGTTCCATGGGGTAGGGAATTGTCTCCACACTGCAGCCCTTCTTCAGAGGGCAGACAACTATGACACAGTAGTCCAGTGGCTCGCACCACTCCCTCAAGTTATGCCCCAAGTCTCAAGTGTTCTCAACTGTGGGATGGGCATAGTGTTCTGGCCAGTCCCAGGTCACTGTGAGAACCAACAGAAATACCCAGTGCCAAGACAGGACACAAGGCTCTCCATCTGCTTCCTTCCAAACAGAAGAGACAAGCTCAAGGACACCAGTCACACAGGAATAAGCAGTACCAATCCATGTTCTCGGGCTCCACCCTCTGCCTTTGCCACCTTCATCACCCTGGTGCAGGAAGCAGGGGAGGGCTAGTCAGTGATGGGGAGATGGGCAGGTCTGTCTCTCCATTGCTTCCTCTTCCCCTTGGCTTATGTTGTGAAGTTGGAGTAGATTAATTTCACCCTCTCAAACAGAAGCCATGAGCTCTGTTCATGGAGATGTGACTCTTTTCTTCCCAGCCCACAGTGAGATGAGAAATAAAGGGGCCAAGATACAACATCCATCAGTGCTTACCTTAAGTTTCCTATGCATGGAGAAACTGAAGCACTGCACAAGGACATGTGGTAGCAATGGCAAAGCCCAGCCCTGGAGCCAATGCAAGGGAGCTTTCAACCCTGGCAATGTGATGGACTGACCACCTACTATTGCTCAGCTTGCTATGGGCACTGACGGGAGCATAGGGAAAGACGGCAGCTTGTTTTATTGGTCACCACAGCCACTGTTTTTGGCACTGGTGATAGAGAAGGAGAGCTGGACCATGGGAGTGTCCTTCATTCTGAGGCAGAACAAAGCCTCTTCCATCAACCCCAGGCCACCCAGTGCCAGGTTCATGTTCTAGCGCTCTGAGAAAGTGAGAGACACAGGCACAGACAGGACACTGCTTTCCTCTGAACTTGGCCACCAGGAGGCAGGATCCATACCCTACATTGTGGGGCCCCCACACGAACACCAAGGAGATGGCCCTCAGAGGCAGCAGGGTGGCTCATGCAGCCTCCAAAAGAGCTGAAAAAGACAATTCCATGGGTCCATACATGGACCAACACCCTGATGTGTGACAGACATTGGGAGCCTGGTTCTTTGAAGGGGACCTCAGAGTCTGGGCCCAATTTCTGATTCTGCTACGTACACTCTGTGTATGTCATCTCACTGACCAGTTACTTCCTGGGAAAACTCAGGAAGTAGCAGTTGCTATCCATGAGTGGGCTAGCACACCCTCCACTGAGTCTCCCACACTTCAGACAGTACATATGAAGTACCTGACAGGCACTTTCAGGATGAACTTCGAGCACAGGACACTGTTTGTGTGCATCATGCTCAGCACTCGTGGCTGCCTTCTGAAAATTCCTGCTTACTCAGATACCCTCATCACTTACTCAGCAACTCAATCCTGCTATTCCATCCTCAGAGTCCCTTCCGCCATACCCACCTCTTCTGCTTTCAGCATCAGCTAACCAACTCCCCCCATGGACCACCCTGAAGCTCCCACTGTCGTCTCAGCTTCCACTCAGAACCGAATATGACAAGGCTGAGTGTGTGGCCTTGTACCCCAGCCTTCACAGTCCCTCGATGGAGCGCTGACCCCTTCTTTAAGAAAAGACACACTCTGAGGGCCTCTCACAGAAAAATGTTTCTCTGTCTATCTACACACACACACACACACACGCATACACACACACACACGTTCCAATAGAGGAAAGAGGAAGAACAGTCATCAGCAATAACTTGAATTTCTTTCAGGGAGTGAAAACTTTCATTAGCGAAAATCGTGTTCTCAAAGATCTTCTAAATGATAATCATCTGATACAGCTGGAATTTTAAAAAAGGAGGAGGAGAAAGGGGAAAGACATGCTACATACAGTGAAGCACACCTATATTCCCAGTGCTTGGGAGCTGAGGCAGGAGCATTGCAACTTTCAGGCTGGGCTGGGCTACCAGCAAGGCACCCTCACAAGGAAACAAACAGGCCAGCCTGACCTCCCCTAACCTTCTACCCTGGTCTTCACAACATGCACACCATAGGAACTCCATTCACACCAGTGACAGGGTTTGAAAAAAAAGAGAAGCAAGAAGAAACGGGGATGGGGTGGCTGTGGCTCTGAGATCCCTCAGCAGAGGATGCTGGGAAAGACGTTTGCCAAGAACTCCATCCCTATGCTGAGCAGAGAGAGATGGGATCATTCTCTTGGGACACGCAGGGAAAGAACCCAAGGGCTTCCTGCTTCTGGCCCTCCATCCTTCCCAGGGCTCCACAGAACTAAAAGGTTTCATGGAATCCTCTAGGGCTCTACTGAACCCCAAGGACCCACTGAAATGGACTTTGTGGTCCCAAGTGAGGCCCTGCTGATTACTATGTCACCTCAGCTTGCATCCCCGTTCTATTAAGGAGTTTTATTGCAATTATGAATCTTTAATAGTTTTCCATGTCAGGTATAAAAGTTTAATGGGCCTCCCCACCCCTTTCACTACAAGTGAACAATGCAGTTTTAATGAGACAACATGAGTTTTTCCCAACAGTTCAGAAGCCGGCAAACCTTGCGCGTATTTAAAGAAACAACAATGAAGGATCGAGGTCAATGTGAAGCTGCAGGGGTTGAGAGGGACTGGTCACACACTGCATCTCTACGGACTTGGATCCTGCCCAAGCAGAACCTATCGAAAGGACGACGCGGCATAGCCCACCCAGGCTGAATTCCAGCACGTGGTGCCCGCCTGCTCCTTGCACAGGAGGCCGCCTCCCTTCTTGGACCCTAGGCAGAGCCGCAGTCTCCTTGGAAGCCTAATTTAAGGCTTCAGATCAACAGTGGGAAACCTGAGGTCAGACACGGGGAAGGACCCACCCAAGGTCAGGCTGAGGTGAAGGTCAGAGGTCAGTTCTGGAGGTCATTCCTGGGTGCTTTACAGGGGGAAATCACGAGGAGTTCAATGCAGGCAGAATAAGCCACAGCACACGACCCTCCCAGGGCCTGGCTTAGGCCAGCCTCCTATGCTGTTTAGCTCTGACCTTGATCCCACCCACCAGGCAGATAAACTAAGGTTTCCTGTTTTAAGGAAGAGAGCAGTGAAGCTCAGAGAGGTAAAACGGTTTGCCCAAGGATGTCCAGCATGCCAGGGGCAGAGTAGGATGACCCCAGATGACTTGAAGGAAATCTAACCCCAGTTAGTTCCAGAGGGAAGGGAACACCACAATGGAATATTCTAAGAACAACTGCTACATTTATATTTTTTAACATTAAAAAAGTCCCCTTTTATTAAACATATATTCTTTTCTCATACAACATAACTTTATAATCCCATACAATATGAACCATTTCCCCTCCCTCTACTCATCCCAGTCTATCACAGCAGTACATTTAAATTAATTAAAATGGAATTAATTAAACGAAGTGAAATGAAAGTCAGTTCCCCAGTACAGAACCTCCATTTCTTTGACCACCTGCTGTTAAGGCTACCTCAATAAACCAAGTCCCTCTAACCCAAGGCCTTCCCCAGTATCTCCCTGTAAGCCTGCTCCTCCACCAGGCCCCCCAGCTCCCAAGCCCCACCTCCAGACTCCCTGGCTGCAGTATCAGGGCCCATCTCACTCACAGGACACTGGAGCCCTCATGCCTCCAGCTTCACTCTGGACTAGTCACAGTGTCTCCAAAGCAGCCCCCTGTGCTCCGTCCTCAGTCACTGCCAATACTGTCCTTAAGTGGCAAGAAGAAACTGAAAACTGATCACATCACTCCCCATCCCCCTTAAACCCACCCTTTCCAGTGGCCTCTAAGTGTCACCCTTCCCTGACTCCGAAGGGACCATAGTGGTATTCCATCCCACAATTCCCTATCACTTTTTCTTTCAGTGCAGCCCTACCTGCCATCTCTCTATTCACCAGCACACAGACCTTCCCCTCCTCCACACTGCACATACTGCTCCTCTGTCCCAAACACTCCTCCCTCTATTCATCGCCTGGAGCCCGGCTGCTCAAATAGCACTGTGTCCAAGGCAGGAGTCACTGACATCCTCCTGGTGCCAAGTCACTATCTGATCCTGCTGGATGCTAGAATCCAAAGCCAGTGATCTGCACCTCTGGAACAGCACCACCTAGAAAATGTTTAATTTTAGTTCCCTGGGATGAGCAAATAGTCAGTGAAGTGAACGGATGGATGAGCCATTGAGCTGGACCCTGGCCTTGGGCACCTGCACACAGGCGTGGGGTGGGATGTCTCCCTGTTAGGTAAATGCTGGGTTTGACAAGGCCTGGACTTGTGGAACCCAACTCCACAGAGTGAAGCAGGGAGGAGCAGCTGAAACATCACACATTTGTTTCTGCTGAAAGTAGAGAGTCCTGGGAAAACAAATGTGTTATAAATCTCCTTATTTGACAAGAAGGGAAACTGGAGGACTAGGAAGATGGCTCAGTAGGTAAAAGTGTTTGTTGCCCAAGCCTGTCTGTCAACTTGAGTTCAACCCCTAGAACCAACATAAAACGCTGGACATCCCTACCAGGAGATGCAGAGACCAGAATACCTTGGGAGTTCTCTGGCTTTAAAGTACATAGCACAGTGGCAGAAAAAAGAGAGGCCCTGACTCAAAACAGAGTGGGAAGACTCCTAAAAGTAGTTCTCTGACCTCCAGTTATCCTCTGGACTCTACACACAGAGGCACGTATATGCCTGTATTCATACACATGGATAGAATGAGGGAGGAGGGGAGGGGAAGGGGAAAAGGGGCGGGGGAGTAAGAAATGGAGGCCCTTGAACTTCCAGTCTACTCGGGCAACTGGCCAGCTGTGGCCTACCGACTCACTTTGGGATTCTTAATGGACCTTCAGTTCTCAAGTTCAAGTCCACAGCCTTCATAAGCAAACAGTGACCAGCCAGAAGATACAATAGCAGGGGGAATACCATTTGTGATCAGAACAGAGACAAATCCTTAGGAACAGACAAGAAGCATACAGTACCATATAAACCAGATTTGGAGCCATTCCATATCAACAGATTCGAAGGGCAGAGGCAGAGGCAACCTGAAGGGTTGGGCACCGTTTGGTTGCAGCTCTTTGCTAACTCTTTGCAAAAGCAGCCTAGTAAGAACTGCAGCCAGAATTTGTCAGGGGTTAGCATAGAAGTTCACGTGGAAAATAAAGTTGTATGTGAATGGCCTTCAGTGTTTACTGCAGGGTAACTTGCTTACAGCAGTCCTTGGTCCATTGAGAAACAGCACAGGGAAGCATGGCTAAGGTCCCCAGCACATCTGAGCAGGTGGAAGTTATTCCCCCAGGCTGGTGATGGCAGGTGGGAATCCACGTGAAACTGCTGTGCCGGACCCTCACAGCGATGCATGACGCTACGGCTCAATAAACAGGTCAGAAGACAATTCAGCAAAGGAAAAGGCTCAAAAGTGTGTGCTCCCAACTCTGTGACACTGTGGACAGACAGGAGCATGGAGACAGACGGGAATATAGAAACGTTGAGAGGATTAGAGGGGCTTGGGAGCTGAGAAACAGAGAGACTACTGGGGAGGGAGGGTAAGTGGGACATGGGGGTTTGGGGAGGGGAAGCTACGTGGGATGGCACTGAAATATCAGCCACACGGTGTTAACTCATCTAAGAGAACCCTCGGAACTATGATCACGGATGTAAATTACAGGCTCCAGTGAGCAATGTAAACCGCATGGGCTCATAAACTAGAAGACAGCAGGCAGGCAGGTCTGGTGCTGGAGCAGCAGCTGAGTGTGCACATCCCGATGCATAAGCAGGAGGGAGAGAACGATAACTGGAAACGTCATGGGCTTTTGAAACCTCAAAGCTTGCGCCCTCCCAGTGATGCACTTTCTCCAACAAGGCCTCACCCCCTAATCCTTCCCAGACAGTTCCACCAACTAGGACACAAATCACCACACAATCTAAGGGGGTACAGTGGCCCTGGAGGAGAAGGCACAGGAGCAGGCAGCTCCACGGTGGCACAAGCGTGCAGCCAGGACACACTCCTCTTCATATCTTAGCAGAACAGAAAGAAGGCAGAGATGGGACAGGAAGCAAGGATAGACATTTCACATTTGAACTGTGAAGAAAACCTAGCCTTTGCAAAAGAGATCAGTTTAGGAAGGTCGTAGGGTGGGGCCCTAATCTAAAAGGGTCCTTCTGAAAGACTCTCAGCGAGAATCTTCCCTCAGGAGGGAGATCCTCAAGCCCCAATGACCAGTCCGAGTCCACAGGCTGCAATGCGCAAGAGGATTTTTATTGATCAGGAAACACAGGTATCTGTGGGCGTCCCAGTCAATTCGGAAGACTGGCGCGCCTAACAGATCCAGGGTAGGCTTTTTATAGTATCTTGGGGAGCAGAAGCAGGCTTACAGAAGCAGATGCATGGTTACAGGGATGTGATTGGTGGAATAAATGAAACATACATGTATATTACCTATTTTGGCTATAATCATAACAATGAGTTAGCAAAAAGCACATGGTGGTCGGGTCTCCCAGGGGGTCAGGGACTGTTTCTTTTTCCCTGCCAGGTGGCCCATGGAGCAATGCCCATATTTTAGTCTAGTTTCTGCATTTTGTTTTCTTTTCGGGGCTATTTTGTCTAAATGCTGGGTCAGCTTGTCCCACAAAGCTTGGGACTCATATGAACTTCTTGAACTTTCTCATAAGGCTTATTTTAGTTCCCGGCCTGTGTATTAAAATTCATCTGTCATTTCTATGGTAGAGGGCCTAGGGATGGGCTTGTATAATCCCTTTTCTGGAAGGGGGTCTTTCACTTCTAGGAAGGTAAAGGACAATAGTAGCTTCTCTCAGTCACGTGAGGACCTGGGGAGAAGCCAGTCATGAAATCAGTCTCATCAGGAACCACATCAGCCAACGGTACTAACCTGGCATTTACCAGCCTCCAAAACAGGAGGAAATAAATGTCAATTGTTTAGGCCACGCTGTTTACAGTGTGTCAATCAGCCTCAGTTAGCTCAGAGACAAGGCAGGAGCGAAAGCAGTATATACTACAGGAAAGGGCCAATTATTCCCAGGGCTAAAGAATGCTTGAACACTCACACACAGTCTCTGTCTCTCTCTCTGTCTCTGTCTCTGTCTCTGTCTCTCTCTCTCTCTCTCTCCCCCCTCCTCTGTGTGTGTGTGTGTGTGTGTGTGTGTGTGTGTGTGTGTGTGGTGGGGTATGTGTGTGCATGCGTGTATGTGTATCCAAAACTCTAATAGCAAGATATAAGCAACTCACAAAATTACAAAATGGTCCCCAAGCATATAAAAACACATACAATTTCACTCATAATAAAAAAAATTGCACAGGAAAACTATAACAAGATATAATTTCTCACCCATCAGACTGGAAAAATCATTGAGTGGGTGACAGTACTTGTCAGAGCTAGAGAAACAGGCAGACTCTTACACACATGATTGGGAAGTCAGGATGGAATATCTTAGAAGCTCTTTTCTAGAAATTTCTCATGACAACATACTCCCAAAAGAAAATACATAAATACATGGCCATTCACTGTGGCAGCATTTGTACTTGCAAAAATAATGAAAATAAACACAGAGGAGAATGGCCAAACAAACTAGTACAGAAGTAGATAGCTATAAATAAATGAAAAATGGCCAAGGTCACTGTGCGTGGACACAAATGATGTCCTGAAAAGCATACAAACCAAAGTGAAGGGGCTGTGCCTATGGTACACTACTTTTTCCATAGGAAATAAAGAAGAGTGGGTGTGTGAGAAGGTGCAGCAGATGAGCTCACTTGCTCTCAAGCCTGAGAACCCTAGTTCCATCCTTAGGACCCACATGATAAAAATAGAAAACTGACTGCCACACCTTCATCTTCTGAGTTGTATCTGCAAGCTGTGGCACATGGACATGCACGCACGCACGCACGCACGCACGCACTGCAAGATAAAAATCTTACAATTTTCATTTCACCCTGGGTTCTGGGGATTACACTTAGGTCATCGGTATTGGCTGCAAAGCCTTTTAACCCGCTAAACCATGTTGCTGGACCTTTTGGGGAAAGGAGAGCTGTGGAGAAGAGACATGATCTCTTGTAGCCCAGTCTGGCCTCAAACTCTCTAGGTAACTGAGGATGAGCATGAAGTGTGGGAGTTTCAGGTGCCACCACGCCCAGTGTAAGAGGTACTGGGAGTCGAACGGAGGGCTTCCGGCATGCTAGGCAAGCATTACTAAACTGAACTACAGCCATGGCCCCTGTTTTGTAGACTTAGAGGTCAGAAATCTAATACATATCCCACTACTCTAAAAGCAAGACACCAGAACGGCCAAGTTCCTTTCCACACAGTTGAGACAGCCCATTTCTTGGCTTTTTCTGAGTTTCTAGAGGCCACTCACATCCCTGACTGGGAGATTCATCCACCCACAGAGCTGGCATCATCAAGCCAAGCCTTCCTCCCTTCGAGGCCTCTTCCTGGTTCCCACCCCACTTCTATGATCCCTGTGACTCTGAGCCCAGAAGGCTAATCTGGGATCATCCCATCTCAAGGGCAGATGGGTGGCAGCTGAATTCCACCTGCACCTTAATTCCCTCTTCCACAGACACCGAAACATTCATGGGTTCAGGGCACTAGAGCATATACATTTTCAGGGTCCACTGTTGTTTGAGATAGGTCTGTTTTAGTTTGAGGACTGATAAAATAAGACCCATTTATATCAAAATTATTAATATTCTAATATCATTACCAATGTAAAACAAGCCTAATACAAGCCTCAAAAGCAACAAGACTTTTTTTCAAGATCTGTTAGTACTTTATTTTAATCAGTGTCTACGTGTGGGTATGTGTGTGGAGTGCAGGTGCCCAGGGGATCCAGCTCCCTGAAGCCAGAGTTACAGGTGGTTGTGAAATGGAAGTAGACGCTGGGGACAGGAGTTCATCATCCGGAAGAGCAGGGAGCACTCTCAACTCTGAGCCAACTCTCCAGTTACAAGGATCCACTATTTTACAGGCCGTATGAATGATCCAAGACCCATGATCAGAACTCACACTGGTGAACTGGACCTGGGTGGAGAGCCTTCCACCACGGCTTAGTGAGGAACACCAAACAGGCACTTTGCAGATGGGAGTCTCACTCTGGCAACTTGCCAAAGAACATATGACAGAATGCTATAAAATATGTCACACCGGGCCTTCCAGGAATTCACCCCAAGCAAGTCATCATGGTGTCAAATTCACACTTGCGAAAGGAACGCAGCACTTCCTAAATGCCTACAGACTCATGACTGGTCAAAGACAGCGACTAGTACGTAATGCAAAGTCACTAAAGATGAGGCTATAAAGTACTGGCTAACGTGTATGTTGGTTACTTGTGAGTGGCTATGACAAAACACCTGATGGAACCAGCAGAAGCGAAGAAAGGTTTATCTGGCTCATGTTTTCAGAGATGTCAGCCCATCACGGCAGGCAAGCAAGGTAAAGCTGTTCCGGCTGCCCTGGTGGGAGCACAGTGGCAGGGGCGACATTGCAGTGGATCTGACGCACAAAGCCAGACTACACTCAGGGATGGGCTCTAACCTTCAGAGGCTCACCAGTGTCCTACTTTCTGCAGTTTGACCCCACCTTTTAATGGTTCCACAGCCTTCAAAATTCTGGGAATTCAAGATATGAGCCTGTAGGAAGCCCTTCAGACTTAAATCATAGCACCATACAATGATTTCCTCAAATACACTAAAAACAAGCAAACAAACAAACAAACAAACAAGGAAACTAAAACAGAGCCTTAGTTACTTTATTGCTGTGATAAGACACCATGACCAAGGCCACTTATAAAGGAAGGCGTTTAATATGGAGCTCATGGTTTTCCAAAGGGTCTGAGTCCTTGACCATCGTTTGTGGTGGGGAGCATGGCAGGAGGAAGGCAGGCCTAGAGCTGGGGTAGTAGCTGGTTGCTTACACATTTATCTGCAAGAAGGAGGCAGAAAGAGCTAACTGGGTCTAGCATGGGCTTTTGAAGTCTCAAAGGCCACCCCGGTAACATGGTTCCTTTTAATCCTTCCTAAACAGTTCTATTAAATGGGGACCAAGTCTTTGAACATACGAGCCTAGGAGAGCTGTGTTGGTTTGAAGGAGAATAGCCCCTCCCCCACAGAGCCTCATATATTTGAATGCTTGGTCATTGAGAAGATTAGGCCATGTTGGTTGAAGAGAATTTGGCCTTGTTGGAGTAAGTGTGTCACTGTGGGTGAGCTGCAGGATTTCAAACGCTCATGCCTGGCCCAGCATCTGTCCCTGCCTGCTGCCTGCAGATCCAGATGGAGCCTGCTCCGCTCCATCTCCAGCCCCATGCCAGTCTGTATGCCACTGCTCCCTGCTGTGATGACAATGGACTGAGCCTCTGAACTGTAAACAAGTCCCAGTTAAATGCTTTCCTTTGTAAGAGTTGCTGAGGTCCTGGTGTCTCTTCAAGGCAATAGAACAGGGCCATTCTCGTTCAAACCACATTTTACTTTGAACTTGGATTTTTATTGCTGTTACCATTTCAATGTCTAATGTGATCTTCAATTACATTAAGCAGAGTGGGAAGAAACATGCTCACCTATTCTCAGGTGTGAGTCTTGAGATGTAAATTCTGGAAATTTCAAGTTCATTTCCCAAAGTTGTGTATGTCAGGTCCAAAGAAAAATCCAGCTCCCTAAATTCTGGCAGCATTCCTCAGAAACTTGTGAACTCAGTTCTCTTCTACTAAAGGAGCTGTTTCCTCTTCCATAGGCAGAAGGAACATGGCTACCTGTGGCACCTATTAGCATACTAAAGCGAATGCTGGCCCAGGTTCACTCAGTATCACAAGGTCCTCTTATACATTTCAAAGCCCATGCTGGCATCCTGATCCTACCCCACCCTAAACTTCTCCAGCTCCTGGGATTCCCCAAGCTATTCAATTCTCCTTATAACCCTGCTATTTTGGCTATCACTCTCTTACGCCTTCCTCTCTTAGTCCCCTTCTCTCTCTGCCCTCTCTTGGTGCTTGCCCTTGGCTGGCTGGCTCACTTGCTGCTCCCTCTCCTCCTTCTCCCTCTCCCTCTCTTTCTCCCTCTCCCTCTCTGTTTTCATCCCCACCCCTCTTTGTCTGCTGACCATGTTCAGTCTACTACTTTCTCTCCCTGCTCTGGACTTTTCCAGATGCTTCTGGCTGTATCTCCCTCATATTTACAATATGAGTTTGTTTAACCACACCTTGGAGCGGTTGTGTTGTTAATTTATATATCTGGTGCTGAAACCCTCAGTTTCTAATGTGTAGGAAAACCTCATGACTGATCATGGTGTGCTGGTTTGAATAAGAGTGGCTCCCATAGGAAAAGCTTGGTTACTAGGGAATAGTGCTATTTGAAAATATTAGGATACGTGGTTCTTTGAAAGAAATGTGTCATTGGAGTAGGCTTTGAGGTCGCAAAAGTCCAGGGCAAGCCCGGAGTCTGTCTCTCCCTGCTGCCTGCAGATCTGGACATAGCTAATCCTCCTGCACCATGCCTGCCTGTGTGCAGCCATGCTCCCCGACAAGATGACAATGGACTAAACCTCTGAAACTGTAAGCCAGTCCCAATTAAATGTTTTCCTTATAGAAGTTGCCATGGTCATGGTGTCTCTTCACAGCAATAGAATACCGACCAAGACAGATGAGAAGAAAAAAATCATAGAAAAAGTATAAGATCTGAGGGCGAGTAGCTTAGCCTAGCCTAGCTGCCATTTTCTCTTTTTTCTCAAACATTTCCTTCTGCTTTGAGGGTCTGGGGAAGAGGCCCTGAGGCAGGACTGTTCTGCCTCCTACCTGTCCTCATTCTGACCAGAAAGAGCCTTTCAGCAATTTGGGATAAATCACTTCTGCCCCCCACTAGGCTTTGCAGCCTGCAGGCACAGATAGGCGGGGAGGTGGTTAAGCTTCTCTGCAAAGTTTCTCTGAGGTTCCTCTCATCTTGTTGCTCTTTTGAAAAACCTTATTTCAATTAGAAACAGCTAAATGCTTGATTTCAAGGGACCAGTCAGGTCAATTATTATAATGCAGCCATGGGATGGGATGCTATTATATAACTCTTATGGAATGTACTTGAGGGTTTTTAATCACCGTACGTACATGGGAGAAACCAGCGGAAAATCCGAACTCAATACAGTCTACACAGCTTAATAACCACTCACCCAAAACGAAGACAGAGAAAGAGTAGAGGACGCTAACTCATGACAACAACGCAATAGGCCACCGGCTAACGAATGAACAGTGTGGTGGGAGCACATGCTAGTATTAGTATTAGTCAGCTAGAAAACATGAACTCACTCACACAGGCCACATCATGCTAAGTGGGAGTAGACAGGCAGTCCAAAAACCACATACTGGGTGGTTCATAGACACGCAGTGCCCCCAGGGGCAAAGATGGAGACAGAAGGATATCAGAGCTCCCAGGAAGGTAGAAGCCGCAGTTCTGTGGGTGCAGGGATTGGGGGGGTGGGCAGCATTGTTGAGAATGTTCCGAAATTTGACTGTGCGAGTGGCTACAGGCATTAGAATGTGCAGGTGAAAACACCGGAGCAGGAGGGGCTTATGGTACATGAGTCATACTTCAAAAGAGGTTAATTAGGGGCTTGGGGAGATGGCTCAAGAGACAAAGCACCTGCCCATAAGCTTGAGGATGGAAGTTCAGATCTCTAGTACCCACCTAAATGCCAAGCAGGTGTGGAAGGCGGAGACAGTGCAAAGTGGCTCACCAAATTGGTGTGCTTTACCTTCAAGGAGAGACCCTGCCTCAAGATATATTTGATGTCAACTTCGGCCTCACACACATGTGCACATACATGCACGTGTATCTGCATACACATGTGTGCCTACATGTTCCTCATGGCATCCCAAACTTTGACAGTCTGGTTGCCTTCCATCTACCAGCCTCAGCTAACAGCTCCTGGGTTGTGCGAGCCCAAGTGTGTCCAGCGGCTGTTAACAGCGGCTGTCTCCTACCCTGTGCTCTTCCCTGCCTCTCCTGCTGCCCCAGACTGCTCAATGCCCTGTGCACACCTTGCCCCCAAAGTTCCTCCGTTATTCTCTTCCTCCATTTCTCTGCTTCTGAATCTCAACTCCACATCTGACCACTATCCACACCAGACTGGGCAAAGGCTTGGTTCTGCAGCCCCTGTCTAGACACTGGGCACACAAGATGGCTGGCAAGTATTTGCTCACAGAGCGATCATTCTACAGGGCCCAGCCTCACAGAAACTTCCTGTGTGTGGCACAGTGGGCTTTCTTAATGGGCACTGAAGGACTCTCCTGAGAATGGCAATCAGTCTCCCTGCCCATGATCAAGCCTGGCTTTACCACTTTTTAGGGTGGAGAGAAGAGTGTCAGAAGTTCAAGGTCATTCATACAACATGCTGAGACAGAGGCCTGCTTGGCCAGCACAAGAGTCCGTCTTTAAAATCAAGAACAAAAACCAAAGCAAAGCCCTTGGAGCCACGGCAGACACATGACCATCTCTGCCTCGGGTCCCCGTTCTGCCCAGGGCTGGCACTGCACAGAGGCTAAGTGGCAATTCAGCTTTCTTCCTTGCAGGCCACAGGGTACAGGGCAGGACAGCCACACTGATGACAAATGTCAGTGTGCTGACAGATGGCCTGCTGCCATTGGGAGTGGGTCTGGATTCAGAGAAACAGGTCAATGCCAGGCTCAAGGCAATCAGATGTGACCTGGAGCCTTTCATACTGAAGTGGGTCTCCTGTGGGCGGAGCCTCTGGAGCCTGCCCCAGCTAGCCCAGTCACTGGTCTGAAAGGAGGTGAGGGCAAGCTGCTAGATCTTGTAAAATGAGGCCAGGGCTGTCATGCCCTCCTCCTAGAACTGCCTGAGGTCAGCTGAGATGACTCAGAGGAGGCACCTGGAGGGGCGTGGCTAGCGGGGTCACTTTTCTATCATAGTCACAAAGATGTCAGTAGTCTCCCTGGGGAGATAAGAGACTGAGCAGACATACCACACAGGGAAGCCTGAGGCAGAGACACCACAGACATTCCCACATGCTTAAGGAGAAATTAACTCAGCCCTCTGCAATGGAAAGCTCTCTCTCTTGTTCCTCTCTGCTTGCTGACAACCACTTCAAAAAGGTACCATGGTAAGTGCTGTTGGAACAACCTAGAAGGCATGAGAGGAAAGGGATGGGAACAAAATTTTCAGGATCGGATCACATCTGTCCAATCCCACCTCTTATACCTCCAGCCCCTACACCTACTAGCTGTGTGACCTTGGGCAAGTAAGTCGTGCTTCCTTCCTCACAGGGTTAAAGGATTGGCTACATATGGAGTAATGCTGAGCCCTGTGTCTGGCACAAAGGAGCTCTCTCCACACGCTGGCAGTTGTTATACATGTGAAAAAGCGGAGAGTCTGTCCTCACACTGCCCTCTGTCATTGCTTTTGGCCTTAGTCTGAACTACTAGAAGGTTCCAGGTCCCAAGCCTTAAGCAAGATGCAGGAATCAGGACTAACTGTGGTGTGCTGAAGGTGGGGACAGGCCAGAAGGGCACAGCTGAGTGCTGGGGAGGTTTTTGCTTATGTCACCCACATGGAGGGCTGTAGGCTGGCTTGGTGGTTCCCAGCCAGATGCATAGACATCAGGGTCCCACCAACACTCTGTTGTGTGACCTTGGGCCAACATCGATCTCTCTGGGCTCAGCTTGCTGACCTTTAATGAAGGCTGGTGAGCCGTCTACCACAGAGATTGTTCAGAACTCAGCAGGGTGCCCGGCCCAGATCTGCCTCTCAGCATATTTGGGCTCTCCTGGTCTGTTGTCCTGTGTTGGGGTGGGGAGTAGCCAGGTAGGAAAGGAAGGAGTCCTCTGCAGCCCTGGCTGGGACATGTTTTCTTTTCTCTACAGATAGCAAGATTATTTCTGCAGCCAGCCGTGTTCTAACACGTTACACCCAGCTCAGAGGGATGTCTGTGGTCAACACATTTATTTTCCCTCCTCTTTTCCCTTCATTGCCCCCCTCCCCCAGCACACTGGTGGGAGTGAGCTGAAGAAACACAGCCTGGCATCTGAACTTTTAATTCCTGTGGGTGCTTCTTCCAAGGGTAGTGATGTCTTAACTGTGATGCTCTGGTGAGATTTTCCACTGCAAGTCCCTAGGCTATAACAGAATAAAGTCCAAAGCCCCCGCTCCCTGCAAAATGGTGGTGCTGGCGACACCATCCTAACTGGAAGGACTCTGGCCAGGTAAACAGAAGGCTGTTATCAGGCAAAACAGCCTCAAGGTTTCTTTTTAGTAGATGTGCAGATCTCTTGAGGTGGTTTCTTTTTACCAGGACCCTACTCTTCCTCCTCCAGGAGCCTTCCTCCTTCCCCAGCAACCTTCTTCTGACTAGGGCGGTCTGGACAGCCTGTTTCGGCCCAGATCTCCACCCTGCTGACTGTCATCTGAATCTGCTTGCTTCTCCACCAGTCAGCTCTTCACTCTGTGCTTCCCTCCCATGGCCTTGGAGGTCTGGTCATCAGTAAGTCTTTCTTTCAGCCCACAGAGTGGTGTAGCTCAGTAGTTTCTCTGTACCATTGCTTATAAATAGTAAGTGTCCCTTTGTCCTCCTGGATTTGTTACTCAGTCACTTCTACAATCCCATCAGTACAGGACAGACCCAGAATACCCACCTCCTTCTCCTGTGCACACTGACTCCATTTATTTACCTTTCTAAAGAAAAAAAAAGTCCTCTTTTAGCATGCCTTTGCCTCCTGGCACCTGAGATTTCACAAGCTAGGAATGTAGTTCGGATGGTAGAGTGCTTATGTAACAGACACAAAACCCTGGGCTGTGTCTCCAGCACTGCTTAAAGTGGATGTGTGGTACAGGCCTGTGGTCCCAGCACTCAAAAGTTTAAGGTCATCTTCCCTACATGGTGGTTTGAGATCAACGTGGGCTACATGAGAACATCCATCAACACCACCATCATCAACACACATACAAAGACAAGGTTTTGGTACATAGCCAAGACTGGCTTCAAATTAGTCCTTTTCCTGAGTCCCTCTAAAGTAACTGGGATAAAAGGCATGTGCCAGCATGTGCCAACATGCCTAAAATAAAATCATAAAACGAAAATTACGAACCCATCTAAGACCTTCCTCACTGTTAAGTTTCAAACCATGGAGGTGTGGGGGGACCACAACCTTAAATGAACAGAGGCTGGTGGAGTCTCACACAGTGGTAGTGGTTCTCAACCTGTGGGTCGAGACCCCTTTGGAAAGGTTGAAATGTTTTCACAAGGGTCGTATAACAGATAGATATCCTGTATATTGCACATTATGTTATGATTCATAATGGTAACAAAATTACAGTTATGAAATAGCAACAAAATAATGTTTTGGTTGGGGGTCACCACAACACCAGGGGGTATACTAATGGTTTGCAACATTAGGAAAGTTGAAAGACAAAGAGTGAATGACAACCATAGGCTGGGAAAACCTGGCCCATAAAAGGAGGGGAGCTGCCAGGGCTGGATAAAGACCCTAGAAGCATACTTTCTCCAGCCAGGCTGTGTACCTCCTAACGGTCCCTCAACCTCCCAAGACAGTGCTAGTAGGAGAGCAGGCAGGAACCAGGACCTGAACCTAGGGGTACAGTTCAACTTCAGTCTGTTAACTCCAGGTTTCTTCTCCACAAAGCAAACAAAAATCGTCTGAGAGGCTGGTCTGAGGTCACAGGAGCAGGGTTTACAGAAAAGTGGAGATAGGGGAGACCCTGTGCTGCTCCATTAATCAGCCCCCACAGAGAGGAGTGGAATCACACAGAGGATACAGGGCATGTGTCTGCATGGCACAGTGCCCTCAGCTGTGCTTGGAGAGAGGCTGGAGGCAGGGACGCCTCATACAAAGGGAGAATCCAGAGTGGTCAGGACCCTGAGCCGTGTGAGGAGATGGGACGAGGAAGAGAGGGGAACCAGGTACAGCAGCAGAAGGCCAAAGGTACAGAAAGGGGATAATTAAAATTACATAGGAAGAGCCTCTAGGGAAAGGCAGCTCAGCCCCTGGGCAGGAGAGGTCACAGTAGAGTAGACCCAGTAACAATTTGGGACTGAGGGGAAACCTGGAGGCCAGGTCTGCTTTGATATGCTAAATACAAAGATCCCCAGCTACCCCAGGGGCACCTATTGAAAGGACTGCAGGACCGCCCTGGTGTGCTTGGTACTCATTGAATTTTGGTAGGGGGCAGCCAGTTAGCACAGGCTGACTAGAGAATGGGTACCTCACCCATACTAGCCTCACCCTGGAGACCCTTCTGCCTCCACTTCCACGAGTGCTGGGCCCACGTGTGTAAGCCAGCAGCCCTGGCAGCGGTCAATTCTGTGGGCTGACCTTGCATCCCTTCTCCCTGCTCAAGTGTTGGTTCATTCCAGGGGCTCTGCTGTAGGTTCTTTGGTACTTTCTACGTGGATGAGCCTTTGAGAACAGAGTTTCATTTCTTTTCTTTTTCTCAACTTACAGAGCTGACTACAACTTCTAGAATGCTCTTAGCTAGGTGTTTAGGGCACAGTTAGCTTTCCTCAGTCTTAGGCAAAGGTACTCAGTTCTTCAGTCTGTGAATGAAACTCCATGATCCCCTTCTGCTGGACGCATTACTTTAAGATGTTATTTTAAGTGTGTGTGTGTGCACGCGTGTGTGTGTGCATGTGTGTGTGTGTGCGCGCGCGCATGTGTGTGCCTACATGTGCACATATGTGTGGGTACACATGTATGCATGCACATCTGGAGATCAGAGGACAACGAGTGACTGTCTTAGGTGACTTCTCTGCACCTTGACTATCATGGTAGGATCTTTCACCTGAACCTACAGCACACTGATTCGGCCAGTCCCACTTACCCGACTTGCTCTGAGGACCTCTGTCTCTGCCTCCTTGGTGCGGAGATTTAAATGGCCACCACGCCTGAGGGATTTATGGCATTTATGTGTGTGCTGGGAATCCCAGCTCCCATCCTTACATGTATGCAGAAAGACCTTTACCCACCGAGCTGTCATTCCAGTCCTTGTTCCTTCAAATAATTGTGAATTTGCTACTGTTCTCTGGGGGCTGTTAGCACCTACGCTGATGAAGGATGCTGTTCTCTGGGGGGTGTTAGCACCTACACTCATGAAGGATGCTGTTCTCTGGGGGCTGTTAGCACCCATGCTGATGAAGGATGCTGTTCTCTGAGGGGTGTTAGCACCTACACTCATGAAAGACTGTGCTGTCATCTTCTTTCCTGGTATGAAGTTTGCTTGGTCATAGTAGTACAATGCATTGGCTTCATAAAATAAGTAGGGACATATTACAGCATTTATTTTCAGGGGGAGACCGCACAATACTTCTTGCTCAACCTCTTGCTATCTGTTACTTGTGAAATCGTCTAGGCTTGCGTTTTCTTTTTCTGGATGGCTTTTAGCTGAAAACTTAACTCCTCTGACACGGATCTTAGGTATAGACATTACCTATTTTTCTTTCCTAAGTGTGAACACTGTGTCATTCAAGAAATCGGTCCATTCATCTTAAGTTGTGGAATGAAAGGGAGACCACTGTTTGCAAAGTGTTCTTAGGCTCTTGAGAGTTACATAAATATTAGGCAATTATTTCTGTCATCCTAATTACATTGACACAAAACCAGCTGCAGTTCCTTAGCACTGCCAGGAATTCATCACACTATGATCCTTTGAATGGAGGCTTTTTTTTTTCCAATCAGGAATTATGTAAACATAAAGATGGTGTTTGTGTTATTTTCACTCAGATCACAATATGACCAACAGTGTTTCTGAGGTACCACGATGTCCTCTGCTGCATCTTTCTTTGAACACCTGGCCAAGTTCGGTCCCCAGGAGAATGGGGCACAAAACCCACCTGAAGGATTTTTATTTAACAAGCACCTTATAATTACACTCTTCTCTTTCTTACCAAGGGAGAAGAGAGAGCAACCATGGGCTCCTCTGCTCCAGCATGATTCCTGGGGTGGGGTGGAGCATGGGACACAGGCAACATCAAGGGGATGGTGGGTGGGGCCTTGTGGCAACCCAGACCTCAGGACTCTCCATCTTGCTTTCCCCCTTCTTTTTCCTCAGGTGTGAGTGAGGTTGGAGGCTGAGATCTGAGCGTGGACTAGTCTCGTCCACCTGTTGTCTACTGCAGAACCAAAGAGTGGCTCTGGAACACTCCCGGAGCGCCTACAGTGACCAGCCCCACTGTGGGCAGAAGTGCTATGCAGCCTGCTTTAGCATGAGACAATGAGCGCTGAGAGGCAGGGGCTGCACTGGGGAGCAGGGGCTGCACTGGGGAGCAGGGGCTGCACTGGGGAGCAGGGGCTGCACTGGGGAGCAGGGGCTGCACTGGGGAGCAGGGGCTGCACTGGGGAGCAGGGGCTGGTGGTGCTCTCTGTATCCCATGAGAGCAGTAAGTTTACTATGATGGGTGATTAATCTTGTCAACTTGACTAGGTCTAAAATGCTGGGAAAACATACTACTAGGGGTCTAGAAGGGTGTTTCTAGAAAGGTTTAATTGAAGTTTCACCATAAATGTGAGTGGTGTTATTCCATGGGCTAGAGTTCTGGTCCACATCCTGCATGCGGAAGCAATGTGACCGGCTGCCTCACACTCCTGCTGCCACGTCTTGCCCGCCATATTAACTTGACTGCACCCTCAAACTGTGAGCTACAATAAGCCCTTTCCTAAATTGCTTTTTCAGGTATTTGGTCATAAGCATGAAGAAAATAAACAGACACAGCTTCTCATACCATTTCCACTGACATGCCAGTCCTACTGTGTTCAAGCGGGGATACAAGGTAGAGAGGGCTAAAGATCAGAAATTGGGCAGGTCCTACCCTGGCCACAGTCCTTCCTTCAGCCTGGGAGCCATTGCCTGAGCACCAATTGGGTGCAACTGCTCTGTTGTGAGTAGGGGACCAGGAGGAAGTACAACCTAGGTTCTACCTTACACGGCTGGGAACTAGGACACTTTATCAGACACATACTCGTCATGACGTGCATGGGACCAAAGGCCCCACCACCCTTGCAGAGCTGAGTGAAGGTCTGAGTGAATGATCAAGCAGGTTTCCTACTACCCAGTGGGTACAGAATAGGGTGTTGCTGTGAGGAAGCTTGATCCTGAAAGAGCAGGTGGGCAGAGGTTAGCCCAACAGAAGCTGGTCTGTAGAGGGGTCAACAAAGGCAACACATGGCCCAGGACAGACCTGAAAAGAGTAGACCGTCCTTTGTCACTGAGATAGGATTTCTACCCGAGATGTATGACAGGCCTGCTCCAAAGCCACAAGCTGCAGAGCAGTGGTCCCACAAGTGGGGCATTCCCAGGAGCAAAGTTCCTCCTCCAAGGATCCTAGCTAGGACAGCAGCCTGGTCCCCGGGGTGGGAGAGCAACGTGCTGACAGCCTGGACAGACTCAGCAGAGGCCATGCAGTTGGGTCAGCCTCAAGGGGATTTGAAGGCACAGCAATTCCTAGCAGACAGGACCTTTATGTCTCCTCCCTCCCTCCCTCCCTCTCTCTCCCTCCCTCCCTCTTTCCTTCCTTCCATACTTGGTCCAGTTAGAATCATAAGACAACAGTAGAACATAGCTACAAGGGTCAGAAGGGCCACTGCTGGGATCCCTGTGTGACCCTGGGCAAGTTACTGCTTTTTCTCTGAGCCCCAGTTGCTCATCTGTTAAATTGTGCCATGAACGCTCCCCATCCCACCCCCACGGGGCTACAGAGAGGATTAAATGCAAGCAGATGTATCTAAATGTTAGCACCATGTCTCACTCATAATAACCACTAATGAATGGTCACTGCTATTACGACTGCTTCTGAATGCCATTCGATATAGGCTGTCCCCAAGGGAACAAAAGAGGCTTAGTAGTTGGCTCTTTGGAAGGACTGGAGACTGGCTGGGTATGGGAGGGTGGTGCAAAGAAATAAGAGGAATCCAAAGATAAAAGGCAAAGGGGGGAGGGGCTGCCCCTGCTGAGAAGGTAGGCAAGCTCCAAGCCGCAAGGACCACCCCTTGGGTAACTACTGGGGACCTGGCTGACCTCCCAAGTGTTTTTCCACTCAGGGCCTGGGCGCCCTGCCCCCTCTCTGGGTTCACACTGGGCCCTGGAAGCTAAGTGGGCTGAACAGCTGGAAGCCCCACGGAAGGCGCTGCACCGCAGCATGGAGCGCTATTTACAAATAAAGCCTGTTCTGGCTCCACCACCCACACAAGCAGGCCCTTTATTCCATTTCAATATGCCTAATTCCACGGAAAGTGCACTGCAATAAACAGAACTAATCAGTGCTGGATGCCCAGGCGAGTGTGGGCAGGTGTCAGCACAGGCAAGGGGCCTGGGAGGCGAGAGCAAAGAGGTGGCCACCATCGAGAGCCTCACTGCTGAGGTTACAGTAAAAGGACTTAACTGAAGGTGGGCAGTTTGCAAGCAAATTACTCCTGAGTGCCTGCAGCCACCTGACAAACTCGGGCAATGGGAAGGTTTTTTTTTTTTTTTTTTTTTTTTTTTTTTTTTTTTACAAAAATCCGTCTTCTTTGCCTTCTTTCTAACTAAATGAACAGAGTATTGTTCGCTGCCCGCCTTCCCAACTGAACATAACTCCTGGAGGTCAGTGTTCAACTCACCCTTCTCTTTGTGTGTGTGTGTGTGTGTGTGTGTGTGTGTGTGTGTGTGTGTGAGAGAGAGAGAGAGAGAGAGAGAGAGAGAGAGAGAGGAAGAGAGGGAGAGAGAGAGGGAGAGAGAGACAGAGAGAGAGACAGAGACAGACAGACAGAGAGACAGAGACAGAGACAGAGACCCAATGAGTTTCATTACATGTGCAGGTGCAGGAGTAAAGATTTACTTACATATGCAATTTAGTCAGTGGTTCCATCAAAACCTCAGCTGCCTATAAGTCCTTGGGGAGGCTGGGGCAGAGATATGTGATCCCTTCTCCATAATGTAATGTTGACAGATGCTGCAACAAAGTCCCACAGACAGGATGGCTTATGCACAGGCTACTGCTGACAGTTCTGGAGCTGGGCGACTCAACATCAAAATGCCAGTGGACTCTGCCTGTGAGGACCTTCTTGCTGGGTCACAGATGACATATTATTTTGTTGCCTTTCTAGGGGCTTCTTACAAGGTCACTAATAGCACTGATAGCATAGATGCTCCACCTCATGATCCGGTGACCCCAACAGGGAAGAGGTGAGGATTTGGAGGGACGCCCACAGACTCTATCTGTGTTTACCACAATGACTAATGGTGCTATTGGCTTTCTACAACCCTGAGGTAGGCATGTTCCTAACAGAGATAAGGTGGCTCAGGCAGTGGAGGAGGCTCAAGGCTCACAGTCCTGAATCACAGTCCTGAAGGAACGGAGTAAGCTGGGACACGCTGTCCTTCTCCATTGGAGCCACAGCTCTCCCCAAACACCCCACGCCTCCCAAAAGCCTGTTTTTGCCTCATCTCCCCTATGACAGTCTATTTGATATGCTAGGGTTTTGGGCCTGTGGATCTTGAGATAGATGTGTGTGTGTGTGTGTGTGTGTGTGTGTGTGTGTGTGTGTGTGTGTTTGCGCGCGCATGTATGTGTGTACACCACACCTCATTTCTCCCCAGTTTGTTTCAACCGTCTACCTCTCCTGTCCCCAAAGCTGTGTCAAATTCCACTTGGGCCACTGTCAGCACTCTATCCACATCACTGCGGGCCCAGCATCCATGATTGCTCAGACACATGCTGCTGTCATGTGTCACAGTGATCTGGATCCTGAGCCATGACCTTGTGTGCAGTCTCTGGCTCTCTGACAAGTAAGTTGCTGGTTATCCCTGTAGGGTGCCCAGTACCACAGATTATAGCCTGGGCTTTGGAATTCATTTAAGACTTTGTGGGCACAAGCCTTGTTCTGAGACCCACCTTACAGGACCTCACTCCACCCGGTAGCATGCACAGGCTCTGACTCTTGAGTGCCAGGCACATCGCTCTGCTTAGAATTAATTATGCCATTTCAGTAACTTCTGGTCTGGATTGGATGCTAGCCCCGAGGCTGCTTCCTGCTCATAGCTGGCTTTCTCTCTCCTGCTCTCTGCATGTGTCATAACAAGCCCCGGGGTCAGGGCCATCACAAGCATCATCACTGTTTGCAAAACAGCAGCCTCAAAAGTGTTGGGCTGGCCCACTGCCTAGCACAGTGTGGGAGGCCACCCTGCTGCTGCTGGGAGCATTAGAGACCCAGCAGCCAGTGAGGAATCCCCAGCAGATCCAGTCCTCAGCTGGGGCACCACCTGCTTTGCTGAAGTAGATCAGCTGTGATGATCTTCCCCACCATCCCCACACAGGCAGCCCACAGACCATCACTCCCTCACCTTGAGGCCGCTGCTTTCGGCTTCAGAGCCCGGGTCCACACCAGTGATGTAAATGCCAAGGCCGTACTCGGCTCCACCTCGGATTGTGAGGCCCAAGGACCGGCCGTCCCCCAGCACCAGGTTCACCTATAAGAAGAGGTAAGCACATTGACCTGGAGGAAGCCAAGCCCTGGGTGGGGAAGGGAAGCACACTACAAAACCTCTCCTAAGCCCTGAAAAGCTCTGGATCCTAACCAACAAAGCAGTGCAGGGCAAGGCCTTACAGAAATCCCTAGGGCCTGTGTCCTCCCTTTCCTGTCCCTCAGTTCACCACACAAATGCAGGCAAAGCAAGGCACTACCTCCAAAGGTCACATCCCCGAGTGCATTCAATGGTGAACACTACCAGCCCATTAAAAAGGAGCAAGAGCTAAGTGAGGTTTGCCCTCACGCTGCCCTAAGGTCACGTCCACCATTTCCCACCACAGGTATTTATGCTGTCCTCTTGGCGGGCATCCACCTTATGCTTTAGCCAAAGGTGGCTTCTTGTTTCAGGGCTCGGCTCACGTGCTTATTCCTGTCTCTCCTCCACCAGATCAAGGTTGGTTTCAGCTTGGGGCCACTACCATTGGGACCCAGAGGGACTCTACCTCCCCACCTCTCCAAGGCCTCCAACACAACCACTGTTCTGACAGTGCACACTGCCTCATTCCACTCTACTCCATGCACTCAGGGTATACCAACGCAGTCTGTCCCGGTGCGGATGTGGGGCCTGTAGGGGGGTGTCTGCACACTACTCAGGAAAGGATCACAGTGAAGTGGAATGGGTCAGAGGCCTTCTCTTTGCAGCAGGACCAGGGCACAAGGAGTGGTGGCCACACGGCCACAGAGAGACCCAGGCCCAGGGAACCAGGCAGGTGGGGACTTTCTGGAGAAAGTGCCGTCTCTGAGGGGCTAGAGGCTGAACACATGGTTAGGGCTGTCATTGCTAGACATCAGAAACTCAAGCCTTGGAGATGAGTCAGTGGGAACTCTTAGAGGTGGAGGTGCTCAGGCACGAAAGGATTTCTGGGGGTGGGAGAGGAGGGGCTAGAACAGCTCAGATAGACACCACCCCCCGCCCCCCATCAAGAGAAAACTCATGAAATTGTAAGGGACCCAAGAGAAGACAGCATAAATACCTATGGTGGAAAGCAGTGGACATGACCTTCAGGCATATGGGGGCAAACCTCACTTAGCTCTCTCTCTCTTTTTTAATGATTTGTTTTTATTTTGTGTGCATTGGTGTTATTTTGCCTGCATGAGTTTCCCTGCAAGGGTGTCGGATCTCCTGGAACTAGAGTTACAGACAGATGTGAGCTGCTGTAAGGGTGCTGGGAATTGGACAATGGTCCTCTGGAAGAACATTCAGTGCGCTTAACCACTGAGCTAGCCTAGCCCTCCAGTCCCAACTAGCTGTCTTATTCTCCAGGGTCACTCGGCTAACAGTTACAGTGTGTTCTGTCCCAGCCACCAAGCAGAGCCTTTCCCTCTACTCCAGCACCGCATTCAATTGGGCGTCCACCTGGGCAGAGGTGGCAAAAGAGACAGAGTAGGGCACAAAGTGTTCACACAACTGTCACTTAACCTCACCATGTCTCAGCCCCACTGTCTGAACATGAGGACAAAGCTGGCATCTGCCTACTTCATAAAGACCCAACATGGTGTCACATGAGGAGTTTAGTAAATGTCATAGGATGCATTCAGTAAATATGATCTGCTGCTGGTTGGTTCCATCTTGCATGTGGCAAAGCTCGTGTAGGAAAAAAAAAACCAAAACGGCTGACCTCAGGCAATTATATCTGGCTGTGGCCATGTCTGGTCCAGGTGCTGCCACTGTGTTAATTGGCACTCTCCCTGCACCCTGTACCCGTGACTCAGGAAGAGGGGTGGGGGAAGAGCTCAACAGTGACCCTATGAATGTCACAGCTGCTCAGTATAGCCTTCCTCAAGTTGGAGAGGGATGCACGGGGCCATAAAGGATCAGAAAAACAGACCTGTGGTCCTGGTCAGACCCAGGAACTTCAGTTCATACGTTAGGGTCTGCTCCACCACCCTGCTACAGGACCCATCTGAGGCCTGTGTGGACTCCAGTTAACCTAGGTCTGATGGCCACCCTGGTCCCAAGTCACATACAGGCTTGTGTATTTGTGAGGTGACATGTGCTGGCTCAGGGCCCAGACTGTTGAAGTTGATAATACTTGGTAGCCATGTGAGCTTCGCCCTCTGTGCCTCAGTTTCTTCGCTGAGAAGGGGGATGGGAAGAGCTGCACTGAAAGCTGAGTTAAGTCTGTATGTGCACAGAGAGCAATGAGGCAACAGCAACTATTGCTATCTGCAGGACAGAGGGCATCATAAGGCAAGCCACTGGCTAAGCTTCCAGAGGCAGGAACAATCAAATGATTTTCTTGAGAGGTGGTGACTGTGGCTGTCTCATGTCCTTCCTGGCACTGTCCTTCCACCCCGACATGTATCCTAAGAACCCTGTGTCTACCCAAGGTGTAAGCCAGGCCTAGTCAGAGAACAGTGTGGCAGGGTCCCTGGAGCTGCTGCTGACAGCATGAGGCAACTAAACAGAAAAGGGGGTGTGGGATATGTGAGCCACCTGGGAAGGCACATGAGATCCCCTGAGACATGGGCAGGGGTGGGGGAGGGAGCTTATCACTACAACCTCACTGTGAGCCCCTTCCTGGGAACTGTCTTACCCAAAGCCACTCTCCCTAGAAGCTGTTCCCTCCTTGATACGAATGGGGCCTGCTGTGACAGCCGTGCAGTTTCCCCAACTTCCTTGCCAGGCCCGTGTCCTCTACAGTCATTGGTGCCTGGGCACTGTAGCATTGTGGAACGAACTGTCAAAGTCAGAAGCAGTTCTGAAAGCGGACGGTGTGGACCGGGACTACCTTCCTTCTGAGGCTCCAGGGACTTCTGTACCTTAGCTCAGTACCTTCCCATGGGCTCCCCTGCTTCCAGCATGGCATTGCTGTTCCTCTAACCCATACCCTCCTGTGCCTCCTCTGAGGACATTGGTAACACCAGGCTGCCCATGTAACCTGGGACAGTTCCCTATCTCAAGGGCTTCACGGAGTCTACCTTTGCCAAGTCTGTTTGCCATGCATGGCCTGTAGGTCCCAGGAAGGACTAGAAGAAAAGGGAAGGGAAGGGAAGGGAAGGGAAGGGAAGGGAAGGGAAGGGAAGGGAAGGGAAGGGAAGGGAAGGGAAGGGAAGGGAAGGGAAGGGAAGGGAAGTGAAGGGAAGGGAAGGAAAGGAAGGGAAAGGAAAGCAACTGTATGTGTCTTTAGAGTGGGGCAGTATCCTATTACCCTAGTACCCTCTTATCAGGAATCCTCTTTCCACAGATCCTGGGCTAGGTGGTCCTGAGACTTGGGAACCCAGCCTCAGCAACACAGCCAAGAGCTTTGTGAACTGCAGGGCAGGAGGAAAGTGACCATTCTATGGCACAATACAGCCACTGGGTCATATAAAGACTCCATATGGCTGGAGGGAGGAACAGAAGGCTGTGCTAGCCTGTGACGACATGGTACAAACAAGCCAGAGGGGGCAATAGGCTTGGGCTAGTATTTCGAGTTGATGGAGAGAAGCCAGGTCAATTTCTAGAGATCCCCATGAGATGGGATGGAATACTGAAGTGAACTTTAGGCATCAATAAGGTGAGGCAGGCTTGAGCCAGCAGGAAGTCTCAGCCTCAAGACTGCTCCTCAACAGGACAGGACCAGCCCATGCCGTGCCCTCGGGGCGAGGTACAGCACAGGTCTCACCCTGTTCGTGCTCCCCACAGGCAAGATGAGACTCATGCCAACTGCCTGGAGCATGTGCTACTGGAGGCCCATCCTGTCTGGTGTTGAGCCCCAAGTCTGTCCAGAGAACAAGAGTAGCTTCCCCTGATGTCAGCACCCTTCCCTCTGGCAGCTCCAAAGCTCCCTGTCAGAGAACCTAGGTGGTCCTGAGTCAGTTTTAGCTAAGTAATGGTTGCCTGGTAGCGAGTCACTCTAAAATCAGAGAAGTAGAGGCAGAGAGAGCTATGATGGCAGGAGCAAGGGCTGCAGACTCGCAGCCACAAAGCAACATGCCTGAAGTAAGAGTCAACTGTAAGAGGAAAGAAATGTTCACCTGCTGGCTAAGCTGCCCACTTGGCTACCTGGCCAGCCCTGCTGAGTTGAGCAGTAAGTACCCTTCATGTGTAAGTTCCTGTCATCCAGAGTTGTCTGTTACCCGACATTGTCTGTTACCAAAGCATTCCTGACTCCATCCATCCATCAGGGCTGAGTGAAGATTAGAATTCTAAGCTCCTCCGTCCCCCTCCCCCCCTGCAGTCTATCCTCTCGCAGCCTGAGCTGACAGGTGGCATCTAACATGCATGCAACCCTCTTCTGCTTTAAGCTCCCCCATGGCTCTCTTCTCCCTAAAGAAGAAACTTCAGGCTCTGCAGACTGCCCGTGACTCTAGGCCCCTTGGGAGCCATCTACCCGTAGGATGGCAACACCCACCAGCCCTATCCTATTACCTCTTAATGAGGCCTCTTCTGCCCGCCTCTAAAGGCACACTACTGTGTATTGAGCCCTTCTTGGGTTAACCCACCCCTTATGATATGCCACCCACAGTTTGTTCCAATGCCTCTGTAGAATGCCTGCACAATACAGGGTCGCCCTCCTGGCTATGGGGCGTGTGTGTGTGTGTGTGTGTGTGTGTGTGTGTGTGTGTGTGTGTGTGTGTGTTATTCACAGTGGTATCCCCAGTACCCAGGTTAGTTTGGGGCCCAACAGAGGTATTTGATTAATGTTCTAAAAGGAACAAGATGAAAGGCACTTTGTTGCTCCTTGGCCTTTCACAGCTGTGGCTGTTGTTAAAATTATTTGCCATGTCCCCTGTACTGTGCTGTGAGCTTATTAGCATGGTTATTCTGGATACAAGCTGGTGGGACGGTCCCCAGGTCATGTACAAGGGCACTTGGGTGTCCACTTAGGTTGAAATGGCTCGTTTGAAGTCAGTGATAGAAAGTCCCAGAAGCAAGCTTCAACCTGGTGCTGCTCAACCTGGAGCTGGTGCAGGCTGCTTCTGTGTCTGTGAAGAGCTGTGAGTTAGGCTGCAGGCTCTAACTGCTCATCTCAGATGGAGGCTGTGGTGTGTGACCACAGTGGAGTGTCACAGATGCTGACCAAGACACTTGACACTTGGTGTCAACCCAGTGCCTAGAGCTGTGCAGAAGTCAGCTCTGAGGGTCAGAGCTAGGGGATATGGAATGGTTAGAGACAAGTCTGATAGCAGAACTGAGGCAGCTCAGCCATTCACCAGAAGCCTGTCCTGGGGCAACGCACTCAACCCCTGCATGCCTCAGTGCACGCATTAGTACTCATGACACAGTCTGCGAGGACTGCATAGCTCTAGCCTTTGAGCCGAGCAATTCCACAACACCCTCCCCCTCCAAGTCCTGAAGCTGCAGCCATAGGATAAACAGCCATTCAGCAGGCTGGTGTCCGTCAGCAGAACGACCTCTCTCAAATAAAGACAGAAATATGACATATGTGGAGAGCTCCAGACTCTGGGGCTGCCACAGATGAGCCAAGGCTAAGCATCACTTTTACACACAGATCATGGGAACAGAGAGACTCCACCTCAGCCTGCTCCTCAAGTCAGTGGAGGGATACCTAGCCCAGAAAAGGGTCTGCAGACCTCCTGCTCATTCCTTTTACTCTAGAGAGCCCTTGCTGTCCCTCTCACCCAGATGCCTTCCTGCTCTGCCTTCCTCCTGTCCAGTGGAATTCCAGACCAGGACAACACATGGTTGCCGTTTTTGCTGCAAGCTGCTTCCAAGATGGAGTCATGCCCAGAGCAGGAACTCTCTCACCTGGGATGTATACATGGGGAGAACAGGGTGCACCAACCATGCAAAGACAGGGACTTTCCTATAGGAAGGTTTTCAGTTCACCCTGGCTACGACCATCCATGTCTCTCGCTGGCCCCAGGACTCTTCTGGCTATTCCTGAGCCAATTCCTTTCCTTCCTTTAAGAGTCAGGTCCTTTTTGCTGCCAAGACCTGGCCAAGGGTCTCTGCAAACTTGGAACTCATTCATTTTACTTCCCATATGGTCTGTGTCCTGCATAAAAGCACGCTCACACACTGGTTCTCCCAGCTTGCATCTCAGGACATGGCTGCACAACCAAACCACAGCTCTTAGGACCCATCTTGTTCTCTCAAACTTCACCTGCCACCATCACCTGTCCCTTCTGCCTGCTGCTCCCTCCTCCCAAGGCCAGCGGGACACGGTCTCGTCTAGGAATCCTATCTCAATCCCTCTAGCAGGGGGGGAGCACACCCTTCCCTATCCTTTTACGCACCTCTTGGAGTGTGTCAGAACAAGCCCTTCTCTGGACTGAGGTTCTCCAGAGGCACCCTAAGTGTGCCACCTCACAGTGTGGCAGCGGAACAGGGTGACGGCAAGACAGGAGGGCTTGGAAAGAGACAGACTGGCCTTGCTTAAACTCTGCTGTGTCCCAGCTGTGACCTCCAGCTCTGTCATCACTCTGCTAAGGTGTCACATAAAGGTCCGTGGTGGAGACAGATGAGGGAGAGGTTGACCTATGTTAGGGTGACTGATTGCTCACAAACAGAGAAGAGACACTGGGTCCTTGTGTGCTGTGGAGGGAATGAAACAGCACGGCTGCTGTGGAAAATGGTGCAGCAATTCCTTTAAAAGAAAAAGAAAGGAGGAGGAGGAAAAGGAGAAAGAAGAAGAAGAGAAGGAAGAAAGGAGAAGGAGGAGGAAGGGGAGAAGGAAGAAGAGGAGGAAGAAGAAGAAGGAGGAGGAAGAGGAAGGGGAGAAGGAAGAGGAGGAGGGAGAGGAGAAGGAAAAGGAAGAGGAGGGAGAGGAGGAGAGGAGGGAGAGGAGGAGAAGGAAGAGGAGGAGGGAGAGAAGGAGGAGAAGAGAGAGGGAGAGGAGAAGGAAAAGGAAGAGGAGGAGGGAGAGAAGGAGGAGAGGAGGGAGAGGAAGAGGAGAAGGAAGAGGAGGAGGGAGAGAAGGAGGAGAGGAGGGAGAGGAGAAGGAAAAGGAAGAGGAGGAGGGAGAGGAGGAAGAGGAGGAGGGAGAGGAGAAGGGAGAAGAGGAGGAAGAGGAGGAGGAGGAGGAGGAGAGGAGGAGGAGGAGGAAGGAGAGGAGGTGGCCAGGTATGTGGTACACACCTGCAGTCCCAGTACTGGGAGATGAAAGCCATAGCCAGCCTGGGCTACGAGAGATCCCATCCAACACAGAGGCTTCAGGGATGGCCTAGTGGATAAAGCATTTGCTGTGCAAGCATGAGTAATGGAGCACTGGTACCCAGCACCCATATAAAAAGTTGGTTGTGGTGATGATGTGACTCCAGAGCTGGAGAGTGGCAGGGACAGAAGGATCCAGGGGGCTTGCTGGCCAGTTAGCCTAACACTGAGCAGAAACAGTAAACTTCAGATTCAGTGAGAGACATCGTTAGGGTAACCATCCTGGTGTAAAGCTATGGTCTCCATAGGGGCATGCGTGGGTGGGGCTAGTTGGGAAGAGAGACTAGTAAAAGTGGGAGGGGCACAAAAGAGGGTAAGAGAGGTAAATATGCTCAAAACACATCATGTACATGTATATATGAAAATGTCATAGTATCTTGGTTAGGGTTTCTATTGCTGTGATGAAACACGACCAAAAAGCAAGTTGGAGAAGAAAGGGTTTATTTGGCTTGTACTTCTAAAGTACTGCTTATTATCAAAGGAAACCATGACAGGAACTCACACAGGGCAGGAACCTGGAAGCAGGTGCTGATGCAGAGGCCATAGAAGGGTGCTGCTTATGGGCTTGCTCCCCACAGCTTACCCCCCCCCCCCACGTGGTGGCTCACGACCATCTGTAACTCCAGTTCTAGGGCATCCAATGCCTCTTTCTGACCTCCACAGGCATCGGGTGCACATCATACATATACATACATGCAGGCAAAACTACTCAGTCTTTGCTCCCTCTCTAATCTGAATGCGGTTGGAGCAACCTCACAGGCATGCTGTGAGCCACCTGGAGGAGAGCTGCTGGCATCTTTAGCGATAGCCTTTGAGATGTAGCTCTTGTGTTACCCCTTGTAGGCAAAGTCATGTCATTTGCACTCAAATCATTCCTGTCAGCAACTGTTCCAGACACTGAGGATGAATCAGGGCTCAAACCAGAACCTCACTACCACGGAGCTTTCCCAAGGCTGTCACAGAGGAAGAACCTCGGGATTCTTGCCCCCTGTCCAAGGTGACACAACTCACAAGCAGCAGAACTAAGATTTGAATCATTCCTGCCACACCGGTGTGGTCCCATTTAGCCCCCATGGCCCACTCGGCTGTATAGCCCGTGAAGACTCCTCTGGACTGCCATGGGTTTAGATTCTGCCTCCTGTGGTATCTGCATTCCCCCTGGTCTTTCCGATGCACCTTCTGTATTCTTATGAAAGCTGCCCCATGATGCCCAGGGGGGACTTGATCTGATGCTCCCACCATCCTCCTGCCTACCCAATACTTCAAAGATACTGGGCTCAGTCCTGTCTTAGGACCTTTGTACATGTTGTCCTGACTTCTTGCTATTTCAGGTTCCAAAATGGTACTTGGTTGCTCCTGTATCATTTTTTCAGAGATCTACACTTCCTGTCATTCCCTAGCCCTTCTTGGAATTCATTTTTCTTCACCGGCTTTTACCCTGCCCATGGAATGAAAACCTAAGTCCTCCAAATTGCAGTGTGTAGAAAACTAACCTCATATGCTTATGGTATTTGGAAAGCAGGCCTTGGGCGGTAACTAGGGTTAGATAAGGCTACCTGGGTGAGTCTTCTATGACTCTATGGCATTGTCTTTATGAGATGAGGACGAAAGACCTGAGTTGGCTCTGTGTCACCATTCAGTGGTTCAGCCCCATGGCCCCCATCTGGTGCAGGCACCACACTCTGGAACTTCCTGCTTTCCAACCCCCAGCCAATCAAATCTCAAGTCCTTATAAACTACCCAGCCAGTGGCACTTTTACTGCCAAGCCAGAAAGGGGAACAAATTTTCCTTGTTTTGCTTCCTGGGATTTTACCTCTCTACCATCTGCCCTCACACTCAGGTTCTAGTGATACTTAACCTGCTGGTGGCCTCCAGGACTTTGGAAGGTACCCTGTACAATGCTCAAGCCACAGGAATTCAGGACCAGCCGAAATTACAACCATTTCAGCTCTGAACTCAGGTTCTGCCCAGGACAGTACTTTAGAAAACAACAAACAAGTTCTCTGCCCAGTGCTGCAAAGCTGGCCTTGACTGTAACCCAGGTGGCTGAAATACCCCCCAAGGTGGCCTAAAGTGAGCATCCTTGGTGGGGAGGCAGGAGGATGCCTGCTGGCTGCCATCTTGTACCAACCAGACTCCTAGACACTATTGCCTTCCCACAAGTCACCGAAATCTCATCTTCACATTGATGTTTGAGCAAAGAACACAAACCACATTAAGTAAATGTTATGGTCTTGTTGACAGAAAAAAGAGCTGAGAGAGTCTCTGAAGGAAGGAGCTTGGCCCCAAGCCCGAAGGTATGTGGTCTCCGAGCTGTAAGGATCAAGATCCTAAAACAGCAGAGACGTGTTGGCAGGACAGGAGTGACAGTTATTCTTTGTCCCATAGGCATCCATGTGCACAATGCAAACAGAACCATGCAGACACAACCCAGAAAGGTTACGGCCTCAGGGGACCCTCAATCATTCTCCTAATTCTTTCCATTAGGAAACACACTGACAAGAGGAGGAGGAGGGTGGTTCTATAGGGGACATTTAATGACGCCTGGCCTCCTTTAGGCTACAGAACCCCATGACACCCTTCCCCTACCAGCTACAGTACTAGTGGTCCTATCAGCCAAGGTTCAAGGCATCCTGTTAGCCAAAAAGTTACTCTTTCCCTGAAAGAGAAGTCTGGAGGGGAAGGACATAGGGTCACTGTGGTGGGGATTCTTCTGCAGATGCACCCCAAGTTTCTCAGCTCCACTTCTAGGACTGTACACACCCTTTTATCACACCCTCGAATTACAGAGTCAGTTAGTTGGTCTCTGCTGTTTACAGCCCAAGACCCCCACCATCCAAGGGTCTTCCAGGATCATGATCTGTGCACAGTCCACGCCTGGGTCTGGACCCCTACAGAATTTAATGTGTCCAAAGGTCACATGTAAAGGCACACATGTAAAGGCTTCCTCTCTTCCCTTCCTGGGTGCTAAAGCAGGGGCCTAGTATGGTTCAAGTTCCAGAAGGGACTACATGCTGGGAGTTGGTGGCTGTTGGAGATCTACAGCCTGGAATGAGTCCTAGAGTAGAGCTGTATACCAGATTGAAAGGTCCCCTCCATTCTGCTGTGGGAGAAAGAGTCACAAAGTCACAGTACTCCTACTAGTCTGCGACAGCAGCTTATCCTAGAAGGCAACACACACCTTATAGGTCACAGAGGAAGCCAGGAATACCAAACTTGAGAGACTCAAAAGAAGTAATAGAGCCTGGTCACGGCTAGCCTTCCGTCTAGCCTTGAGGGGAGCTCCTGGGTATACAAGGAGCTTGGAAAACCAAAGCATCCCCAGGCCCCCAAATCTTTACCCATTTAAGCCTGGCCAGATCTCACCTTTTTCTCATCTCCACTCTGCAGGAGGTGTAGGGCACTCCTTCGATCATCTTCATGCTGTCTCAGGGTGCTGCCATGGGGAAGGCTGGAGGGAGGGGATGTGCTTCGACCCTGGGGGTCCACCCAGGTGTAGATGTGGTTGGTGACATAGCCCCCGGGTATACGCCCAGCTGAGTATACAGACAGCACCAACTTCTTGGAGCCCTTGAGAGCCTGAAGAGAGGGAAAGACACAGTTAGAGAGAAGAAGGCAACTCCTATTGAGAATCCAACATGGAGGACCCTGCACTTATTCTCATTCCCCCCCCCAGCCCCCAGCTCTTAGTGTTTGCACGCCAAAATGGAGCACCTGTCCCATCCCATTTCAAGCGATCCAAATACAAAGCATACCATCTCTCAAGATACCTTACAGATGGAAGTGAGCAGAGCAGGCCTGAGGCTGCTATCCCTATGAGGTTTCAGTGCAGTGCCGGCCCTATCCTGGTGTTGAAGACCATGGCTTTAAAGTGTATCACATACAGTTCAGCCTTTACAATCCTTGTGCCCCGCATACAGCGTGCTTATGCTGAATGCCTGCTCTTCTTCTGCAGACTGGAATGTGGGGACCACAGAGTGCCTATGTGACTGGCCCCCAATAAACCAGAGAGTATCACGCATGGCACAGTTTAGCTCTGGGAGAATGGAGTGTGCCATCGGTGACTCGCTGAAGACTCCTAGAAGCTTGTGCCTCCTCTGAACTTCTCTAGTAACATTCATATCAAACTAAATGTGAGCCATGGGGCTCAAGGACAGTCAGCCCTCCACACCCACAGTTTCACATCCTCAGATTCAACCACAAAACAAAAGTGTTTGGTCTTTTGTTTTCTTTGGGAGGGTGAGTGGGGGTGGGGGGCTTTGATTTGGTGTGTGTGTGTGTGTGTGTGTGTGTGTGTGTGTGTGTGTGCGTACACGCTTGTGCGTGTCTATCTGTCTGTGCTTGCAGTCCATGCATGAGCACATCTGGAGGGGGGAGTGTTTCCTGGGGGATAGCTTAGTACTTAAAAGCATTTATCACGCAAGTGTGAGATTAAGGCCTAAGAGCCCTAAAGTCAGGCTGACAGGCAGCCTCCCTAATCCTAGCAGCTGGAACTACAGGAACAGGGTGCCCTGGGCAAGCTGGCTAACTAAACCAGCCAATGCACAAACTCTGGGAAGAGCTGAGAGACTGTCTCAACAATTAAATGGAAGGTCACTGAGGACGATGCCAAACACCAAATTTGGGCCTCTACATGAGTGCTTGCATATGTGTGCACACACATTTAAGGGATTTTTTAAAAGTCTGCATCTGCCCTGAGCACACACAGACTGCTTCCTGTCAGTATTCCCTAAATAGTACAGCACAGCAGCTACGTGCAGAGCACTTACACTGCATCGGGTTTAAGTCCTCTGTGGATAATTTAAAGTCTACAGAGGATATGCTACACCACTTTAATGCTTTATCACATTTATTTATTGTGTTTATGTGTATGCATGCATGTACCCTGGCCCATGTGTGGGGGTCAGGGAACAATTTGTGGGAGTTGTTTTTCTATGTCCACCATGTGAGCCCCGGGGAATCAGGTTGCCAGGTTGGGAGGCAAGCTCCTTCCCCCACTGAGCCATCTCATTGGCTATTTTACAAAAGGGTCGCGAGGATCAGCATGTTCTGGTGCCAAGTTGCATTTTGTGATCTGGTGCTAAGATTCTAAGAGACAGGAATATATGCTGAATATATACGAGACTTTCTAGTTAAACAATGAACCTGCATGACTAGATATGTGTCAAAGACAGAAACACTGAGAACAACAGCCTAGCATTTACAAAGGGCCTGTATGTGGCAAGTATTCCACCCCATATCTGGCATGTACAATCTCAAAAAATCCCGGTGGAGTTATAACATTGGTAAAGAACCTCTCCCCGCCCCCGAAAAAGCCTGGTAAAGTACCCTCCAAAAAACCCCCAAAGCCCTAGATTGAGCTCAGAGTTATAGGAAGTCAGCCATTTGGAGATTGCATAAGAGAACACTGCTGCCCCCACTACAGACACCAGGTGGTTGTAAAAGAGACATCAGACCCTGCAGTTTCAGTAACAGCTTGTTTAAGAAAAAAAGCTGACTTCCCCTGTCTGCCCCTAACGCACCCCCTACTTAACTACAGAACCCCCAGGGTGAAGCGTGTGACCAGGGTTCTCTCCAAACCTGCCCTTGCTGGTGGGTCCTAGACCCCGATCACAATACAAGCAGACGTTGAGACACCGTCGCTTAGATAAGACACAGCTGTTCCAGCTGCCATGGTGTCTGGATGCTCTTCCTTCGTTTCCTGCTACAAACTTCATTCTTACAGTGGCTGGCGGAGAGGGATTGGCCACATCAGTGAGGACGGGCAGGAACTCACTGACTGCACAGACAGTAAGGGGTTCCTTTTACATAGCTACTAATGTCAAATGTAGATACCACCTTTGTTGTACAACTTTCCAGCACAGGGATGGAGAAACACGAGGAATAGTAAGCCAAGTCTGCTCTAGGGTAGAAGCTGAGGTCAGTCGTATTTCCCACCATGCACCTGTAATGGAGATGAATGTATAGATTCTGGAAGACAGTCACTTTGTATTGGATAAACAGCAGACACACCTTATGTTGGGGGTCCCAGTGTGTAGTTTCCCCCAAATTTAGACACTGAAGCCCTGTTTTAGTGAGTGTGATGGGGCCTTTGGGGAGTGAGGCCAGGAGGACAGAGCTTTGACGGAGATTAGGAGCTCACCCAGCAGAGCTTGCTCACTTCCTCACTGTGTTTCTCTAGGACACTGGAAGAAAAGTGGTCCTTTGCAAGCCTGGCAGGTCACCTGACTACACTGGCATGCTGGCTCAGGCTCCAGCTTCAGGAAATGCAAGCAAATCAATTCCTCTGACGTAAGCCACCCACGGTGTGATATTCTACTATGGCAGCCCTAGCTGACACTGCACCCCACAGTTGAAGCTGCTCTGACTCAAGGTTTCTTCAAGCACCACATGTGTACACTGTCAGAAGACCACACTGACAGAGGCTTTGCAAGGCCTTGGACATGGCATATTCTAATGTTAAGTGGGGTCAACAGGCTACAAATCATGGCTTCTAGAACAATCTTCGTTGTGTCAGGAGAAAACTCGGGCAGGGAAAACAAACTACAGCATGCTGGTGGCCAGCTCCTCCCTGTGAGTGGGATTGCAGGTGGCTGGTGTTTTGCTTTTCCGTTTTTTCCATGTTTTCCAAATGTTGCATGATGAAAACATACTGCTTTCAGTATATAAAAATAAGGACACAGCACCTGAACTGGGGACACTACCTGTCTCTGCTGGTCTGTGAACTCCACAATCCTCCAGGAACAACCGGAATGAGCCTGGCTTAGGTTTCTTTCAGACGGCTTGGGGCCCTGGCTTTCCCGGGAGAGTCCAGCATGTGACCTCTCCCAGAGGAGGAAGGGCAGGTAGAGGGGCCTAGCTCCTGACTCTGCAGGCAAATGCCAGGCCCTGGTGGAGGGATAATGAGCCCAGAGCAGCTCCAAAGCTCTTGTTTTACAAAGGATTCTTCAGAGGACGAGCAGAGAAAGATCTACTGTGTTCCTGAGTATTCCCCGAGGCTCTCCTGATGGAATAGTGGGGGGAAAAATCAAACGTTTCTTAAGATGAAGGTGCTACAAGAAGGGCCCTGAGATCTACCTGCTGTGTTTCCACCTAGGCAAAACAGAGAGTGAGTGTCAGGGCTCAGAGTGGAAGCAAAGGCTTCCTGAGCCCTCTCTCTTGCCTGCTGCTCCTCATTCCAAAAGGACAAGCTCCCCTGTCCAGTGTGTCCCAACTAGCAAGAGTCCTCCACCCCATCCTACACACAGGATGAGATAAGCCTGGTCAATCACCCTGCGGGGACCTACCAAGAATCTACTGTGTACCAGGCCTGGCCAGGGACAAATTACCACCTGCTGTACAGCAGGCTCTTATGATACTTAAGCTTGGAAAGATGATGTATTGCCAAGTGCACAGTAGGTCCTCACAACAGCACTTGGGTCAGATAAGGGACAGGCTGTGCCTGTAGAGACCAAGTGTACAGTAGGTCCTCAAGATTGTTGTAGCCAATATTGTTGTAAAAGAAAAGGTCT